>NC_000081.6:102116965-102426481 GCF_000001635.26 Mus musculus
TTGAAGAAGAGTGCAGACAAGGAGATGGCAGCAAAGGCTGAAGTCCCACGCTACCACACAGCCCCTCTCTCTCTCACACACACACACAGTTGCGTGTGAGCAGGCAGGAAGCCAAGTTCAGGCTTTCTGCTGTGGGTTGAGGGTGGGACCATCTCTCAGAAAACAATGGAGACCCTAGATGTGTTTTAGGACAGCAGCCAGTGAAAGGAGAGATGGCCAAGACAGGCCCCCTAGCCCAGCCAGGGGGAGACAGCAGCAACTGGCTTACATGAGGAGAGGGGATGAAGAGAATTCGGGGAGCTGTGGTAGACAGGGACAGACTGCCTCTACTCGACCCTCACCCTCGGCAGAGCACCATACCAATCAGGTCAGCAGGTGGGCTTATACCTCCCAGTTTGCTCAACGCCCAGCGAGGTGAAAGAAGATCCAGGACCGATTAACCCGATCAAGGGGCTCCTCCCATTCATATCAATACTGCCCTCTGGGCCCACCACTGCTCTCAGGCCCAGAGACAGAGAGGTGCAGCCTGAGCTGACAGAAACTGGGGATGCCCTCCCAGGGCCTGCTGTGAGAGAAAATGCAGACGGAGAGGGCAGATGGACTGGTGACCCCACTAGCCACTCAAGGGGTGCAGGTCTACTTTCACTTTCTCCCCACAACTGAGCATGCCAATGGTAGGAAAGAAACCTCCAGACGGCACAACAGCATCCTTCTTCCCGATGATCTTGCCATTCCGAGTGAAGAAGACCTGGAGTGGGGGTGGGGAGAGCGGATGAGGATGGGCCTGGCACCTCCCTAGGATGTGGAGAAGAGGGTGCGCTCTGGCCCCTTCTCTGGGGATACTGGGGTGACTCAGACATGAAGCCCCAAACCCACAACTTCCTAAACATGGGCTTTAGGAGTCACTGCAGTGCTGTGGAAAGCAGCCACCAGAGGGTGTGCTGAGGCTGGAAAATAGACCAGGACTCCAGCCTGGGCTCTCCTGTGAGCTCCTGACCCTGCCTCCCAGTCCCTGCCCCCCCCCTCCCCGCCTCAGCCCCAGGAGCCCAGAGGGAACCCACACCTCCCCACTTACCACCACCTTCTTGCCCTCATGCTCCTGCTCGATCTCTTCCCCATCCTCCTCTTCCTCCTCTTCCTCCTCTTCCTCTTCCCCTTCCTGGTGCAGGTACATGACATTTCGGACGTTCCGGACAGCCCGGGCAGTCGGGGACAAGATCACTGTGTCACAACTGTCATCACTATCCCCTAGGAGACAGGAAACGTGAGCTCCTGTGGTACTGTCTACTGCCCGGAGCAGTCTGGCTGCTGCCCAGCCTCACTCACCCTCGCTGTCCAGAATGTAGTCCCGGGGGAACATGATTCCACAGCCCATAATGTCTCCTTTGTAGCAGCGTGGCCCAAAGGGGTCCCCCACACCACTGCCATGGAAGATCTTCCCGTCATCTGTTGAAGGGAGGGGAAAGGACACACTTGAAAGGCTAATTCTACATCCTCAGAACAAGACAAAGATGAGAGGGAGATGCAGGAAGAACCTTAGGCTTTTAAAAAGAACACAGTGTTCATTTGATTGAGGAGCTGCGAGAAGAAAGGAGAGGGTCCCTAGAGTGGATGATCAGGTGGGGTGAAAGGGTGCTGAGGGGAGGGCCCAGGCACCAAGGCTCAGTATTCAAGAAAGCTCTACAGGAAATCAGACCCAAAACAAAAGCAACCAAGGGCTCTGTAGATCTTCAAGGGGGGTGGAGGGGCAGGGGAGCCAGGTCAGAGGCCTGCAATGGCCGCTCTGGGCTCAGTTCTCCTGCCACAGTCCTGTGCCTCTGGCTCTCAGGGCTGAGAGAAAAAAATAAGATGAAGGGAAAACCTGAGCAGCTTGAAAAGAGGAGAGAGAGTCCACAGGTATGTGAGCAGAACAGGCGACTCTGCACCCTGTCTCCCCAGCCCGTTCCAGCAGCTTCCACTCACCTGCGTGGTAGGCCACAGACCCTCTGCTCCAGCCAGGGTGTCTGTTCTTGGGATAATCCTGCAGCAGGAAGACAAAGGGAATGTGTGACATCACAGATGGCTGGCGACCCACAGCCACAAACTGGGGGCTACAGCAGCAAGGGGGACAGGAAGGGGCTCAGTTTCAAGACCAGGGTGGATGATGCTCAGGACACTGCTACAAGGTCTGTCCACTAAACAGATACTTAGAACTGTGCTCTGCCTCAGCTCAGAACTTCCCTCTACAGGCTCCTTGAGCAGGTTTTCCCAATAGCCCCACACTGAGCAATCCTACAGGGAGAAACACAGCATGCCTACCCACCTTCCGGGCCAGCCCCAAGGCGATATAGCACTTCTCTCCAGGATCCACAATCTCCACCTCAAAGTAATGGCTGCGGGTGCTCAGTGGGTGCCGAGCCTGAGCCAGCCCCACATCCACGATGCTCTTGCCCTTCCCCAAATACTCCAGCAGCTGCAGGGCAAGAGACAAGCATCAGGTGATGACACTGAGTCCAAAGTATCTTGGGTGCCAGTGTTCTGGGTCTGACAATACCCCTGGATAAAAGGGAAAGGGTTCAAAAGGCAAAGTGGACTCCAAGTTCTAGACAGGCAGAGGACAAGGATGTCGGGGAAACAAGGTGGTTGGTGTGAGATGCTTCTTGCTTCCTTCAGAGCCACTGTCAGGGACTCTGGAGAATCGCATGGGGATCCAGAGGTACACTGCCAGGAAGCTCACTGGGGGGTCTAGGCTAGAACATCCATTTCCTGAACAACCCCAAGCCAGCCTTCCCTCTGGAACCCAGCAGCCTTTTCGGGATGCTTACTGAGAACAGGGATGTGTAGAACTCAGGGGAGAGGGGATAGGCTCAGACACTGATTCTGCACAGATGGGACTGACATAGTTTCTCAAGATCTGCTCTACTTGGCTCTGAACAGAGCTATTCATTGCTGGGTCATTCATTGCTCGAGGGAGCCAAGAACCCAGAGATAGCAACTCTACCTTTCATTTCACATGGGCAAAGGCCAAAGTAGAAACAGATGGCAGGCCCTCTGTTCCCAACCTTCATTCAGGCTGGCATGGGGTGTGAATGTCAGAGAAGAGAGACAAGTGACAGGTTGGGCTCTTCGGGTCCCACAAGGTCTTGCCTGCACACAGCAGGGTAGCAACCCCCAATCCAGGTCTTGCCTATAGGATGCCATGGTAACAGTGGAGCTATGCTTCAGTCCATCTCCTCTCATGCACCTACCATCACCTAGGATTCCTTAATTCTCTTTTAATTAATCCAACTGCCCTCAACTTTATCCTCCCAGCCCTGCAGCCATACAAAAAGCACCCTCACTGGGGCCTTCTCCACTAACCCCTAACAAGGCTTAAGATGGTGGCCTCACCCCACTGACAGCTCTACAACTCAACCTGCCTGCCTCAACCAGCCTGCACCAGTATGAGGGCCTGGGGCAGCTCCTGCAGAAGCCAGCACTACTCAACTCCCTTCAGAGAAGATCTCATTCCACTCAGCACCAGAACCGCCAAGTTTACCCTCCCATACTCTACATGCAAGTGAGGACAGATGGGGAAAAGCCAGACCCACCCCTGTACTCTGACTGTAGCGTTTAAAGTGCTCCCCAGCCGCCACAGCCAGGAGAAGTGTGCATTGGTGCTTATTACCCTCATCTATCAAGCAGCCTATGATCTACTCCACCCAGCACCACAGAGGTGGATGAGGAACCCACAGCTGCCCTTGACCCATCCTATCCAACTGGCCTCTCTATGTGGGAAACAGGGTGTTCTCTAGTTCATGGCCAAAAGACGGCCCATCCAAATCCTGAATCTTGGGAAAAACCCGCCCCAGTGTTCCTTCAGCCTCAGCCCACAGAAGGCATCTGCTGCAGTTCTGACAGGGTGGGGATACTTCCTAAGGGCAGGAGGCCATGAGGATGACCTGCCCTGACATGGAACTTCAACCCACGCCCACCAGCTCCAGATGAGCACAGAGGCCCTGTGCTGACACCCTAGCTCTGAGCACCAGGCCCTCTTCAAAAGTAGATCCATCCCAACCCAGGGCAGCTACTCCGAACCATAGGCTGCTCTCCTGCTCTCAGCAAGTCCTCCTGAGCCGTCAGCAGTGGCTGGAGCAGGGAACCACTCCCTGGCAGATCCCTTCTGGGCACCACACTCGGGAACCTGTAGGTCTGGCTTCTAGAGTTTCAAGCTGCCGAGATCTGCAGGCTTGGTCCTTCAGTCTAAGCCTCAGTTGCCTCTTAGTTTGAAAGTTCAAACCCTAATATTGCTTAGTTGCACTAAGCTTGAACAGCGTATGTTCACCTCTGTAAGCCTTAATTGCTTCATCAGTGAAATGGGATTGTCAAAATTAGGTAGAAAGATAAAATGAAGTGAGTGAGTGATCAGGGTGTCGAAGGAGCCTGACACCCCAGTTGATGAGAACACACATTCTGTCAGGAAATGGGGATCGGTTCTATTGCAACCACCAACCACAATGGACATGACCTTGTACCTCCCACTAGGACAATCCTTAGGCCAAGCAGGTTGGATGTTTGTAATGCTGGGTATCAAACCCAGAGCTCTGTGCAGGAGAGCTGAACAGTCTATCACTGAACGAACTACAGCCCCAATGATCCCTCCCTCGTGTGCATCCTAACTGAGGACAAGGGACCCTCCAGCAGCAGCAACACCGTTACTGCTGACCAACTAGTACTTCACTGAAGCTGCAGATCAGAATTTAGTCGGCACTCCGTGATCTCCTGCACTCTTTGGTCTTGCTGATTCCCACTCTTCCACCACTGGCCAGAAGAGACCCTGATTCTTTTCAAAAGGACCAAGCCCAGAAGTCTCAGAAGTAACTGAAAGAGGAATCAAGTACAAGCTCCCAGCTCAGGCCCCAACACAGTCTCCTCTTGAGTTGAGCCTACGGAGGATTCCCTCTTGTTGTGTACCAAAGCTGCCACTTTAGGAGTGCCAAAAACCATGAAGAGTGAACAAAGACGAAATTAATCTAACCCAGATGTACAGACAGACCCACAACCCCCTTCAGGCCCTGCAAATCCTCACTTTGCAGGCCCTGGGAGCAACAGCAATTCTTCACCACCCTCAGTCCTCCCAGGGCAAGGGAACCTGGGGTTTCTTTAAAAGGAGGGAAAATGAGGCCACAGAAGGTAAGGGAAGAATTTACCCAAAAAGAGCTACATCTGGGCTAGAGATGGCCCAGCAATTAAAAGCACTTGCTGCTCTTCCAAACAACACAGGTCCAGTTCCCAGCACCCTCATATTGTTTCACAACCATCTGTAACTCCAGTTCCAGGGATTCATTGCCCTCTCTGACCTCCAAGGGCAGCAGGCACACACATGGTACAAATATATACACAGGCAAAACACCAAGGAAGGAAGAAAGGAAGGCAGGCAGGCAGGCAGTGTAGCTTAGTTGGAAGTATCTGCTAGCACTCAGGAAGTCCTGAGTTTGATCCCCAGCCATCATTACAAAGCAGGTGTGGGGCTGGTGAGATGGCTCAGTGGGTAAGAGCACCCGACTGCTCTTCCGAAGGTCAGGAGTTCAAATTCCAGCAACCACATGGTGGCTCACAACCATCCGTAACGGGATCTGACGCCCTCTTCTGGAGTGTCTGAAGACAGCTACAGTGTACTTACATATAATGAATAAATAAAATTAGAAAAAAATTAAAAAAAAAAACAAAAAACAAAGCAGGTGTGGTCATAGTCCCAGCACTCAGAGGTGGAGGCAGGAGGATTAGGTCAAGGCTAGCCTGAGTTACATGAGACACTGCCTCCAGAAAAGCAAGAAAAAGAGAAAGGAATAAGGAAGAGAGAGAGAGAGCACTGGCTAGGCTATGGGAAGGGGACAACTTTAATCCTAGCGCTCAGGAAGACAGAGGCAGGCAGATCTCTGTCTACACAGTGAGTTCCAGGACAGCCAGGGCTACACAGAGAAACCCTGTCTAGAGAAACCAAAACCAAAACAAAGAACACTGCCTATAGATGACCAACGGAGCACTACATGCGGTGCGTTGCTCAGTGTGCCAGCTGATTCCTCTTGTGTTAGCAGTTGATAGGAAGCTGCAGCTGTAGCCAATGTCCAATACCACTACCTGGGGAAAAGATCAAACTTCCAACCTACTTCTTCTCCCTTTGCAGCACTAGGGATTGAATGGACTGAGGAATTCATGCATGTGAGGCAAGTGCTTGACCACTAAAATGCTCAAGCTTCGAAATCTGAGCTATAGCCTAGCAGGGTGACATCTGCTTTTTTTTTTTTTTTTTTGGTTTTTTGGTTTTTTGGCTGCCCTGGAACTTACTCTGTAGACCAGGCTGGCCTCGAACTCAGAAATCTGCCTGCCTCTACCTCCCAAGTGCTAGGATTAAAGGCGTGCGCCACCACTTTCAATCCCAGCATTCAGGAGACAGAAGCTGGAGGATCCCTGTGAGCCATCCAGGTAGCCATCCTGGTCACATAGAGAGTTCCAGGCCAGCCAGGCTACAAAGTGAGACTATGTCTAAATAATGGGAAACTACAACAGCCTAATCCAAGCAGGATGACAAATGACGCAGACCCATCAGGAATGAAGGTATGGGTCAATCCTCCAGGAAAAGAGCCAAGACCTGCTGAGGTACTGGCTGAAGGAGAAGGAAATACAGAATGGGTAGTAGAGGAAGGTAGTTATAAATACCAATTAAGGCCACGTAACCAGTTGCAGAAACGAGGATTATAAAGTAATATGAATGCCCATTGTCAATTTACTAATGCGTTTGCGATTGTACGAGGAATAGTTATATCATGTTAGGCGTATTTACAACCTTGTTATTGTTTCATGTGAACATGAGATATTATTTGTGTCAAGTTGACAAGGGGTGGATTGTAGTGGCTATTCCTGGTTGTCAACTTGACAATATTTGGAATGAACTACAATCCGGAATTGGAAGGCTCACCAGTGACCCTTATCTGGAGGCTTGGAGATCCTTATCTGGATCTTGGTTTGAAGATCTTGAGCCATAGTGGCTATGGATTCCAGAAGATTGAATCTCCGAGTTTAAGGAACACACCTTTAATCTGGGCTACGATTTTCATCTGGG
Organism: Mus musculus; assembly: GCF_000001635.26. NCBI lineage: Eukaryota > Metazoa > Chordata > Mammalia > Rodentia > Muridae > Mus > Mus musculus. The sequence continues at coordinate 102,124,047 of NC_000081.6, forward strand.
ATTAAAGGTGTGGTGGAACACACCTTTAATCTGGGCTACACCTTCTGCTGGAGACAATATAAGGACATTGGAAGAAGAGAGTCTAGCTCTTGCTCTTGCTCCTTCACCTGCTTGCTGCGTGAGACTGAGTAACTGCTAGATCCTTGGACTTCCATTCACAGCTGCGACTGAATCATTGTTGGGAATTGGGCTGCTGACTGTAAGTCATCAATAAATTCCTTTACTATCTAGAGACTATCCATAAGTTCTGTGACTCTAGAGAACCCTGACTAATACAAGTTGCAAACCCCTTCAGCTCTTTCAGTCCTTTCTTTAACTCCTCCATTGGGGACCCTGTGCTCAGTCCAAGTATGGCTTCTGCTGAAATATGTACAGTTCTCATACAATCAATCACAAATGAAAAACCTTCAGTCAGGGACCATCAGTATTAAACTGTCAAAAAGGGCACAGACAGGCCAAGGGATGACTCCCAGGGCTGCTTTTCCTATCCACTGACTGACTGACAACTGCAGCAAATCCCTTCCCTTCTCTCTGGGACTACTCTACAGAACCAGAAGATGTTTGGAAATATGGGTGCTTATGCTGGGCTGTCATACCAGTCAGAGCTGTGACTGGGACCTAATGATGCTAATTGTCCTGCACATACACAAATTGCCCTGCAAGTCGGGCAGTGGTGGCTCACACCTTTAATCCCAGCATTTGGGACGGAGAGGTAGGGAGATCTGAGTTCGAGGCCAGCCTGGTCTACAGAGTGAGTTCCAGGACAGTCAGGACTACACAGTGAAATCCCATCTTGAAAAACTCAAAAAAGGAAAACAAAACGGAACAAATTGCCCTGCACTGACAAGATGGCTCGCAGGTAGACACTTGCTGGCAAGCCTGATGAGCTGGGTTGGACCCCCAGGACCCACATGGTGGTAGATGGAACCGATTCCTGCAAATTAACCTCTGGCATCCACTCTACATGCATATCGTGATATGTGCACATGTGTGCACACACACACAAATAAATAAATAAACTGTCCCAACTGAAATTCCACTTATGTTCTTTTGAAAAACCTGAGATTAAGTCAGATTTGAGGCCTTCCCACATCTCCAGGTTTCTGGGCACTGTACTGAGACTGTCAACCAGGCTGGAGAAGGCCTTGGATCCAATGGCGGGTCCCCAACAGCAAGAGCAGAAAATGTATGTTAGCCATCTTTAGAGGAATAAACTCTCCTGGGTCCTTCTAGGACAACACAGCTCTGGTTATAAATACAGTGGATGGTACAAAAGAACAGAGGATGGAGGCCAGGCAAGTTATCTTCATTTGAAAGATGGGGCAGTTGGCAAACCTAAAAGGGCATATGTCCTTCAAGAGACTCCTTCCTCAGGCTGTAGAGGTGGCTCTGTGGGTAAAGGCACTTGCTGCCAAGTCTGACCACCAAAATTCCATCCCTGGAACCCATATAATAGAGAGCGAGAACCAGCTCCCACATCTGTCCTGACTTCCACACGTACACGCACACGTGCACGTGTGCACACACACACACACACACATACACACACACACACACTTCAATAAATAAATGTAATAAATGAAAAGATACAGGCCGGGTGTGGTGGCGCACGCCTTTGATCCCAGCACTTGGGAGGCAGAGGCAGGCTGAGTTCAAGGCCAGCCTGGTCTACAAAGTGAGTTCCAGGATAGCCAGGGCTACACAGAGAAACCCTGTCTCGAAAACCAAAAAAAAAAAAAAAAAAGGGGGGCTGGTGAGATGGCTCAGTGGGTAAGAGCACCCAACTGCTCTTCCGAAGGTCCAGAGTTCAAATCCCAGCAACCACATGGTGGCTCACAACCATCCGTAACGAGATCTGACTCCCTCTTCTGGAGTGTCTGAAGACAGCTACAGTGTACTTACATATAATCAATAAATAAATCTTAAAAAAAAAGAAAAGAAAAGAAAAGATACACTAGAGAACTGGGGAGAGAAACAGACAGTTCTTGCTTAGCCAAGCATGGTAGTTCACATCTGTAATCTCAGTACTCAGGAGGCTATGGTAGAACTGCCACAAGTTCAAGGCCAGCCTGGGCTAAATAATGAATTCCAGCACAGACTAACTAAAGTAGGAGACTGCCTGGAAACAAAGAGCTGCCCAAGTGCACTGAAGATGACCCTGTGCTCATGGTGCAGTGGACCTACCCACCAGCCATCTCGAGCTGAGGTGAGGGTTTGAAGACAGCCAGACTCTGCAGCTATGCTTAAGGGGGAAAAAATTCCTATGCAAGTGGACTGAGGACTCTGAGGGGAGGGAAGGAAGGAAGTCTATTTATAATGTCCACAGGATTCCACCTCAGCTAGAAAAGATGCCTGGGAGGAGCTGGGAGTAGAGCGGGGACAGGTCCAGGCAGGGAAAGGATGCCAGGAAAACAGTGAGGAGAGGTCAGAGATGAGAGCTGGAACATGGCCCTGGCTCAGGCCCAAGTTCAACTCTGTGGATGTTGTCAAAAAACGATGATAGAAAGGAGTGAAGAGCCAAGGAGGGGCAACTGAGGTCTTGGCTCCCAACCAGCACAGCCCTGACACCCCAGGGCCAGCAGGGAAGCAGCCATCAACACAGCCCACAGAGGGCTGACTTTCTGCCACCTTGTGTGAACTCATTCTACCCTGAACTTCACAGACCCACTTCCACCCCCCACTGCTTCTGTTTTCCTATCACAGGCTACCTTGAAACTAACTGCCTGCCTTGAGGTGAGGTAGTCAAACTGGAGAGAAAGAGGCCAGGCTGGGAACACAGAGGCAGCAGTGGAGAGTTCTCTGTGAGGACTGAGTATCTCACAAGAGATCAGAGTTAGACTCCTAACTTGCATCCATCCACTCCCAATGCAGCAAGAGGTGCAGAGAGAGAGTGGAGGATTCCCCTCTCAGGCTTCCCAAGACAGCTCAGACCCCAGAGAGACACTACAGCAGGTCTGAAGAGAAGGGGTTGAAAGCAAGCTCGTCAACCATCTGCCTTGTCATCTTCTACAAAACAGCCAGAAGATAGTGACAAGTTTATTCAAGATCCCTAAACCAGGTCCTGGGTGCAGGCCAGCCCTACTGCTTGGAGGCAGAGGCATGTGGATTCAAAATTCAAGACCTGCCTGGGTTTCAAACTGAGTTCAGAACCATCAGGGCAGCTTAGTAAGACCCTGTCACACACACAAAAAGAACCACAGATACAGCTCAGTAGCAGACTCTTTTAGCATGTGAAAAGGTATGTTCAATACCCAGCAACACACACACACACACACACAGAGACACCACAACAACCTCCTAGAATAACCCTGGCCCACCTCTGCTCCTCAGTTCTATAATGAGAAAGCCCAGCTGACTTGAATCAAGGCAAAATGGAAGCATAAGCAGTGGGCGCCCACATCAGTCCTCAGACACTGAAGGAAGAGAAAGCTGCTCATACTGATTCTGGGAATCAACAACCAACCTGAGCTCCCACCCAAGTGAAGGGGAAAGAAGGAATTGTTCTCAGAACACAGCTCTGGTCTCCAAGAACCATGTCAAAGCCCTAACTCCCACTTCCCGAGGCCACACAAAAGCCACTGTACGGGCACAGTGTCACAGGACTGCCAAGAGGCCAAGGTGGGCAGAATGCAAATTCAAGGCCAGACTAAGCAACATTCCTGAGGTATATCAAGATAAAGAGAAGAAAAAGCCAGGCTTGATGGCAAGCCCTTTTTTTGTTTTGTTTTGTTTGTTTTTCGAGACAGGGTAGCCCTGGCTGTCCTGGAACTCACTCTGTAGACCAGGCTGGTCTCGAACTCAGAAATCCGCCTGCCTCTGCCTCTGCCTCCCAAGTGCTGGGATTAAAGGCACCACCACGCCTGGCTGATGACAAGCCTTTAATCCCAATACCCAGGAGGCAGATTTGAGTTCCAGGCCAGCCTGGACTTCGAGACACAATGAGATCCTGTCTCAAAGAAAGAATGGACACATGGGGGCTGGTGAGATGGCTGAGTAGGTAAGAGTACTGACTGCTCTTCCAAAGGTCCTGAGTTCAAATCCCAGCAAACAACATGGTGGCTCACAACCACCTGTAATGAGACCTGATGCCCTCTTCTGGTGTATCTAAAGACAGCTACAGTGTACTTAATTATAATAATAAATCGATCTTTGGCCTGGAGCAAGCGGGGCCGCCCAGAGCAAGTGAGGTTGACTGGAGCAACCTCACTCGCTCTGGGCCAAGTCCTAAAAAGTCAATTCCCAACAACAACATGAAGGCTCACAACCATCTGCCCAGGTACAGTGTACTCATATACATGAAATAAAATAAATAAATCTTAAAAAGAGACAAAGGACGGAAGGAAGGAAGAGGGGGGAGGGGAAAGAAAGAAAGAACGAACGAACACACATGCATACTGCCCTTTCTCCTCACTGTAAGCAATACCAATGTGCTTAGATGCCTAAACCTGTTCTTCCCAGCCCGTTTATCCAGGGCCTTCTACTTACTACTTACCGTCCCACAGACTCTGACGTCATGCAGCCGGCCCCATTCATCCTCGTAACTGTCCACCATCATGACGCTGTCATCCTCACGGCCCAGCTCGGCATTGAGGTGCAGCCTTACCTCCTCGCCCAGGGAATGCATACCAACTGCTGGGAAGAGCCCATCTGGGGACATGGGCATGATGGTGGAGCCCACCTGCCGCAGAGCGAGAGAAAGAGAGAGCTACCGTGAGGTTCACGTTCCTAGAACTCATCCACTCTCAAAAGGGCCTTCCCAAGATGATGCAACCAGTTAATTATCACGTACACACTCACAGACTGAGGTTCAGTAGAGTTTTAGGATTGCTCAGTATTCATTCCCTCCAAGTTCCACGGAGGTTGAAGGCAAGTCTCAACCTCCAGCCTTGCTGCCAAGTGCCCTGAAAACCGCAGCACCATGGCACACCACTCAGGCTGCAAAGGGAGCTGATCTCCTGCCTGGCGTGAGAAGCAACCTTCCCCAACACAGTGGGAGGAGAGAAGGTGAGGCAGAGAGTTTTAAGTCTCTCTTTCTCTCTCTGCTACAATCATCTCTGAAGAGTAAAGGGCTCAAGAGGTAAAAGAAAGAAAACAGCCAAAATATTCAAATCAAACCCCCGGACCCTCCACTTAATACAGCCACACCATAACTTTTCTCTTTTCCCATTTTAAAATGATTTTTGTTTTGTTTTTTTTTTTAGCTTTTCGAGACTGGGTTTCTCTGTGTAGCCCTGGCTGTCCTGGAACTCACTTTGTAGACCAGGCTGGCCTCGAACTCAGAATTTCATGTGCACTGGTGTTTTGCTTGCATGTAAGTCTGTGTGAGGGGTCAGACCCCCTTGGAACTGGAGCTACAGACACTTGTGAGCTGCTTGCTAGGCAACATGAGTGCTAAGAACCAAACCTGGGTCCTCTGGAAGAGCAGTCTAACTGCTGGGCCATCTCTTTTTATATTTTTATTGTTTGAGAATTTCATGCATGCATATAATGTGCTTGGATCAAATCCACCCACATTCCCTCTGTTCCAGTTCCTTTCCTCCAGGATCACCATGTATCCCTCCTAACTTCACATGCTCCTTGTTTAAACCCACTGAGTCGACTTAGTGTTGCCTATGCATGTACAGGAATAGCGTAAGTAGGCAGGCTCTCAGGGGCCACATCCCGAAAGAAAACTCTGTTAAAAATGGTGCCCCATGCCAGGCAGTGGTGGCGCATGCCTTTAATCCCAGCACCTGGGAGGCAGAAGCAGACAGATCTTTGAGTTTGAGGTCAGCCTGGTCTACAGAGTGAGTTCCAGGACAGCCAGGGCTACCCAGAGAAACCCTGTCACAAAAACAAAACAAAACAGAAAACAAAACAAATGTGTCCCATGTAACCCAAACTGTCCTTGAATTCATTAGACCGCAAAAATGACTTTGAACTTCTGATTCTCCTGAGCGCCGCAGCACCCTGTGTATGTACTGCTGGGGACTGAACACAGAGCCCTGAGCATGGCAGCTGAGCTTGCTGGCTATGCCTGAGCTACATCCACAAGCCCTTTCCCGCTCCCTCCAGTCATAGGTCTCTGCTCCTGTTGGATGTAGTCACTGGCTGCTCTGAGCCTATGATCTGGATCAAGTCTCGACTACCCAGGGCATGGAAGTGTCCAGACAGGACTTAAGAACAAACCCATCAGACTCTTCCCTCAGGCAGATTCCAGCCACTTGAACCCTCCCGGGGTTGCCCACTCACCCGTTTCCCATTTTTGGTGAAGAAGATCTGGGCAGTCTGCACATCAAAGGACACAGGCTCAATGCCACAGCCGATCCGGTCCCCAGAGTTGCACTTTGACCCGAACTGGCGCCCCTTGGCTCGGCCGTTGTACAGCCTATAGAGAGAGTGGCACAAGACACAGAAAGAACTATGCATGGTGCCTGCTCTTACTCCTCCCAGCCCGTCTCAGCAGCTCCACTCTAACAGCATCCACCTGTGTCCTGCTATTCATGTCACCCTCTCTTCCGTCCACACCAGCAAGGGTAGCTTATGAAAAAACCCAAGACAGGAAGTAGAGAAGAAGACCACTCAGAGGCAGCTTATTCTTCACAGTCAGACTTCAATCCCACAGCGAAGGACCACTCACTTGCCATCATCAGCATGGTAGGCTACGGAGTCAGGCAACCAGCCAGGCTGGTGATCCAAGCTGTAGTACTGAGGGACCAGCCCCACAGCAATGGTGCCCCGGACGCCACTGTCCACGATAGATACCTGAAGGGATGAGAACAAGACACAGTTCACAGGAAGAGAAAACTGAATGAACTTGTGGAGAAGGACGGGAAAAGGGGGTGACCAAAGTAGGGACGAGAGGGTAGGACCTGACAGGGAGAACAGGGGAGGCAGGGACTTTTACTGTGGTTACTCAGACAATCATCCTTGAGCTTTAGATGGGCATAATGGCTCATGCCTTTAATGCCAGCACTCAGGAGGCAGAGGCAGATGGATCTCTATAAAATCAAGGCCAGCCTGATCAAAAAACAGTAGGGGTAGGGAGCAGTTAATAGTACGTGCTAGCTGGACAGTGGCGGCGCATGCCTTTAATCCCAGCACTCGGGAGGCAGAGGCAGGTGGATTTCTGAGTTCGAGGCCAGCCTGGTCTGCAGAGTGAGTTCCAGGCCAGCCAGGAGTAGGTGCTGATCTAAGTTTGGTTCCCATGACCCGCATCAGGTAGTTCACAACCACCTGTAACCCCAGCTCCTTGGAGATCTGACACTAACTTCTAGTCCCCATGGGAGCTATAATGACATGCACATACCCATACACAGGCATTTATAAATAATAACAATAATAATAAGTTAAGCACAAAATCAATTCTGGGCTTCTGTTAGGACAGCAGTCTTTAGCCTGTGGAGCATGACCCCTTTGGGGGTCAAACAACCCTTCCACAGTGGTTCCCTAAGACCATTGGAAAACATATATGTTTACATTAAAACCATAGAAATTGCAAAATTATACTTATGAAGTGGCAACAATCATAATTTTATGGTTGGGGTCACCACAACATGAGGAACTGTGTTCAGGGTCACAGCGTTAGGAAGGCTGAGAACCAGTATATTAGGGGTTAGGAAAGAGAGACAAGGGTCCAAGTCTACCTGGGCAAGGGGACAGCAGAGCAGGAAGGCAGGACTGAGGAGACTCCAGGGCACCTGTCTCTCAGATAGAGAGTCACGCTGGCCTGCACCTCCTCCCAAGGCCAGGTCTTAGGAGAGGACCTTTATGAACTCACTCTTCACCAACCCCATCACCACACCCCAGCCCCCCAACTCTGCCCACCTACTGCTTGATCACCTCAAAATAATTGCTGTCCTTGGTCAGGGGTCGAGACGCCACGTAGCAGCCAACTTCACCAGAATTTCCATGGTAACTAAAGGAATATAGAAAGGTTCTATTAGCAGGTAAGCCCAGGTGTTGGGAGGATGTCCTAATACTCCAAACCCCAACCTTGTGAGGGCTACCACAGACAGCTAGCTCATCAAGGCACACTTCACGGAAATCTACGCATAGCTAGGCATGGCAGCACTCAGGAGGCAGAGACAGGAGGATCTCTGAGTTTGGGGCCAGCCTGGTCTACAGAGTGAGTTCCAGGATAGCCAGGGTTACAGAGAAACTATGTCTTGAAAAGAAAGAGAGGGAAAAAAATCTGCATGCGTAGACAGACAGACAGATACACACACACAGAGTACTAATGGTACCTTATGTGCCCTTCCCACTGCTTCCAGCCAGGGTCGAACCCACACTAGATCAGTACAGCCTAGTTTCTTCATTTTCAGAAGAAAAAAAAAAGTACAACCTTTCCTAATTGCTTTTTAGGGGCCCCACAGTGTTGTCTAACCTCAATTCCTCCTGCTGCACTCTGGCCCTTGCCTTCAGCCCTGTCCTCAGTGGAGCTAGAAAACAGCTGATCCAAATCCTGCAGACTGAAAGAGTCATTCAGTCTCCTCCCCTCAGGCTAAATGATGCTAGTTCCTTCTCCCTTTGGATGAAAAGTACCTGATGTAGGCAGGAAGGAGTCAGGGAAGGTTCAAGATAGAAAAGATAAAAATACAAACCAAAGGTCTAGAATGATACCGAGTGGGTGGTTACCCCACTCCCTTAGGGTAGTATTTGTGACTATGTAGTACCTATGACACTACAGAACCTCAAAGTGTCACCATCTACAAGGATATTCTTGAACCTCACCTGATATCGGAAGGCCCAGACCTCGGACCTCTAGGATCTCCCTAGACAGGGCCTGCTGCCTTATAGGAGGCCCCTCCCTGCTGTGCCCAGTCTTTGAAATGCAGACTTGAGGGGATGCAGGCCACACAGATTCACTGTCATGACAGAACCTGGCAGCTTCCAATATCTGCCACGGGAACTTCCGAGACAGAACAGGGCCTTTCCGGAACCTTTCCTTGCCAGACGGGAAGAGAGTGAGCCGAGATGGCTGAGGTGGTACTTGCCTGTAATCTTAGCTCTGGGGATGCTGAGGAGAAGGACTGTAAGTCTTAGGACAGCCTGGCTGTCTCAAAAACAAAACAAACCAGTGAGAGGGCCCGGTGTATAAAGGCATTTGCCTAAGGACCAGAGTTGGATCCCTGAGTCCCATGTGACCTAAGGAGAATCAACCTCCTTTGACAGCCATCTCCCCACGAACACACTAAACAAACAAATTAAAACACCAACAATAGTCCCAGTGACCCGGTGACAGAGGGGCAGAAAGGAATGCATGTAGGCACTGGGGTGCCCCTGGCAGTGGAGTGTAAATGGTCCTCACCCTCTAACACACCCCTTTCCCTGTCTGTGACCTGGAAAAGGACTGACAGGGACAGGGTAGAACCAGTTTCCTATGCTCACCTCAAAGTGTCACCATCTACAAGGATATGCTTGAACCTCTCCTGATATCGGAAGGCCCGGACCTCTCGGATCTCCCGAATCCTCCTTCGCCAGTTCAGAAACCGGTAGTGCAAGTTGAGGTCATCCATCTTGTTCATGAGAACAAACCTGTGACAAGACAGATGGCTGAGAAGGAAGCAGGGCTCAGAGCAGAGGACCCCAGCCTGCTCAACCCTGAATGTACAAAGTGCACCAGACTTGACGCCGGATGTCCAAATACATCAAGAGCTCCAGCCTCAGCCACTCAGGCAATACGTATTTATTGGGATTTTTTTTTTTTTTTTTTTTTTTTGGGTTTTTTCGAGACAGGGTTTCTCTCTATAGCCCTGGCTGGCCTGGAACTCACTTTGTAGACCAGGCTGGCCTCGAACTCAGAAATTTGCCTGCCTCTGCCTCCCAAGTGCTGGGATTAAAGGCCTGCGCCACCACCGCTCGACCTTTATTAGGATTTTTATTGTTTATCGTGTGCTCTGTTATCAGAGTTAGGAACAAAGTTATGAGCAAGGTAGAGGAATCTGGATGCTTGTTCTCACAGAGTTTCCACTCAAGTGGGCATAGGGGAGCATGGCAGATAATAAATACAAATGGTCATATTTTTTAAAAAATTTTTTGTCTTATTTATTTATTATATGTAAGTACATTGTCACTCTTCCATTACGGATGGTTGTGAGGCACCATGTTGTTGCTGGGATTTGAACTCAGGACCTCTGGAAGAGCAGTCAGTGCTCTTAACCACTGAGCCATTTCTCCAGCCCACAAATGGTCATTTTAACCAGTGGAAGAAAAAAAAAAAAAAAAAACCCACAGAGATGTAACAAAATAGCGGACAGGGACAGACTCTGAGGTACTGCCTGAAAAACTGAAAGAGAGGCAGGCAGTGTAACAGTGTAACAAAAACCATTCCATACAGAAGAAACAGTTGCTCAGGCCCATGGTTAGAAAAAAGGTGTCATGGCAGAGAAAAACAGCCCACCAGAGCCATTGTATGTAGGGAAAGTGAATGACAATAAGGTAAGGGGGGAGAGGAGGTGTTGGAGAGATGGCTCAGCAGTTAAGAGCACAGACAGAGGTCCTGAGTTCAAATCCCAGCAACCACATGGTGGCTCACATCCATCTGTAATGAGATCTGATGCCCTCTTCTGGTGTGTCTGAAGACAGCTACAGTGTACTTACAAAAAATAAATAAATCTTAAAAAAAAATAAGAAGCCAGGCGGTGGTGGGTGGTGGCGCAGGTCTTTAATCCCAGCATTCAGGAGGCAGAGGCAGGCGGATTTCTGAGTTCAAGGCCAGCCTGGTTACAAAGTGAGTTCCAGGACAGCCAAGGCTATACAGAGAAACCCTGTCTCCAAAAACAAAAACAAAACAACAACAACAAAAAAAAAACCAGAGTAGAATAAGGTGGCAAGATATGGAAGCACAGGCCTTTAATGCCAACACTCCAGAGGTAGTGGCAGGTGGTTATCTATGACTAAGAGGCAGCCAGCCTGGTCTCAAAGCAAATTTCAGAAGACAGCAAGGTTTAGACAGAGAAACCCTGTCTAAAAAAACAAAAAGAACAGGGTAAAGCAAGAGTCTATCCACAGTCAGGACTTTTAAATTTTATTTCAAGGGTAATGAAAAACTTCTAGGGAATTGTAAACAAGAAACGGTATGAATTTTTTGTTTGTTTGTTTTTCTGAGACAGGGTTTCTCTGTGTACCTCTGGCTGTCCTGCAACTTACTAGCCTTGAACTCTGGCCTGCCTCTGCCTCCTGGGTGCTAGGATTAAAGTGTGTACCCCCACCCTGCCTGAAGCCCATGCTGTTCAATTCACTGAGCCTTCTCTTCTGCCAGAACCCCAGCCCTTTTTAGTCCGCAGAGGTAAACGGATTTCTGAATTCTTCAACAGCCTGCTCTACATAGTGTGTGCCAGGGTAGACAGGGCTACACAGTGAGGCCCTGTCTCAAACAAAAGAAAAAACAACTTAGCAGATCTTAACTCCAAGTTGTAACAGAATTCAGAGGGCCGCAGCCCCTAAAGCAGCAGCAGTACCGGAGAAAAACATGGGACTCTCTCGGTATTTAGACAACCAGCAAGGCCAGTAAATGAATGAATGAATAAAATCTTCCAGAGATCCAAAAGCGGGAAAACCATGAAGAAATATTTTCTTCCTGCCTCCCAAACACCTGGCACTGTGCCCTACACACAGTAGGTGCTTAGCAATCCTGGGCTAAGCTGAGTTCGATCCCAATGTGCACATTGGGGCTCTTCTGCAGGAGCTACAGACCAGCACATGCCCCACAAGAGCAGACACCTGCGGCGCAGCACTGGGATCCCCCAGGGCCCTGGGCCAGGACTCGAACCCAGGTAGATGCCGGAGCCCCAGATCTGAAGGCATCGGATCTTCGAGAACCTGACAGCCTCAGCACCAAGCAGCTGCCGCCGCACTGGGTCCGGGCACGGCCTCAGGACCGCGGGGTCTCTCAGGTGACACCCGGGACCACCCGGCCTTAACCTGTCAATGAGGCTACGCCCCGTCGTCACAGGCCCTGGCTGCAATGGGGAGGGTGCGCGGCGAGAGGAACGCCCGTGACCGGAGCCCCTGGCCCCGCCCTGAGGCCGCAGCCGTCGCCCAGGACCCCCGCCTCGAGATCTGCAGAGACCGAGGCCTCCGGGACCCCGCCCCCGATCCCCGCCTACCGGGGCCGCCGCGTCCTCCTCATCCATAGGCCTCTCAGCTCCGCGTTGTAGCTCTTCGGCCGCCGCCACCACACACATCCGGGTCCCCGCCCTTCCTCTGCTCCGTCAGGCCCGCCCCCACCGCTAAATCTGACCAATCCGCAGCGCTTCTTGAAGATGGGCGCCCTCAGCAGCCAATCGCAGGGCACAGGCGGTGCGGAGCGCGGCCCGGTGAGCTGGGTACCTAACACTCGGCGGCGTCTGAGGAACCCTGGTGTCGGGAGGGTGGGGGAGGCGACGTGGCTGCCCGGACGCCACCTCGGACGCCTGGAGCTCAGGGAGGCGGTCAAGGGGCGGCTCCCTTGGGGCGGAGTAGGTCCCTGTGCCCGTGCGCGAGCTTCGTGTTCCCAGAGCCAGAAGTGATGCTAAAAACCTCTCTGGAATGTCCTTTTGAGCCACTTAACGGCATGGGGGGGGGGATTTTTTTTTAATGTTATCTCCTATTTTACGCGTGAGAAGCCAGAGGCTGATCTCCACAGCGGCAGCACTCGGCTGGCACCACATGCTTTCTTCTCTCCGGAGCACCCCTTTGCACCACGTTCGTTCATTCCAGGACAGGCGTTCCAGAACAGGAGAGAACATATGCAAAAGGCACAGTGGGATGAAACCCGGGTGCTCTTTGGGCTTGGGCTTGGTAGGAAAAGTTAGCTCGGGTCAGAATGTACCGGAAAGGATACTAATCTTTATCATGCACCTCCTATAAAGGGTATGATTGTCCTTGGAAGGAATTGGGATTCTTGGACGACTTCAACGTTTTGCTCTTAAGACTGAATATTCTTTCCAGAAAGACTCATCCTGTGTCAGAAACATAAACGAACATATTTGTGTCTTTCCACATCTAAATTTATTGAGTATCAAATACATCAGCAAGCGATGTCAGCTTCATTGGCGGCAATTTGCCAATTAGACCTGATTTACATTGATAATGGGCCCTTACCAAACACATGAACTTTTACTTTAATATTAATTACTAACTCTTGGGTCACAGATTACATATCCTGTGTGTACTTATGTAGGTTAACAACATGGCTAGAAAAGGGTTAAAGAAGCCACAGCATAATTCAAGAGTTCAGAGGCCTTACTAGAGACAAGAGCTGATAGAGTGCAAAGTCACTGCAGCCAGAGAACAAACCTAGCTGGGGAGCTGCTGAAGGTTCCAGCCTGGGATGCAGCCATAGCTGCAGGTCACAGGGCTGAACACCTTCAGAGGCAAAATGTGAGACTGGGTATGGATGAATACGTGGGCAACCCGTAATGCGAGTAGGTTCCATCAGCTGTGGACCCCAGTTGGGCTGAAGCCCCAGAAACAGTCAGCATTTCTCTGTTGTCCTTTGAGGCACACACAAGGTAGTTGGTAGGGACCACTGTCCCCAGAGTGTTAGACACCTTCCTCATGGGGTCCAACTGAGGGTGTTTCTTGGTCTGATTATGTTTAATACATTCTTTTTGTTGTTGTTGTTTTCAAGACAGGGTTTCTCTGTGTAGCACTGGCTGTCCTGGAACTCACTCTGTAGACCAGGCTGGTCTTGAACTCAGAAATCCCACCTGCCTCTGCCTCCCAACTGCTGGGATTAAAGGCGTGCACCATCACTTCCCGCCGTTTTTCTTGAACCTGATGACACTTAAGTGATTTTAACACGCCCACTGACTGTATAGTCTCAATCGTTTGTATTTGGATCCATTTATAGAGTGGTACCTTTCACTTTTAAAAAACAAGATTTATTTATTTATTATGTATACAGAAGAGGGCACCAGATCTCATTACAGATGGTTGTGAGCTACTATGTGGTTGCTGGGAATTGAACTCAAGACCTCTGGAAGAGCAGTTAGTGCTCTTAACCTCTGAGCCATCTCTCCAGCCCTACCTTTCACTTTTTAAATTAACTATTTACTTTAGTGCTTCGCCTGCATATATATGTGTGTGTGTGTGTGTATGTGTCTGTTTTGTATATAGGTAAATAGATAGATAGATCATATATTGATATATATAATCTATGCACCATCTGTGTGAGTTACAGACAGTGAGCTGCCCTATGGATTCATGGGACTTGAATCTGGGTCCTCTAGGAAGAACAGTCAATGTCTTTACCCGCTGAGCCATCTCTCCAGGCCACCTTTTCACTCTTAGTTATCAGTCTAGGATTCATACGTAGTGCTAGTGGTATGTATATGCAGAGTCCCACTCCAAGTAGAGCCAGATACTACTTGTACGAGTCACACAAGGCAAGACAGCCTGAAAGCCACCATTTTACACAATATAGAATAACTTAGAGCAAACACAGCCTAATCACGATTCACTCTTATGCAGTGCCTCGTTTATTTACTGTGCAATGTCAGGTGTGGTGACATGCACCTGTTTTGATAAGTATTTACTTTTTATTTACTGGAGGTAGAATGCATGCCTGACATGGCCTAAGTGGATAAAGATGAGAGAGCAGCTTCAGGAGTTGCTTCTTTCCTTCCACCAGGTGGGTCCCAGGGGTTAAACACAGGTTTGGTAACTCTGAACCATCTCGCCAGACCCAGCACTCATTCATTAAAGCCAACTGTGCATCAATGTGTTTAGACCTCAGACGAGTCCCATGTGATTCTAACTGGATACTTCTCTACAGTGCTGGGCAGGAAGACCAGGGCTGTAACTGAGTTAGTAGAGTACTTACCAGACATGGGCAAGGTCTTAGGTTCATTCCCCACAATGACAAAAAAAAAAAAAAAAAAAAAGAGAGAGAAAAGCTAATTATAGCAGTTAGGGCTGTAGCTTACTAGAATGCTCTTACTTAGCAAGCTCCAACTCAAGGCTCTGGGTTCAATTCCCAACACAGGAAAAAAACAAACAACAACAAAAACAAAACAAAACAAAAACCGAGACTAGTTCTTACCGAGTAGCTCTGGCTGCCTGGAACTCACTATGCAGACCAGGATGACTTCAAACACATAGAGATCTGTCTGCCTTTCCCTCCCAAGAGCTGAAATTAAGGGTGTGCACTATCCTCCTGTTTAAATTTTTCACTACCTCAACGGAGATCCCTACTGAGATAGCTAGGCAATTAATCTTCTGCTTCAGCTGTGTGTAATAAACCAGCCTTGTGATCCAGCTGTAGATGGCAATCGCGCTAAATTTCCAGTTGCTGGTCCACCTTCAAAAGAGCGCATCACCCACATGATCCCAGCTTTTTTGTGGGTGCCTGCTGTTTCTTCCTTCCCCATCTCCCCAGTCAGGTCAACCTCAAAGCCGCAGGATGAGGCAGGTAGGGATGAGAGCGCAGCACTCTTTAAAGGCTATGGAGATGGGTTACTGAATGGAGTAAAGAAGTTTTCCCCAGAGGACATCAAAATCGAGTTCTCAGCCCTCAGGAACGGTTGTAGTCCACATGGGTTAATGACTCCATCCTTGCTCTGTAGAACCCTTTTAATTCATGAGAACAGAGGGTTAAAAGCTGGAGGGTAGGGAGGAGTACTGCAAAAGGCTGTCCTCTGGATGTGGTGTGGCTGTTACAATGTGGTGTGGCTGCTACACTCGTGAACTCACAGTAGCCATGGCCACAGGAACAAGATGAAGCCTAAGATGAAGATGAGATGTCTCCTAAGATGAAGCCAGGAAGGCCAGTCAGTGCCAGGAGACAGCGCTCATTGGACTCAAGGGGTTTCCAAAGAAAAGAAGGAAAAAAAGGGACAGGCCATGAAGGTGGGAGAGGGGATTTCTTGGGTTGTCTAGGAGGAGTAACAGGGAAGTTAGGGGCAGGTGTGATTAATGTATGAATAAAATTGTTAAAAAGTAACTGAAAGGGCTAGAGAGCGCTCAGTGGTTCAGAACACCTGTTGCTCTTGCAGAGCACCTGGGTTATATTCCCAGCACCCACCTGGTGATTGGCAACAACCCATAACTCCAGTTCCAAGGGGATCTGAGATGCCATCTTCTGACCTCTGCAGGCACACAGTACACAGATGTGCATGCAGGCAGAACGCTTACACATAAAATAAAACACATCAATAGCTGGGCAGTGGTGGTGCATGCCTTTAATCCCAGCACTTGGGAGACAGAGGCAGGTGGATTTCTGAGTTTGAGGCCAGCCTGGTCTACAAAGTGAGTTCCAGGACAGCCAGGACCACACAGAGAAACCCTGTCTCAAAAAAAAAAAAAAAAAAAAACAAAACAAAAAACAAAAAAAACAAAACAAAACAAAAAACGAAAAACGAAAAACCCACATCAAAAAATGTTTTACAAAGGATGAAAAAATACCTAGGTTTCCAAAAGGAGTTTGAAGATGGCTTCTGGGTCATTCATCACAAACCCTGACTCCTAAGGACAACGAACATGTTGGGGAGAAGGAGATAGAGGGGCCAGATCCTTGACCCCTTTTGATATGGGCTCATGTTCTTGCTCAGGGCCTCCTGAATGCCCTGACCCCCAGATGCAGCCATGCTCACCTATAGTTCTCCCTGCCCACAGCATGCGTGGGTGCTAATCCTAAACCCTAACCCTATCACACACACACACACACACACACACACACACACACACAGAGAGAGAGAGAGGGGGGGGGGTTTAGCTGCATAAGCAGCATTTTGAGGTAAATCATAAGAATTGAGGAACACAGCATTGGGCTAGTCTAATAAAAAATTTTTATTTATTTATTTTTTGTTCTGCTTTTTAGGATAGGGTTTCTCTGTGTAGCCTTGGCTGTCGTGGAACTTGCTCTGTAGACCAGGCTGGACTCAAAGTCACAGAGATTGGCCTGCCTTTGCCTCCTGAGTGCTGGAATTAAAAGTGTGCCTCACCAGCACCTGGCTAAAAAATATTTTTAATTTTTTAAAAGAAAAGAGAGCCGGACAGTGGTGGCGCACGCCTTTAATACCAGCACTTGGGAGGCAGAGGCAGGCAGATTTCTGAGTTGTAGACCAGCCTGGTCTACAGAGTGAGTTCCGGGACAGCCAGGGCTACACAGAGAAATCCTGTCTCGAAAAAACAAAAAATAAAAAAATAAAATAAAATAAAATAAAACCAGCAAGACGTGGCAGAATTCAGGGGGCTGGAGAGATGGCTCAATGATTAAGAGCACTGGCTGCTCTTCCAGAGGTTCCCATCAACCACATGGTGACTCATAAACATCTGTACTGAGACATGATGCCCTCTTCTGGTGTGTCTGAAGACAGCTACAGTGTACTCACATACAGAAGATAAATGGAAAAAAAAAAAAAAAAAGAGGTGGCAGAATCCAGAAAGGGTTTCGATCTCCAAGAGTCGAGCTCGGAAAGCCTGAGGACCTGGAAAGAAATTACCTCTGAAAAAGCTCTTATGCCTCACCTTCACTTGCCCTTACCTCAGCTCAAGCCCTAAGATGAGAAACTGTCAAAGGTTCTGGGGAAGGTGACCCAACAGCTGGATCCGTGTGTAATAACAGGGCTCTATCCTTAAGAATGCCAAAAGAGAGCTGAGCTCTATGGTGAGAAAGTATGTACAGAGTTCCTTTCAAAGGCTTTTGAGGAAGAGGCCATTACTCAATCCAAGAGGACATCACTTCAGCCCAGTAGGTACGAAGGATGTGAAAGACCAGTGGGCCGAAAATAGGCTGGACATCCATCTGCTAGGGTCATCACCACAGGCCTACTGCAGACCTGCATTTTCTCTCAGGACCTCATCTCTGAGCTGTCCTGGATCAGGTATGCAGCCTTCTTGTGAACCTTAAAGCTGAAAATAACTCAGGCAGCCCTCTCCCTCTACCCCATGAGGACGCCATGGGGACACGTGAGGTTCAAGCCTCAGCAATGAGTGTGGTCTGTGACACAAGGTCAAAACAAGTTTATGGACAAACCTACATCATACCCCGAGGCTAATCTACCAAAGCTTTGGCACCAGCACCTCAGCAAAGGTGCTCATGAAAACTCTCACACCCCAGCCCAAGGGCCTGCCACACTCTGTGCTCCGCGTCTCTTCTCTGGGTACCAAGGCATCTCAAAAGAAAGAAAAGCAGAACGCAAGGATCTCTGTCTGCAAGGAGGCTTGCACCCCGCCAGGGATGGCATGAATCTCTGGGCATTCAGAGTGGAAAGATGGGGAAAGAGAAAGAGTCTGCTGGTTGATAAGTGCAGCCCTGCTTAGCCTGCAGAGAGGGACTGAGAGCTGGGGGTGGGAGGGTTATGGTGGTGGGTAGGGGTGGGCTAGCCTTCAGAGAGGGACAGAGAGAGCACTGGGGGTTGGTATGGGGGGGGGGAGAACCACAGGGAGGGGATCTAGGAAGGAACTAGAGAGTAGTGGATGTTAGATGTTAGCAAAGAGTTAGGATTTCCTCTCAAAGGTGGAGAACCACCGAGACCCCAACAAGGAGTCATCTTCTTTCCATCTTCCCATTGTCTTTTCCATCATTTTCAGAAGCAGCTAACATAATGCTGGGATTCAGATCTGGGACAAGCAGCTGAGGTGCATTTTTCACTTACCAAAGTGGACCTGGCCTCTAGGTTCTTTCTCCCACCATCCCTCAGTCCCTATCTGTTACCGGGACACTGGCATACCCTGCCCTCTACTTTGAATTTTCCAACCCAGGGGCTGTGCTTCCTCTCCCTCAGAAGTTTGTCTGTCTTTCTCTGGTTGTCTGTCTGTCTCTCTGCATCTCTTCTTTCCCTGCTCATGGCTTTCTCTCCTTTTCTTCCCCCTCCTCTCTGTCTCCTTCTGCTGGGTGACTTCACTAACCCCCTCCTCTCCTGTGTGGTCGGTGAACTCTCCCGGGAGCTGCCCCCAATAAACCTGCTTTTATACTTTATTTTGTCTTGAATTGGCAGAATACGTATCACCTGAGTCCATAAAAAAGACTCTAGCTAGATACATGTGCAGTGAAAAAAGTAAATAAATAGTAGGGATAAGGGCTTGGACGGGAACCAAGGCTCCCCACGCTGGGGTCAGAACATGGAGAGGAGGCTCCAGGGCCTTGGTGGACGATAACAGTCACTTTTTCCTGCCTGTTCAATCAGCATCTGTATCTCATGGCAACGGGGAAAACATCGCTTTCTAAACTCTGTTAAAACCTAAAATCTCAGAGAAGCCTCCGGCTTTTTTTTTTTTTTTTTTTTTTTTTGTATCTGCTTAAAAGCTCAGGAAGCCGGTGCTGACATTCTTGCTTGGGGGCCCAGAATTTAAACTTAGTCACTGCCCAAGGCCCTTGTTTTAGGAAAGAATGAGATTGTTGTTGCATAACTCAGAATTGAGCGGGGCGGGGTGGTCCAATGTAGCAATCCCACTTGTTTCTTGAGAGCCGTAGGAGTACTGAGGACCCGCCCACCCTTGCCTTGAGTGGGACTCTGCCTAGCGCTGAGCAGGCACACGCCTTTCTTTCGATGGGCAGAACAGGAGCAGCCAACTAGCAGAGGCAACTGCGCAATCTGGTACTGAAATTCTCCGACCAGTTCCTTCCCAAATCTTGGGCACAGATCAGCCTGAGAAATCCAGAAGACCCAAAGAACGACTATAGAAAGGAGACAGGAAAAAAGCAACGGAGAGACAAGCTAATCTGAAGTGCAGAGATGAGAGTGAGGCCCAGTCTGTGGCCAGACCACTGTCCCTAAATGCATCTAGAATACAGTCCCCTACTTTTACCTCCGTCCCCAGCTCAGCTCCGGGGTCTCCGAGGGTTTCTACATTTACTCAAGGTGTATTCTTCATAAAGCAGTCTTCATTCTACCCCCAGCAGCCCCAGCTTTTCCTATTATTGTCTCTAAGGCTAGGTCTTGCGTTTTTATGGTTTTGTTTTTCACAGACACAGGCCAGGAGTCTTTATTTTACCTTCCCCGTTTGCTTTACCAACTCTCTCTGGGTCTGTTTCTTACCCTCCGTGGGAGCTTCTGCCCATATGCCTGACATCTTTCCTAGCGTTTATACACATCTCTTTCACGATGCACAGTCCCTCCGACCCCCAATCTCCACCCCCATACTATCCCTTCTCGGGTCACCTTTATCACCGTCCCCCACCCCAATATTCTCACACTATCTACAGGTTCCTCATCTTCCTGCACATACACTCATGCTAACTGGATTTCACGGTTCACCTTCTCTGTCCTCCCCTTTACTCCTCCCTACTCCACAATCCCTTTAGCCAGATGTACAGCTCCCAAATTCCGGGCGAGATTCCCAGGAACAAAGCAAGAAAAAAACATCAGAACAATTTGGGAAGTAAACAGCGGCGGAGAAGAAGGGAGGGAAAAGCCGGGTGGACCCAGGTGGGTGGCCCTCCAGTCCACCCAGTTAAGGGACTGCCTTTTTCCCCTCCCCCTTCACCTGGCTTTTAAGGGGCCGGGCCCAGACCTCTGCTTCTTAAAGAGGAGCCCGCAGCAGCAGCTGCACTGGACTCTCTGGAAGGAGTGTACAGGGCAAAAACTCTGA
Organism: Mus musculus; assembly: GCF_000001635.26. NCBI lineage: Eukaryota > Metazoa > Chordata > Mammalia > Rodentia > Muridae > Mus > Mus musculus. The sequence continues at coordinate 102,144,546 of NC_000081.6, forward strand.
CCATGACCTGGGATGGGCTGCCCACGCAGCCGCTGCTCATGCTGCTAATGCTGTTGTTCGCTGCGGGCTCAGGGTCCGCCTTAGCGGGGTGCCCCGGCTGCGGCGCTGGGATGCAGACTGGTTGTCGCGGGGGCTGCGTGGAGGAGGAAGACGCGGGATCGCCTGCAGACGGCTGTACAGAAGCCGGAGGCTGTCTCAGGAGAGAGGGACAACCGTGCGGGGTCTACAGCCCTAAGTGCGCCCCAGGACTGCAGTGCCAACCCCGAGAGAACGAAGAGGCGCCTTTGCGGGCGCTGCTAATCGGCCAGGGCCGCTGTCAACGCGCCAGAGGGCCGTCGGGTGAGTCCATGTCTCCCCCCTCCCTCCCCGCTTCCCACCTGCCTACCTGAGATAGGAGAAGCAAGTCTCTCCTGGTAGGAATCTGGACAGATGCAGGTTGGGCAGCCTCTTCAAGCCTCTGGGACCGGCCCATTGGTTCTTCCTGGGCCTTGAGTGGAACGTGAAGTGGAAACGTCAGGGGACAGCTATAAGGCTGATAGGGGCACCTTAGAATAAGCAAGAGAGATGTCTGAATTCTCCTCTGCTCTCCCTTTCCCTTATCTATTTTCTCCAAAGGGAAAGAGACGTATGTAGGCGGAGGATGGAGGATTTGAGTTTCAGCTTTCCTCTATACCCCGCAGGGTCAACGCCATGGCTCTCCAGGCTCACACTGGAGACAGGACCTAGATTCCTTATGGAGGAGGAGGAAAGGGAATCTCAAACTCTAGTTCCACACACTAAGAAATGTCTCCTGCTCCTCCTTCAGTGCCACTGTGAACGGCAGTGGGCATCGGGAGCATCGGCACCGGGGGAGTAAACACAGTGGGCAGCGGGCACCGGGGGTAGCAGGCACTGCAGACGGTGGGCACGGGGGCAGTGGACACCGGGGCAGTGAGCAGGCCCTAGAGGGCCTGGGGAGGGCTGAAGAAGTGGGAAGAGAAGGAATCTGCCAAATCAGACTTATGATTTAAACCTGGTAGGAATTGGATGCCCTCCAGCCCCACCCTATCCCAGGGATGAACACAGAAGACTGAGTCATTGGGTGGGTGGGACTAGAGTGAGTCAGCACCCCAAAGATGGGGGTGAAGAGCAACGGGAGATGGAAGATAGCAAGTCCCTGGTTTTTCCATAGAAAGGGATGAGAAATGAATTTGGATCATTTGGCAGTGCAGGCCTGCCATTCCAGTGCTTAGGGGTGGAGGCGGGAAGGTCAGTCAGTGTCAGCCTTGGCTACATAATCTCAGGCCAGCCTACACACACACACACACCATACACACAGAGGCACACACATACACACACATGCACACACATGCACACATGAATATATACACAAGAATACATGCATGCATGCACATACACACATACACGCATGCACGCACATGCATACATGAGTCCCCCCACATGTGCATTGGCACATACGCATGCACATACATATATACACACATGAGCACACACAAGCACACACATACACACAGGAACACACACGAGCACACTGGAGTGAGGGGTTGAAGCTCCAGTTTCTAGTGTCAGAGCTCAGGGTTCTAGGGCTCCTCTGAGAAGGTGTGTTTTGGTTGGAGAAGGCAGTTTGAAGCATCATCCCAGTTTGGCATTAAATGGGGGGAGTGAGGGACAAGGTCTGAGGAAGATATGGTACCCAGACAGACAACAGCGTTGACACTGCAGAGGGAACGGAGTAAGAACATGTGTGAGCTTATCTTTTGGCATGTTGCGTCAGCTCAGCCTTTTCCTAGCTATGGCTTACTTGCGTCCTGAGCTTTTCCCAGGACCCCAGAAGCTCTCCAGAGCCAGATGCACCCTGCAGGTTGGAAACCTTTTATTTTCTGCCCCTTCTGCAACCTTCAATTTGTCCTGGTTAAGGGTTGAACCCAAGCGTTCCTAGACCACTAGGGTTGAGCTGAGACAAAAAAGGAAGAGGTCCCCATGTTTTTTGGTTTTTTTGTTTTTTTGTTTTTTTTGTTTTTTTTTTTTTTTTTTTGGAGACAGGGTTTCCCTGTGTAGCCCTGGCTGTCCTGGAACTCACTCTGTAGACCAGGCTGGCCTCGAACTCAGAAATCTGCCTGCCTCTGCCTCCCAAGTGCTGGGATTAAAGGCGTGCGCCACAACTGCCGGGTTGTTGTTTTTTTTTAAGATTTATTTATTTATTATATGTAAGTACGCTGTAGCTGTCTTTAGACACACCAGAAGAGGACGTCAGATCTCGTTACGGATGGTTGTGAGCCACCATGTGGTTGCTGGGACTTGAACACTGGACCTTTGGAAGAGCAGTCGGGTACTCTTACCCACTGAGCCATCACACCAGCAAGAGGTCCCCATGTAAGGCCCTCAAAGTAACATCTCAGGGCTGGGAGGGGTGGACTGACTTACTGAGGGGTCATGTCAGGGACATTCCACTGGATCCTTATTGACACCCTCTTATCTCCCCCCCACACACACACACACCTCACACACACTGTACAAATCCACTGTTCTTTTGCCCATCTTTCTGGGCTGGTGTGCCCTCTTCTGGCCTCTAGTGGAATAGGCAGGTCTTTTCAAAGGAATCCTGAAGGTTGAAAATATCCAACACTACTTTGTACTCATGGGATTTGGGGGAGGGTTGTGGGGGGTGAGACGGGTTCTCCATGTAGCCCTGACTATCCTGGAAATCACTTTGTAGACCAGACTGGCATTAAACTCACAAATCTGCCTGCCTCTGCCTCCTGAGTGCTGGGACAAAGGCATACGCCACTATCAGCTAGGATTTTATTTTTATTTCACATGTGTGGGTGTTTTGCCAGCAAGTATGTCTGTCTGTATGAGTATGTCTGTGTACCACATGGCTACACAGGGGTACCACAGGTTACAAATGGGGTTGGATTCCCAGTAACTAGAGTTACAAACAGCTGTTATGAGACACCGTGAGGGTGCTGAGGAATTGAACTCTGGTCCCCTGGAAGAGTAGCCAGTGCTCTTAACTGCTGAGCCATCTTTTCAGCTCCTGTTGAATAGACTAGACTGGCCATGGACCTGTGACAGTTCTCTTACCTAGGCTTCCCAAGTGCTGGGATTATAGGTACACACCACCATACCCAGCAGTATAGTTTGTTAGAGGGAGAAATTGCAGTTAGGGTAAAGCCAGGAGAGACTGAATCCTTCAGTCCCTCTCACTTTACTGGTAGAAGTGGACCTAGGTTCCGAGGCTGCTGGTCTCTGCTCTGACTGATCTCTGATTTCCCCTCCCACTCTTCCTGTGGCCACAGAGGAGACTACAAAGGAGAGCAAACCCCAAGGAGGTGCCTCCCGCTCTCGTGACACAAACCACAGAGACCGGCAGAAGAATCCACGGACCTCTGCTGCCCCTATACGGCCCAATCCTGTTCAAGATAGTGAGATGGTGCGTGGGGGGGTGGTAGGGAAGGCAGAGGGCTGGAGATTTCCACTGGACTCAAGGAAGTCTGGACCAGGCAGGCTCCTAGAATCCTGAGTACCGCCCTCACCCACCCCTGTCCTTCTCTAGGGCCCCTGCCGCAGACACTTGGATTCAGTACTGCAGCAGCTCCAGACTGAGGTCTTCCGAGGCGGAGCACGTGGGCTCTATGTGCCAAACTGTGACCTCAGAGGCTTCTACCGAAAGCAGCAGGTGAGAAGAAGCTGCCTGTCCTCTGTGCAAGCTCTGTGCGCGGCAGTGAGGAAGGGTACTTGATGCAAAGCTGCAAAAAGGATGCTGGTTCTGCTGGAGCATGTCTCCAAAAACAACAGCCAGGTGGTGGAGAGAGGCAGGTGGATCTCTGTGAGTTCGAGGCCAGCCTGGTCTATGTAGTGAGTTCCAGGACAGCCGGAGCTACACAGAGAAACCCTGTCTGGAAAAACCAAAACCAGCCAAACAGCAACCAAAAAAAGGATGGATACACACACACACACACACACACACACAAAACTATTTCTTCCAATTTTAAGACCCACATAGATATGAAAAACATCAGGAAGATTGTAACTTCAAGACTTGCCTAGGCTACAAGTGAAGGGCTGGTAGGAAGACAGAGGGCTGGAGATTTCCACAGGAGATCTTTCCATGGACTTGAGGAAGCCTGGACCAGGCAGGCTCCTAGAATTCTGAGTGAGTTCAAGTCCAGCCTGGGAAATTTCACGAGCCTCTGTCTCAAAACAAAATGTAAAATGAAAAGAAGTTTATAGCTCGTTGGCAAAGCTCTGCTTAGCAGTACTGTGGGCTCCATCTCTAGCGTGATCTGAAAGAAAAACAAAGGCCAACAATTGCAATGGGAGACTTAAAGTCTCTTCTAGGATAAGGCCTTGTGGTGGCCTCAAATGGGAGCCCTGGGGAATCACCTGGAGGCGTCTGAGCTGGTGCTGGTGGAGCCCCTTCTGCATTTTGTGACTCAGTAGGTCTGGGCTAGCCTGTGAACACAAGTTTCTAACATAAGTGATGTTGGGCTGTTGACAGAAACTGCATTTTGAAAGCTATTGCTCTGGCCTAGCAGAGTGGGCCCTATTCAGTAGGTAAAGCAACTAAGAGCTCTCAGATGCTTTCCTGCTCAAAGCCTGGACCTCACCCTGACCTGCACCTCTCTCCCCAGTGTCGTTCCTCGCAGGGGAATCGCCGTGGCCCCTGCTGGTGTGTGGATCCGATGGGCCAGCCTTTGCCAGTGTCTCCAGATGGTCAAGGAAGCACTCAGTGCTCTGCCAGGAGCAGTGGGTGAAGCCCCGAGGGAGCCTCCAGGACGCCAGCAGGAACAGGGGGCTGTCATTTGAGCTGTATGTGAAGCAATGAATAACTCTGTGCCCCAAGACCCACCTTCACGCCCCACCCCATTGTCCCTGTCACCCTTGGGCCTTTACACAGCTAGTTAGAAAGATTGCTGTTGGCTTGTGTACTAATAAAACAGTATTGGGGGGGTGTCTCTGGCTTACGTCTCTGCGTCTGTCTCATTCAGATCTGGGGCCTCGTGCTCACTGTCTCCCATTGGTCATAGTGTTTCTACCTTCCCTGCAGAGCACAGCCAGCCTCTTCCATTGCCCTTGGAATACAGTAGACTGCCACTGCCACAGGCAGCAAGCCCTTTCTTTATCCTCACCCGGATACCCACCCGGAGCTCCCTTGTGGGACTGACTGAGATCCTGGCCTCAGTCCGAGATCACAGTGATTACAATCTTGCTTCTATCACTGACCTCTGGACTGATGGAGGAGGAGGATTAATAGTTAATCCCCAGCAGGAATTTGCCAAAGTGGAACTCCCAAGGCACTCACCTGCCCTACTGCCTACCAGAAAGAAACAAATGTGCTCAGGCTCTGTATGGTTTATCCAGACTACCTCCAGACTACCTTATTTGTGCTGGCAATCACCTGATGACGTAGGGACATTTTGTCCCATAATTTTTTTTTTTTTTCAGAAGAAGCTTAAAAAGTTTGGTCCACTTTCCTGAAGTTACATAGGTAGGCAAGGCAACCCCTGGCGCTATTTACTGTTGAATAAGTGTGTGTCTGCCCTTTCTGCTTATGTGGTAACCCAAGGTGTAGGGAAGAGCTGACACTGAGGGGCCTCGACCATCACACATGACACAAATAGAGCTCCTGACAAAAATATTGTTGCACACACATGTCACTACAGGCCTCATCCTGTGCCCTCAGAAAAATGACTACAAGGTACACGAAGATGTTTCTGGTCCCTCCCTGACCTTCAGTCTTGGTAGAGAGAGCCAGGAAGAGCCAAGCTATGTGATAAGCCTCGGGGAAGCAAAGTCCCCCTCACAACCTGATGCACAGACTCACTCCCGAAAGTGAAATAGCAATAGCGTGAAGCTGATCATAGTGGTTGTGGTGAGAGAGCTGTGAAAGCCACAGGCAGGGCCAGAGTATGAGAAACACTGCCTGCAGATAACCTATCTAACCCTCAACGGGGCTCCGGAAAGGACTTTAGTCCCTGGAGTTGTCAGATCTCTGAGTGGGACACAAGCTCTGTAGGTAGATTGAGAAAGAAAGAAAGGAAGAAGACAGACAACAGCTGTGTGCTGTCCGCTCTACACTGGCACCATGCAGCCAAAGGTGCCCCAGCTTCGGAGGAGAGAAGGGCTGGGAGAGGAGCAGGAGAAGGGAGCCCGTGGAGGAGAAGGTGAGCCGCCCTCCCATCCCCCACGCTCCAGACACTCAGGCGGGCCTGAGATGGGTGTGTGTAAGAGCTAGCCGCTAAGGCCACTTCCTTTCCTCTGGCTGTTCTGGGAAGCCAGAGAAGGCAGTTTCTGCCCTTTTCCCCCCAGCACGCGGACTGGCAATGGAGAAATGTTCAGAGCGTGGTTTGGCCTTCATTAGGGGTGAATGGAGTACTTCCTTGTTTTGGGTCCCCTGTTTCCAGCAATTGCATCAGGCTCTTTCTCGCCACTGTGTGTGTCACTTCCCTGGCTAGTGGCTCTACCCACGATTCTAAATATTGACTGGGAACGGAGGCTGTGAGCACACAGAACACCTAACTCCTCCCTAGTGAGTCCCCTTTGGTTCTTCCTCCTAGGGAACGCAAGGACACACGGAACCCCAGACTTGGTGCAATGGACTCGACATATGGAGGTGAGGGATCACGGCAGTCATAAAGGACAGGCTGGGGATGTGGCTAAACTTGTAGAGTGCCAATCTACCTGATGCGCAGCACCACATAAAACTGGTGTGATGGCAACTGGTGTGATGGCAACTGGTGTGATGGCATACAGCTGTAATCCTAGCACTTGGGAAGTAGAGACCAGGTGATCCGTAGTTTGAGGTCACCCTTGGCCACACAATAACATCCAAACCAGATTGGGCTACAGAAAACCCTGTCTAAGAAATAAAAAGTAGCCAAGGCAGTTGTGGTACATGCCTTTAATCCTAGCACTTGGGAGACAGAGGCAGGCCTGGTCTACAGAGTGAGTTCCAGGACAGCCAGGGCGACACAGAGAAACCCTGTCTCAACAAACAAACAAACAAACAAACCCCCCCAATCATTATTTATCTAAGATTTATTTATTTATTTATTTATTTATTTATTTATTTATTTAATGTATATGATACACTGTAGCTGTCTTCAGACACACCAGAAGAGGGCATCAGATTCCATTACAGATGGTTGTGAGCCACTGCTGGGAATTGAACTCAGGACCTCTGGAAGAGCAGTCAGTGCTCTTAACCACTGAGCCATCTCTCTAGCCCTATTATTATTATTATTATTATTAGTAGTAGTAGTAGTAGTAGTACTGTGTCTATGTGTGTCTGTCTGTGTGTGTCTGTGCATTCCTCTGTGTGCATCTGTGTATCTCTCTGCGTGTGTGTGTGTGTGTCTGTGTGTATATGTCTGTGTGTGTCTGTATGCGTGTATCTGTCTCTGTGTGTGTCTGTATGTGTGTATCTGTCTGTGTGTGTGTATGTCTGTGTGTATCTGTGTGTCTGTATATGTCTGTGTAATTTTTAGAAGTCAGCTCTCTCCTTCCACTGTGAGTTCATGATCAAAATCAAGTCACAAGGTTTACATAGTAAATTATTTTACCCACTGGAATATCTTAGCAGCCGCAGCTTTTGTATAAATATTCAAAAACCTCACTTAAATTGTCTGGTAACATTGTTTGGATAATGCCAACCTAGATTTCTTTCCCCTATCCACAATTTTTTTTCAATTTTTATTAGATATTTTTTCATTTACATTTCAGATGCTATCCTGAAAGTCCCCTATACCCTCCCCCTGCCCTGCTCCCCCACCCACCCACTCCCACTTCTTGGCCCTGGCGTTCCCCACACACACACACTTAAGATAAATAATCTGTTAGGTTTGCTTACAACTATAAATTAAAAAGAACTGGGCTTGAGCCGGGTGTGGTGGCGCATGCCTTTAATCCCAGCACTTGGGAAGCAGAGGCAGAGGCAGGTGGATTTCTGAGTTCGAGGCCAGCCTGGTCTACAGAGTGAGTTCCAGGACAGCCAGGGCTACACAAAGAAACCCTGTCTTCAAAAACCAAAAACCAAAAAAAAAAAAAAAAAAAAAAAAAGAACTGGGCTAGCTGGGCGGTGGTGACACATGACTTTAAACCCAGGACCTGGGAGGCAGAGGCAGTCGAAAGTCTGTGAGTCTGAGGGCAGGGCTACACGAAGAAAGCCTGTCTCCAAAAACCAAAAAAACAAAAAAACAAACAAAAAAAAAAAAACAAAAAAAAACAGTGGCCTTTGGGCAAGAACCACAGCCAGCTGGTGAGATCTTCCTGCTAGTGAGGTCACAGTTCAGAGGTCAATGATTGAGGACTGGAGGCCACCTGACTAACAGCCTCTCCCCTGCTGTCATTGAGCTGGGCTCAAAATCGCCACTCTCCTGCTCAGCCTCCTGAACAGCTGGACCACAGGTGTTTGCTCCTGCTATGGCTCTTTATTCTCACTGATGCTCTAGGAAGGAGACAGAAGTTGGGGCAGCTCAGGCGCCATGCTTAGCTCCCCAGCACTTAACGTGCAAGGTTCAGAGAGAAGCTCAATAAAGTGTGAAAGAAAGGAACGGCTGACAGGAAGGACAATGGGCTCTTGCCTGGCTTTGTCCCATAGGCTGTGAAGACACAGTTTCTGGAGCAAGCACAGAGAGAGTTGGCAGAGCTGTTGGATCGGGCCCTATGGGAGGCTATGCAAGCTTACCCCAAACAAGACAGACCTCTTCCCTCCGCTGCCCCAGATTCTACAAGCAAGTGAGTGAGGGTCCCAAGACAGTGTTCCTCTAGCTGAATGCAAGGCCCCTTTGCCAGCCTTGACATGACCCTGCCTTCAGCCTCCCTTCTTCTCTCCTGATCACCCTGTCTCTCTAAACACACACAGGCACACACATGCACACACACACATACATGCAATATGTACACACATGTGGAAACACATACACAAATGCCCACAGCCACGTATGCATGCATGCACACACATGCACACGCACACACACACACACACTCGCACACATGCACACACAGGCACTCATTCACACATATGCATATACAGGCACTCATGCACGCACATGCATGCACACACACATATGCACTTTTGCTCGTGCACATGCATACACACACATGCACACATGCACACACATGCAGAAACACACACAAATGCACATACCCACACATGCGTGTATGCCTACACAAGCACACAGATTCACGGGTATGCACATGCATGCACATGTGCACATGTATGTGCTCACATGCATGCACACACACACACACACACACACACACACACACACACTCCTCCATCTTCCAGGCCTCATTCAGCCATCTACCTTCCTCGGCTAGCTTTACTGCTTCTTATTACCTTCCACACGGCACTGCCCTGCAGTCTCTCTTCTTCCTCTGGTGCCTGGCTCTGAAAACTGTCTCAATCTAGGACCCAAGAGTTACACCCTGGAAAACGGAAAGTTTTCATCACCCGCAAGTCACTGATCGAGTAAGTTGGGGGTGAGGACAAAGGATGAGGAGAAAGGCTTTGGCTGGGGGGGTCCCACGGATGTTACAGTTCTCACACATGGGCTTTGGTGGTCTGCTGAGAGGCTCTGGAGAGGGTGCTGCCTTGGCATGTTGAGGAAGACAAATTAGGAGGAGAAGCTCCAGCCACAAGCTTGCCCTGAGCTCCTCTGCAGGCCGCTGAAGATGCTTCCTCCCTGCCCCTCGGGCTCCTTCCTTCCAGTGAGCTAATGGAGGTGCAACATTTCCGAACCATCTACCACATGTTCATAGCGGGCCTATGCGTCCTGATCATCAGCACCCTGGCCATCGACTTCATTGATGAGGGCAGGTAGGCACCCCTGAAACAGTGACCTGGTCAGATATCCTGGCCTATTCTCCACACCTGCCTTCAACCTTCTCTTAACTGAGCTACCTCTCCAGCCCCGTGGCTGAGAACTTTTGATCCTTCTGCCTCTGTCTCCCTCCCAAGCAACTAAAGTTACAGGCCTGAGCCACCAGGTCTGGCTTGTTTATTTGTTATTGTTATTTTGTTTTGAAACAGGGCTTCCCAGGGTAATCCTTGCAATCCTGAAACTCACTCTGTAGACCAGGCTGGTCTCAAACTCACAGAGATACGACTGCCTTTGCCTCCTGAGTGCTGGGATTAAAGGCGTGGGCCACCACTGCCAGGCAGGCCTGGTGGTGGTTTTGTTTGTTTAATAGTTTGAGTTTGCTCTAGAATGTTCCCTGCGCATTCACATACATATGTCCATAAGAACCAACAAGATACGTGCTGTTGGAGGTGTTTATAAGTGAGATATCTGATTTTATAGCCAAGTCTTGTCAGCTTATTGATCTTTAGTGACTACGGAAAGTGGAAGACCCACATTTAGTTCACGCAGTCCTTTATTAACAGCTATTGAGGTGGTTTCCAGTATGAATCTATTTGATTGAGACAGAATCTCATAGCCCAGGATGGGCCTGAAGTTAATATGTAGTTAAGGAAGACTTTGAACTTCTCGTCCTCTTGTGTCCCCCTCTCAAGTGCGGGGATTTCAGGCATACACTGGAGATTGACCCTAGAAGTTTCACGCATCCTGGGGAAGCTCTCTACCAACTAATTTATATCCTCCGCAAAAATCCCGTTTGCATTTTGCACTTTTATTTTATGTACTAGTGCTCTATCTGTATGTACCTTTTTGTACCAGTAGAGGGCATCAGATCCCATTACAAATGGTTGTGAGCCACCATGTGGTTGCTGGGAATTGAACTCAGGACCTCTGGAAGAGCAGTCAGTGCTCTTAACCACTGAGCCATCTCTCCAGCTCCCATTTTTCACCTTTATAAGCCACACGTTCTTTTTTTTTTATTTTAATTTTTAAATTTAGTTTTATGTATATAGATGTTTTCCCTGCATGGCTCTGCATCACTTGTGTCTGGTACCCAAAGAGGGCAGAGAGAAGATTTGTTGCCCTGGAACTGCAGTTAGAGATGTTTGTGAACCAGCAGGTGAGTGCTATGCTGGGAGTTGAGCCTGGAAGAGTCGATGCTCTTCACCACTGATCTATCTCTCTAGTCTCAAACAACACATTTTTTTTAAAAGTTATTTATTTTTTTTTTTTTTGATACAAGGGCTTCCTATGTCCTAGCTAGTCTAGTGTAACTGCTTGGTCTTTTCCATGTCTGCCCCAGTTCCCAAATAATGACATGGAGGCTTATTAATCATGAATTAATATCTAGGCCTTAAACTAGGTTTGTTCCCCAACTAGGTCATAACTTAATTAACCTTTTTATACTATTCTATGTCTGCCACGTAGCTGGTTTCCTCTCCTCAGTTTCAAACACCCAACCTCTTTCATGTCTTGGTGATGAATTCCCTTGAGTCTAACTCTTTCCCCAAGTTCCCTCCCCTTCTCTCTGTCTCTCTGTCTCTGCTCTGTGTTTCTCTGTCGCTGTGTGTCTCTCTGTCGCTCTGTCTCTGACTATCTGTCTCTCTGACTCTGTCTCTGTCTCTCTATCCCTCTCTGTTTCTCTCTGTCTCTCTCTGGGGGTGTCCCACCTTCTACTTCCCACCTTGGCCATCAGATTTTTGTTGCTAGGTGATGCTTTCACACAGTGCACAGCAGATTATACCTAGTCTAGGACTTCTATCCTCCTGCTTCAGCTTCTGAGGTAACTGAGATTTTAAGCAAATTCTAATACCTTCCACCCAGGCGTGCAAAACACTGAGCATGGAGCCTTCCATGAGCCTGGGCCTACAACTATAGACACACCGGAGGGACCAAATTCATAATAATAAAAAATAAAATGAAAGCTCACCTCCACATCCTAATACTTGTCATATTGAGACCTTCTGCAACACTCACACTCACCAGGGGCTCAAAGGTCATTTAGGTCAAGCCTATCCCGTGTCTGAGACAAGGACCTGCACTGGAAGTCCCTTCGGTACCGGAGCTAATCCAAACACTTTAAGAACACAGCCTTTCAAGAACCCTCAGCTGGCTCTGCATCTAGCTGAATCGGTAGAGGGCCTGCTTAGTATCCCGGAAACCCTGGCTGGGTCTGACCCCAGCAGTGCATGCATAGGCTAAGGTGACCTACGCCTGAATCCTGGTACTAAGGAGGTGGAGGCAAGAAGATTAGAAGTTCAAGGTCATCCTCAACTACATAAGTGAGCTCGTGGACAGTCTGGGATACATGAATACATGAGAATTGTCTAGAAAAACAAACAAACAAAACATAACAACCAGCTCAGTTTGCCCCCGTTACTGTCTTCCTTTCCATCTGCCTAGGTTGATGCTGGAGTTTGACTTACTCCTCTTCAGCTTCGGACAGCTGCCCTTGGCGCTGATGACCTGGGTTCCCATGTTCCTGTCTACGCTCCTAGTGCCCTACCAGACCCTGTGGCTGTGGGCCAGGCCGCGCGCTGGGGGTGCCTGGATGCTGGGGGCCAGCCTGGGCTGCGTTCTGCTGGCTGCCCACGCTGTGGTGCTCTGCGTCCTGCCGGTGCACGTGTCAGTGAGGCATGAGCTTCCGCCCGCCTCGCGCTGCGTGCTGGTCTTTGAGCAGGTGAGTCCCCAGGGACTCCAGGAAGGGTCAACAGAGAATGGGCAAGGATAGGCAGCGTTCACAAGGGCCGAGCTAGCTGGGTTTGGTTGCTAGGTAACACTGTGACTCTGGCCGGATGAAGACTCTCTCTCCCTTTATCCTTCGTCCCAGCCCAGTCTTTGTTAAGCTACAAAGTCATAACAAAGAAATAGAAAATGTGAGCTGGAGAGATGGCACTGGCTGCTCTTTGAGAAGTCCAGAGTTCAATCCCCAGCAACTACATGAGATCTGATTGATGCCCTCTTCTGGTGTGTCTGAAGTCAGTGACAGTGTACTCATATACATAAAATAAATAAATCTTAAAATAAAAAACCAAAAACCAAACCAAACCAAACAAACAAACAAACAAACAAACAAACAAAAACAAAACCAGAAACTGTGGGCAAGGCAGGTCTTGAATTGGCTTGCCTCTCAGTGGTAAATCTGAGTACAGAGAGGTTATTTTCTAGAACCACATAGCAACTTGGTCTCCCTTCCACCTCAGGTCAGATTGCTGATGAAAAGCTACTCCTTCCTGAGAGAGACTGTGCCTGGGATCTTTTGTGTCAGAGGAGGTGAGGTCCCCCACCATTGTGGACTGGATCGTGATCTTAGCTGCTGGGGAAACCACAAGATGCAAAGCTCTGCCCTCGAAAGCCGCTTGTCCAGCAGACACAGCTCTGACTTTTAGCTGGGCTAAGTGGCCTTCTACATGAGCATTCTCAGGCCCACTTCTGAGAGAACCACGGTTACCCAGACCTCCTGGTCCCAATCTGGAAAGAGAGGGATGACAGAGAGTGGGCGGTGGCTGCCCAAGGAAGCTCTGGCCACAGCCCATCTAGAATGAGAGCGAGTTCAGCGGCACCGAACACACACCCTGGATCCCCTGCCCAGTCCAGCCCCGCCCCCTGAGTTACCACAGTTCTGCCCTCCCTATCCTGACCCCCACTTTTCATTCCTGCCCAGGAAAGGGCATCAGCCCCCCAAGTTTCTCCAGCTACCTCTACTTCCTCTTCTGCCCTACACTTATCTACAGAGAGACATACCCCAGGTAAGACCCTGCCCACCTCCCCAAATGCTCAAGCCTAGTAAGGGTGGTACTCTTCTCCTGCAGGCACCGGCCTCTTGTTCCTAAGGATGTAACAGGGAAACAGTCTGCGCCTTCCTTTGCCCTGGACATTGCCATGATCCAGCGTCTCAATTGATCAATCCAGTTCTGTCCTCCACACCCCAGAAATTGTTCATGATTGGGCACCTTTAGTGACTTTTAAACTAAACACCCACTTATTGTGTTTGCTCTGGGGAACTCAAAGTATCCTAGGTCCGCCCCCATCACCCCAGGGAATCCATTCAGGCCTGTGCAATGGATGGAGCCTTGGAGAAAGGGCTAAGGAACCAAGCAGAGAATGAAAAGGGTGAACACCATGTTTTTCTCTCACTGCTGCAGGACACCCAGCATCAGGTGGAACTATGTGGCCAAGAACTTTGCCCAGGTCAGGAGATGGGGTAGAAGATGGCCAGCTGTAACTCGTGGAGGCTTAGAAGCAGGGGGGGCTGGGGAGGAGGCAGTGGCTTTGCCAAAGCCATGTGTCCTACTCTGTCTGCAGGTCCTGGGCTGTTTGCTCTATGCCTGCTTCATCCTGGGCCGCCTCTGTGTCCCTGTCTTTGCCAACATGAGCCGGGAACCCTTCAGCACCCGGGCTCTGCTGCTCTCCATCTTGCATGCCACGGGGCCAGGTAAGCATGACGTCATGGTGACGGAAGGCTGTGTCCAACCCTGAGGGGAGGCTTGTCAGGGAAATCATCACTCTGTTTCTGAGTTCCTTACACCTGCCTCTCCTGTCCAGGTTCATTACCAGCATCTTCCTGTAGCTGGTAACATAGCTCCCCCACTCACATTCTCCCTTTCCGGCCTGGGCCTGGCTTTGCCTACCAGATGATTTTCCTCCTGCAGATTAATAATCCATGACCCTGCTTTACAAGGCCTGCCTTCCTTCCTTCTCTTAGTCCACATCCCTTCCTTCTGCACTGGGGAGTAAACCCAAGGCCTCACACATGGCTTTACTGTTGAGCTACACCCCTAATCCCCTTTTCACTCCTTACCCTTTTTTTTTAAATCTTTTTTTTTAGAAGATTTATTTAGTTATTTATTTTATGTATATGAGCATGCTATCCCTGACACACCAGAAGAGGGCATCCGATTATAGATGGTTGTGAGCCACCATGTGGGAATTGAGCTCAGGACCTCTGGAAGAACAGTTGGTGCTCTTTAACTACTGAGCCATCTCTCCAGGCCCTCAGTTCTTACCTTGAGAAAGGTCTGACTAAGTTTCTCAAAAGGGACTTGAACTCTCAATTGTTTTGTTTGCTTTTGGTTTTGTTTGGTTGGGGTTTTTTGTTTTTTGTGTTTGTTTGTTTTTGTTTTTTGAGACAGAGTTCCTCTGTGTGGCTTTGGCTCTCCTGGAACTCACTCTGTAGAGCAGACTGTCTTCAAGCCTGGAGATCCGCCTGCATCTGCTCTGAGTGTTTATAATTATTTATGTTAATGTTTTGCTTGTTTTTGAGACACCTCTACCAAGGTTGGCCTTAAACTCAGTCTTCCTCTCTCATCATCTTTTTCTAACTTTTATTTTATTTATTTTTATTATTATTATTTTTTTTTCTTTTGGCTTTTCGAGACAGGGTTCCTCTGTATAGCCCTGGCTGTCCTGGAACTCACTTTGTAGACCAGGCTGGCCTTGAACTCAGAAATCCGCCTGCCTCTGCCTCCCGAGTGCTGGGACTAAATGCGTGTGCCACCACGCCCGGCTTATTTTTTTATTTTATATTTATTTATTTTATGTATATGAGTACACTGTAGCTGTCTTCAGACACACCAGAAGAGGGCATCAGATCCCATTACAGATGGTTGTGAGCCACCACGTGGTTGCTGGGAATTGAACTCAGGACCTCTGGAAGAGCAGTCAGTGCTCTTAAATGCTGAGCCATCTCTCCAGTCCTCTTTTTCCTTTTTATTGCACATACTTTTTTTTTTAGATAGTGCCATGTTGCGTCATTCAGTCTAGCTACCCTGAGTCTTCTTGGCCTCCCCGTTGTTGGGATTACAGGTGGCCACCTCAAAGTCACACTCCTTTCTCAGCCATATTTTCAGTAATCTCACCCTTGTTCTGTATACACCCCTGGGACACTCCCGATTGTCATATCAATAGTTCCATTATACCTGACCATGATCCATATATGGGTTTCACCGCGTGTGCATCTGTCTCGATATGATGAATTTCCAAGGGTCAGGGGCAGTGTGAGTCTGTATTTCTGATTTTCAGGCCTAGGGCAGGGTCAAGCACACCAGCAAATATGCGTGTTAAGGAACGCGTGAACGGTGAATGCCTGCTTGCTCAGTGTTGGGGGCCTACTGGCTGGGCAAAGGCTCTCTAGAGAGCCCGGTCAGGGCCGCGGGGCTGCACCTCTTGTCCTGCCCGCTAGGCATCTTCATGCTGCTCCTCATCTTCTTCGCCTTCCTGCACTGCTGGCTCAACGCCTTCGCCGAGATGCTGCGGTTTGGAGACAGGATGTTCTACCGGGTGCGGCCTGGACCGGGGCTAGCTGAGAGCTGTAGCTGGGGAGGCTGACCAAGGGCCCGGAGTTGGGGAAGAGGGTGACTGCAGTGGGCGCCACCTTGCAGGGCTGTTCGTCTCCAGCCGTGAGCAATGTGGGCCTCAGGGTGTGGGGATGGTGCCAGTCCTTCACCTCTAGGCGGCAGGGCTGACTGCTTCTGTGTGGATGATGCAGCAAGGTTCTCTTCTCCTTCTGCCGAGAGGCAGGAGAGTGGGGCCGGGTTGGGAGAGGGATCTTAGGGAGCTGGTGGGGGTGGGAGTGGGGGTGGGGAGCGGCAGCCGGGGCCTGAGATCTCCCGTCCATTCCTTCCCAAATCCACACTCCCCGCAGGACTGGTGGAACTCGACTTCCTTCTCCAACTACTACCGCACCTGGAACGTCGTGGTCCATGACTGGCTGTACAGCTATGTGTATCAAGATGGGCTGTGGGTATGAGCTGTACACACTCCTTAGTTCTCTCGGTCCCAACAGGGGACTTTCTCCTCCTTTTATTCTGCCTCACTCACGTACAAGGGCAGATGTCTGGGGTTTGCTGGCCAGCCAGCCTGGCTTACCCGGTGAGTTCCGGACACACAAGACTCTCAGAAAACAACAAAAGGGGCTTAAGTAACATGACAACATCCTCTGGCCTGCACACTCATGCACACAAAATATAAGACTAGGGGGCCAAGTATGGTGGCTCAGGCAGAGGAGGAGAATCTCTATAAGCTCAAGGCTTACATATGGAGCTCTAGGATAGCCTGGACTACACAGAGAGACTCTGTCTCAAAAATACAAAGGTTGGAGCCGAGCGTGGTGGTACACGCCTTTAATCCCAGCACTCGGGAGGCAGAGGCAGGTGGATTTCTGAGTTCAAGGCCAGCCTGGTCTACAGAGTGAGTTCCAGGACAGCCAGGGCTATACAGAGAAACCCTGTCTCAAAACACCAAAAACCAACCAACCAAACAAACAAACAAAAACAAAGGATGTGGTGACAGTGGTGATGATGATGGTGCTGCTGATGGTGGTGATGACGGTGATGATGGAAGTTGATGATGGGGACACTCTTAGTAGCAGAGCACTTGCCTAGCATTCATAAGGCCCTGGTCTCCAACACTGTCAAAATACAAAAGCAGTAAAATCACACAGAGATGGACCGACAGGTCAGAACACTGCTCTTAAATGAGATTAGTATGGGCTGCCACACCCTTCCCATTGAATCCCGTTCCTTCCTGGCTTCACGAAGAGGGAGGGACTCTCTGTGAAGGCGCTGCCCGAGATGTGCTCATTTTCATCTCTGCCCCCCAGCTCTTAGGCAGGCGGGCTCGCGGGGTGGCCATGCTGGGAGTGTTCCTGGTGTCTGCGGTGGTTCATGAGTATATCTTCTGCTTCGTCCTGGGGTTCTTCTACCCGGTCATGCTGATGCTATTCCTTGTTTTCGGGGGTGAGTGCAACCTCTATGGCCCTAGATGGGAGGCAGCCTGTGGGAGGCGGCCAGGTTGCTCCTGAGATGCTAAGGAGAAGGCTGTGTGGGCGACCTTGGCAGGCAATAGGCATCCATATCCTGAGGGACGTGGGGAAAGGTTTCTGACCACAGAAAAGCATTTGATCAGGGGAGGAGGAGGGAAGGGGAAAGAAAGCTTGGTATGGCTGGAAATACAGCATGGTTTAGGAACTGAGGGGTAAACTGAGCAATACGGATTTCTCCCAGTTCCTGAGACCTTTAGGAGTTTCTGCAGCTGGGGTCAAGGTCTTATCTGGGGAGGGAGGGTTTCCTTTGTGTAAATCCCTTCCCAGCCCCTAGCATGGGAGGCAAAAGGAGACAAGGCACTGACAACCTGCCTCACACCTAGGGCTGCTGAATTTCACCATGAACGACAGGCACACAGGTCCAGCCTGGAACATCCTGATGTGGACCTTTCTCTTCATGGGCCAGGGCATCCAGGTCAGCCTATACTGCCAGGAGTGGTATGCTCGTCGACACTGTCCCCTGCCCCAGGTAAGACAAAAAGCTCTCCTCTCCAGGTTCCCCATGCAAGATAGGGCATCCAGCAGCCAGCCATGTTGGGCTCTGATCTATTCAATAGCTATGGTCAGGGACAGGGTATGGCTGGGGGAGGGGACTCACCACGTTTTAGACTCATAATGTGTGTCACCAAGAGTGACCTCACTCATAATTACCCTTTCTTAACACAGACAACATTCTGGGGGATGGTGACACCCCGCTCTTGGTCCTGCCATCCCTAGAAGTCAAGGCTTCATGCTACACAGATGACAGCATCAAGCTCTTCTCTGCCTGCAAAGCCCAGAGCCAGGGTTCCTCACTACCTCATTTGGAGTCAGGGACTTGCACATAGGACCTTCCAGGGGGCCATGGGGACTCAGGTACCCACCTCTGTGGTCAGCTGACCACAGGCTCAGTATGGTGTGACTCGAGCACCTACCCTCTGTGGACTGGGCACAGGTTCCCTTCATGTCTCTCCAAGTGTGCGGAGACTCAGAGGAACAGGGCACACCAAAGTCTGACACGTTTGGTTCTTTCTGCTTCTCCCAATGCAACAATAAAAATCTTAGTCTCGGACTGGAGAGATGGCTCAGTGGTTAAGAGCACTGAGTGCTCTTCCAGAGGTCCTGAGTTCAATTCCCAGCAACCACATGGTGGCTCACAGCCATCTGAAATGGGATCTGATGCCCTCTTCTGGTGTGTCTGAAGACAGCGACAGTGTACTCACATACATTAAATAAATAAATCTTGAACATAAAATAAAATAAAATCTTGTCTCTCTTTTAATTCACTAATGATTTGTTGAAAACACTATTATTGTTTTAATTTTTATTTATTTTTTATTTTTGTTAATTTGACTTTTGGGTTTGTGAGAGTTTTGCTTTATTCCACTTTGGTTTTCTTTCTTTCTTTCTTTCTTTCTTTCTTTTTTTTTCTTCATTTTTTTCTTTGTGTTTTGGTTTTGTTTTATTTGGCTCTAGGACTGGCCTAAAATTTGCTGTGTCAACATGTCGGCTGCAAACTCACAGAGATGCCCCTGTCTCTGCCTTTCAAGTGCTGGGATCAAAGGTGTGTGGCAGGGAAAATACACTTTGTCAACAAGTGGCCTTATAAACAATACATCACAAACAGCCTATAGTATATCTATAATGCACACACACACATACACACACACACACATGCACACACACTTGATTATATATCTCTGTTTCATAGTATACTTCCCAAAGGATATTTTCTAGCAAAAAGAGGTGAAACATTGTTCCAGGAGGGACTGGAGAGAGGTGTCACTGGTTAAAAGTTTGTACTAGCAGCCTTATCCAGAGGCTCACAACCTATAATTGCAGCTCCAAGAGGTCTGACGCCCTCTTATGGCCCCTGTGAGGTAATGCACTCTAGCATACAAGCTCACAGTCACACACAAGCATACACTTAACTAAAATAGGGAGCCAGGTGGTGATGGCACATGCCTTTAATGGAGGCACTCAGGAGGCAGAGGCAGGCAGATCTCTGAGTTCCAGCCTAGCCTGGTCTACAGAGCAAGTTCCAGGTCAGCCAGGGGTACACAGAGAACCCTGTCTCAAAAAAACAGAAACAAACAAAAAACCAAAACAAAAAGGGAAGGTAAGTAGAGTGGTAGGTTTCCATAATTCTGAGGCAGGAGGATTGAATGTTAAGGTCCAGCCAGGGTTAGAGAGCAAGGACAGGTCTCAAAGCTAAGCCAGGCAAGATGGCATGCCTGAATCACTCTCAGCTAAATGCTGGTAAGTTGGCATGCCCTCATACTCTCAAGGTTTCCTGACTCTGGACGCCTGTAACAGCTGCTTCAGGCCACTTTATCTGACTTCCTCACCAACATGGGCTGTACCTTGTTCTGTGGGCCAGAAGAAAATCCTTCCTTCCTTAAGTCGATTCATCAGAGAATTTTACCACAGCAATGGGAAAAGAAAGTAACTTTATATATTCTTTAATATTTTATTTTATTTATTTTGACTATTCTTTTTAAAAATTTATTTATTTCTATTCACATACACTGGCATTTTGCTTGGATGAGTGTGCTGGATTCTCTAGAGCTGGAATTACAGATAGCTGTAAGCTGCCATGTGGGTGCTGAGAATTGAACCTGGGTCCTCTGGAAGAGCAGCCAGTGTTCCCATTGTTCTTAAGTGCTGAGCCATCTCTCCAGGCCTCTCGTCCTCCTCCTCTTCTTCCTCTTCCTCCTCCCTCTCCTCCTCCTCTTCTTCCCCCTTTTCCTCCTCTTCCTCTTAATGTGCAATGTGTGTGTGTGTGTGTGTGTGTGTGTGTGTGTGTGAGACCAGGTATACTTGTGTAGGTCAGAGGGCAACTTGTGAGAGTCTGTTGTCTCTTTCCACCATGGAGTTTCCCCAGGGAATGAATTTAGGACGTCACATTGGCAGCAGCACCTTTACCAGCTAAGGCATCTTGCCAGCACCAAAATAAAATAAATGAATCTAGCTTTTTTTTTTTTTTAATTCATCTGATATCATGCTTGCCTTAGCATAGAAGTACTGGCTTTCTTTTCTTTTCTTTCTTTTTATTTCTATCAGCTTGACAGAAGCTAGAGTCATTTGGGGAGAGGGAGTCTCAAATGAGAAAATACCACTACCAGATTGCCTGTGGAGGTCCCCACTCCCTGTGGTTGGTGGTTCTGGGTGCTGTAAGAAAGCAGGCTGAAGCCTGTCTTACACCTCTAATGCATTTGGGAGGAAGAGGAAGGAGGATTCTTTGAGTTCAAGGCCAGCTTGGTCTGTGCAAAGAATTCTAGGACAGTCAGAGCTACACAGAAAGGCCCTGTCAAAAAAAAAAAAAAAAAAAAAAGTAGGCAAGCAGACAGAGCCAGCCAGTAAAGCCGCCGCATCCCTCCATGGCTTCTGCGGCTTCTGCTCCACTTCCTGCCCTGGCTCCCTCAGTGTCAGGCAGAAACCTGGAGGTGTAAGCAGAAGGAACCCTTTTCTCCCCAGGTTGCTTTTGGTGAGGGTGTTTCATCACAGCAAGGGAAACTTGAGGATGTAACCACAAGCAGAGTGAAGAGTAAGGGAGAGAGAGCCAAAGAGCAACACACCACACATGTAAAATAAATAACTACACACACAACTACATCTAAAATAAAAATTTTAAAAGGAGAGATGGGGGAGGGGAATCTGAGGTCAGGGATACAGCTCAGCGAATAGAGGTCCCAGCATGCATTGCATGTAAGGCTGACAACCCGAGATCAAAAAAAGGTGGCAGCAGAGAACCAACTCTGGAGATGTCTTCTGACCTCTGCACAGCACAGTAATATATACATCATATACATATACGTGTGTGTGTGTGTGTGTGTGTGTGTGTGTGTGTTAAGGATGGGGATGTAGTTCAATGATAGATTCCTTACCTGGCAAGTACTAGGCCCTGGGTTCAATCCCACCATCACAGTCCCCATTTAAAAAAAAAAGTCAGGAGTCAAAGGCTGGTGGGGTTCTATGAGTTCAAAGCCAGCCTGGTCTACAGAGCAAGCTCCAGATTACAAGGGCTGTGTGCATCTGTATGTGCATTCAGATTCGGAAGTGTTTGCAGAAACCACAAGAGAGTTGGGATCACCTGGAGCTGGAGTCACCTGTGGTTGTGAACATGAGTGCCAGGAACTGAACTCAGGTCCTTTGTAAGAGCGCCGGAGTTATGTCTCCAGCTCTATAGCCATTTTTAAAGGATGACCCTGATCTTTTCATTTTCATTCCAGTACAGTAGATGACAGGCTTCTATTTGTGTTTAAGGTTGGTGTTTATGTGTATGTGTGTGTGTGTGTGTAACGGGGTCTTTCACATAGCTAAAGCTGGTCTTATATTCACTGTGTAGCTTAAGATTGCCTCGAAGGGTTTTTATTTTTTTGTTTTGTTTTTTGCTTGGATTTTGAGACAGGGTCTTTCTACATGGACCTGGCTATCCTGGAACTCACTCTGTAGACTAGGCTGGCCTTGACTCACAGAGATTCACCTGTGTGAATTCATCCGCATGCCTGTATCTGTAAGTCAGAGGACAATCTATAAGAATCAAGTCTTTCCTATTTTGTGGATCCCAGGGATTAAACTCAGCTACTCAAGGCTTGGCCTCAGACATGTTTCTTCCACCCTGACAGGTGAATGAATTTGCTGCTGTGTGCAAAGCTACTTTTTGGTTTCTGGCTTGTACTGCTCTCTACCAAGCTAAGACCATTCCCCCTTATCAGTAACTTGTTCTGTCTAGAAACTGGACAGTGAATTCTCTGTGACCTCAAAATCTGGGTGTTTCCTGTCTGGGTTTCTTCTTTTATTTTCTGTGTCCCCCCACTCTGTAAGCTCAAGACTTTGACAGAGCCAGCAAGGTATTTTCCACTCTGTAATGACATAATGATGTCTGCCTTCCCCCATCTGCTCCTTTAAATTCCAGAACAGTTCAGAGTCGGAACTATTGGAACTAGAATTGAAGCATGGTACTTTTCTAATTATTTCCATCTTCCCATATTAGTTGCTCTGTGCTTTGAAGTATTTTTTTCCACTTGTTCATCCAAGCCACTGATTTGAGTCTTACCAGTTCTGTTCCTCAGTACATATACTGGGTTTTTTTTTTTTGTTTTGTTTTGTTTTTTTTGTTATTCAAAATGACCATTTTATTTCCAGAAAGTGATGGAGTTTAGGGTCTTGGATTTGTTTTTGTTCTTGTACATGACTTTGATATATTTAAGTGTTCCTGACTGCTTTCTAAGCTGCTAGACACTTCTTCCCGTGGGTCCCTATGTTTTCTGGTGGATAGGGAGCCAGCCTTAGTAACTGCTGTTTCTATAGGGCCACAGTTCTGAGTCACTTTCTTTCAGCATGCCATGGCCCTGACTTCTGCTCAGAGGCTCTGAAGGTCATCCACTCAATGGCAGTGACAAATGGCTGTCCACGCCAGACTTGCTTTCCACTAACCCTGAGTTCAAGCCCTAGCGTGTACTCCCCAGCAGGGTCTTGACTAAAGACAGGTGTCTGGGAAAGAAGGAGCTGCCTCTGTAATATAGACTGTTGAACTCTCTCTCACCCCAAACTCAACTCGAGTTTCTGACCTTCTGAGTCACTGAGTCTGGAGTGAGGCCAGAGAATTCACTTTTTAAGGAGTGTGCAGAGCTGGCCAAAGCTGCGGATCTAGAGGCTGCACCTATTGCTTTTGAGGCTGGAGGGACGGCTCAGTGGTGAAGAGTACTTGCCACAGAGCCACCTAATTCAGATCCCAGTACACAAATCCAGCCAGGTGTGGTCCATCGTGCATGCCTGAAACCCCATGAGACAGAGAATCACCAGGGCTGGCTTGGCTTAGCGGAGAACAAAAACCTCAGTCCAGATATTTTTATAGTAAGTGGTAGCAGATGTGCATTATAGGATATGGAATTGGTTCTTTTTGCTGTGTCCATCTCAGGGATTAACCTAAGGTTGCCAGGCTTGGCAGCAAGTGCTCCTTAGACCAGAGCAATCCTGCCAGTACCCAGGTTGCTTTTTGTTTCTCTTTGCTGTTTGATAAGGATATTATTTCAATGCCAGGCCTGCATTGCCTCCTGGTTTCATGGTAGGTCCTTCTGTTCTGAGACTCATAGACTATAGAACTGGGTTGCATGGAACAAGGCTTCCTCCAACAGCACACAGACAGCACATGCACACACACACACACACACACACACACACACACTAATCTCCCATCTCTACATCTTTCTCTCCAAACCCTCTTCCCCATCGTGACCAAATTTCTGGAGTTCCTGTGATCCGTCTACTCGATGCTCATTACCATTCAACATAGTGTGGTTTTGAGTCTACAAAGGCCTTATTTCAGCATGAGATACTGACTACAGTCAACCTATTACTGCCCTTCCCATTATAGAGACCTGTTGCAGTAAATCTCCAATGACAATAAGCCCATGCATGCAATGAACACACAACTCAGTAATAATGTTTATAAGTTCCATGCCCAGACTGGGCAAATCTACCACTACACTACTCTATTCCCCAGCTATGAGATCCCTTGCTACCTGCGGCTTCTCCAGGTCATGTGGTTCTACTCCATCTTCTTCCTCCTCTTCCTCTTTCCCCTCTCTAAAACCTCCAGTCCCACCTTTCCCTTCCACTCCCCAATCACAGGCTTTAGCCTTTATTTGACCAGTTAAATTGGGGAGAAGGCTCACGTGAAATCACCCGCATATGTGATCCATTCCTCACTGGGGCAGCCCCTCTTGAGGAAACAGAATTAACATCAAAATACAAACAGCACCAAAGCAATCCACAACAGACCTACTCTGTCTGATATATATATATATATATGGCTGCAGTGCATAGTTTTATGTTAACTTGACACAATCTGGAATCATCTGAGAGGAAGGAACCTCGTCTGAGAAAATCCCTCCATACAATCTGGCTGTAGGGTGTTTTCTTAATTAGTGATAGATGTGGGAAGGCCAAGCTCACTCTGGGCAGTGTCACCCTGAGCTGGAGGCTCTGGGTTCTATTACAAAGCAGGCTGAACAAGCCATGGGTAGCAAGCCAATAGGCAGCTCCTACTTCCTGCCCTGCTTGAGTTCCTGCCCTGACTTAGCAGATAAAATCACCTGCCACACCAGCCTGACCACCTGAGTTTAACTCCCAGACCCATGTGTCTTAGTCAGGGTTTCTAGTCCTGCACAAACATTGTGACTCAAGAAGCAAGTTGGGGAGGAAAGGGTTTATTCGGCACTTCCATACTGCTGTTCATCACCAAGGAAGTCAGGACTGGAACTCAAGCAGGTCAGGAAGCAGGAGCTGATGCAGAGGCCATGGAGGGATGATTTTTTACTGGTTTGCTTCCCCTGGCTTGCTCAGCCTGCTCTCTTATATAACTCAAGACTACCAGCCCAGAGATGGTCCCACCCACAAGGGACCTTTCCCCCTTGATCACTAATTGAGAAAATTCCTTGCAGCTGGATCTCATGGAGGCATTTCCTCAACTGAAGCTCCTTTCTCTGTGATAACTCCAGCTGTGTCAAGTTGACACAAAACTAGCCAGTACACCATGCAAAGGTAGAAGAGAAGTGACTCCAGGAAGTTGTCCTCTGGCCTCACAGGCTTTGTCTCATCCAGTGCACTCTCAGTAATGAAGAGTTTCATCACATTTGACATGTCACTATTTTTTAAAGTATATTAATAACGCTGCTGAGATATTTACCTCGTGTCTGCCAATATGGTGCAGATCTGTCATGTGTGCCACATTTTACTTATATTTCCATATTTAACTTAACAAACAACGGTTGGATCATCTCCGGATGGTAAGCCTGGGGTCTAAGCCTCTACCGGACTGCATCTGCGACAGAATCTGTGGGTCCTGGGGCTGGAGCGAAGGATCAGTTTGTAAAATGTTTGCCATGGAAGCATGAGGACCTGCCTTTGGAACGTTGGTACCCACATAAATGCAGGGTGTGGCAGCCCGCTTCTGCAGCCTCTGGGCTGGGAAGTGGAGATAGGTGGACCCCTGGCGTTCACTGGCTGGGCAGTCTAGCTCAATCAAACTCTAGACTCACTGAAGGTAACTGGCTCACAAAAAAAGATGGGGTGAAATCAAGGTGAACACACCTAGTATCTCTCCTGGCTGCACACACACACAGGCACACATGCACCCGCATAAACACGTACACATACTACACACAAAGGACATTTTAAAATGAATCATATATTGTCCTGGTTAGGTTTGGCCAGGGTGGCACAGGCTAGGGTCATCTGGGAAGAGGGAGAATGTTTCTAAGCCAGACACGGTAGTGCCTGTCATCATTCCTAGCACTTGGAATGTAGAATCATCAACCTGTTGGGTTAGAGACCCAGCTTTATCTACACAGCCGGTACCAGGCCAGTGAGACTCTGTATCAAAATAAATTACAAGCAAATAAACAAAAAGAAAAACAGTCAGATTGGAATGCAGGTAAGCCTGTGAGGCTTTAAAAAGATGTATGTGTATGAGTGTTTTATTTACATGTATGTGTGTGCACCATGAGCATGCCTGGAACATGCAGAATTCAGAAGAGGTATCAGATCCCCTGGGACTGGAGTTACAGGTGGCTGTGAGAAACCATTCAGGCGCTCAGCACCAAACCTGAATCCTCTGCAAGAGCAACAAGTGCTCTTAACTGCTGAGCCGCCACTCCAGACCCTGTCTTCTTGACTCACGATTGATGTAGAAGTGTTGTGAATGACTGTGTTCAGTTTTGTGGGAACGTGTGTTTTTTGTTGCTGAACTCTGCACAGCTCCTGGGACTTGACCTGGCTGGAGTAGGGAGGAAATGAGGAAAGGATGGACACACAGACACACAGATAGAATTGGGAGTGGATGGTTTGGTTCTCTGATGGAGAAGCCACAGCAGCACCCTGGGAACCCAGTGTACCAACTACATACAGTGGAACAGAGACGGGCTTACTACACACAGATAAACAAAGGGGTGGGTTATTATACACCACTGAACAAGGAGGCAGAATCTCAGTAGGAGCTGTTTCTGTAGGGAAGCCTGTAACATCTTGGAGGAGAAAACTCTGTGGACGTTTTCTACAGTCAACGCTGGCACTTGGACCAGGGAAGGCTCTGCCACTCCCGAGGAGGCTGAGGCCATCCATGCCCATGTCAATCAATTACATGTTTACTCACCATGTCATTCACTACCAACCCTTCCTTTCTTTGATTTACAACTCTAGGTGTTGACAGGGTCATGTGACTTTACCTTTAGTCCTTTGAGGAACTGCAGGCTCTTTTCCAAAGCAGTTGTACCAATTATATTCCCATTGGCAGGGCACATGGCTTTGGATTCTCTACATTCTCACAGAACTTTACTATCTTTTATTATAACTGTGTTCCTGAGTATGACTGGTTGCTTTAGTTTTGATTTTGTTTTTTGAGACAGGGTTTCTCTGCATAGCCTTGGCTGTCCTAAACTCGCTCTGTAAACCAGGTCGGCCTGGAAATCACAGAGATCTGCCTACCTCTGCCTCCCAAGGTGTAGGCCATCAGGCAAATGTTTCCCTGACCTGTTGAACTGTTTTGTTTGTTTTGTGGCACTCAGAAAAGTTGCTATACCAGAGCTACAGCCCAAGGCCTTGTTTTGGTTTTGAGACAGTCTTAATCTCTCTCTGGCTGGCCTAGAATTTACCATGTAGATCAAGCTAGCTGTAAACCCTGGTGATTCTTCTATTTCTCAGTGCTGGCACTGCAGGTGCAAACCAGACCTAACCGCCTCAGCGTACTTTTGATTTGCTTTTCCTGACGACTAACGAGGTTGGGAACCTTTAGGCTTGCTTTAAGGCCCTGTCCATCATCTCTGAAGAAATGACGATTCAGACATTTGCCTTGTTTTTCAAATCAGGCTTTGTTGTCATTATTGAGTTTTAAGAGTTCTGAGCTGGGTATAGTAGCACACACTTGGAATTCCGAAATTGGGAGATACGAATAGGAAAACCAGGAATTGAAACTCAACTTTGGGTACAATAATTCAAAGTGTGAGGCCAAATTGGATTACCATAAAACCCTGTTTCAAGCCAGGAGATGGTGACACGGACCTTTAATCCCAGCACTGGGGAGGCAGAGGCAGGCAAATCTCTGTGAGTTCAAGGCTAGCCTGGTCTACAGAGTGAGTTCCACAATAGCTAAGGTTACATAGAGAAACAGTCTTAAAAAAAAAAAAAGCCAGGCGTGGTGGCGCATGCCTTTAATTCCAGCACTTGGGAGGCAGAGGCAGGCCTGGTCTACAGAGTGAGTTCCAGGACAGCCAGGGCTATACAGAGAAACCCTGTCTTGAAAAAACCAAAAAAAAAAAAAAAAAAAACCAAAAAAAACCAAAAAACAAAAAAACAAAAAAAACCTCTGCATTGTTTGTGCTTTACTGAGTGTATACTCTTGTTAATTTCTACACATTTTTCTTTTTTATATTCCTAGAAATGAAATTGTTACAGTTTCAGTTCAGATCACTCATTGTTAATACAAATATGACTCATCTTTGTATATTGACAGGGGAGCATTTGAGACAGGGATCCTCACACAGCTGAGACTGGACTCAAGCTCTTTACAAAGCCAGGGATGACTTTAAACTCCCATCTTCTGCCTGTGACTCTCTATGCCAAGAACATGAGCATGTCCCACCACAGCCCGCTTTACAGACCCTCATCTGTGTCCCAGGAGCTTGCAAACTTCAGTTGTTTTAGGCTGGCACTCTAGCACTGTGCTATGCCCCCAGTGTGTGTGTGTGTGTATGTGTGTGAAATCGAGGACACCACATATACTAGATGAACTCTAGTTATTAGAGTCTGGAATGTCTAAGTTATTCTGGTGGATTTTCTACACATTATGAATGAACAGAAATAGTTTTGATTTTTGATTTTCCCTTTTGAATATACAATGATTTGTTTCATTTCTTTGTCTGTCTTTCTTTCTTTTTTTTTTTTTTTTTTTTTTTTTTTTTGAGACAGGGTTTCTCTGTGTAGCCCTGGCTGTCCTGGAACTCACTTTTGTAGACCAGGCTGGCCTCGAACTCAGAAATCCGCCTGCCTCTTGCCTCCTGAGTGCCCGGCTTTTTATTTCATTTCTTACCTAATTGCCCTGGCTAGAACCTTGAGCTTTCGGCTGAGCAGTGGTGGGAAAAGGAAGTAGGTGTTATTGTGTTCCTAATCTTAAGGCAACAAAGACTAGGAGAACAAGTGCAATTAATGAAAGACACACCAGTTATATATATATATATATATATATACACATATGAGAGAATGAGCAATTGTAAGAGGAAACTTATTTCTTAGATTTATTTATTATATGTAAGTACACTGTAGTTGTCTTCAGATACCCCAGAATAGGGCATCAGATCTCATTACAGATGGTTGTGAGCCACCATGTGGTTGCTGGGATTTGAACTCAGGACCTTTGGAAGAGCAGTCAGTGCTCTTAACCTCTGAGCCATCTCTCCAGCCCAAAAGAAACTTATTATGAGAACCGCCTCACAGTATGAAGGCAAAG
This sequence comes from Mus musculus, assembly GCF_000001635.26. Classification (NCBI taxonomy): domain Eukaryota; kingdom Metazoa; phylum Chordata; class Mammalia; order Rodentia; family Muridae; genus Mus; species Mus musculus. The sequence continues at coordinate 102,173,716 of NC_000081.6, forward strand.
AACACCCATGCTATGCTACCTGTGACCTAAAAGACCAGGAAGGCCAACTGTGTAATTCAATCTAGGCTCAAGGGCGTGGAACCTGTGGTAAGACTCCTGGCCTGAGTTCAAAGGCCAGGAACAGGAAATCTAAGGCAGAGAACAGGCGATGAGGATACTAAAGATCAGGAAGTGTCCCCAAGGACTGGATGATGCACACCCACATCAGAGAGTCAAATTCTTTCTTTCTCCCCCCCCCTTTTTTTAAAAAAATGTATCTACCTCTATTTTATGTGCATTGTTGTTTTGCCTGCATGTATGTCCTTGGGAGAATGTAAGATCTTGAAATTACAGATCTTGGAATTACAGTGCTGGGATTTGAACCCAGGTACAGACCTGAGAATCAAAATTCTTTATCCAGTCTCCTGATTTAAATGCCAACTAACTCTTTAGAAACACTGTCAGAAATAGTATTTTACCAGTCATCTAGACATCCCTTAAGCTTAAGCAAGTTGTCACATAAAATTAACTATCATGGGCTGGAGAGATGGCTCAGCAGTTAAGAGCACTGAGTGTTCTTCCAGAGGGTCTGAGTTCAATTTCCAGCAACCACATGGTGGCTCACAACCAACTGTAATGGGATCCAATGCCCTTCTGGTGTGTCGGAAGACAGTGGCAGTACTCACATATATAAAATATTTTTTTAAATTAACTATCACAACAATAACCCTCTAACTACAATGAATAGGAAAAAGAGAGAAAATATAATCATCAACTATCAGAAATAAAGGTGGCAATACTACAGACCCTACAGAAGTGATACTACAGACCCTATAGTAGCAATACTACAGACCCTACAGAAGTGATACTACAGACCCTATAGTAGCAATACTACCGACCCTGCAGACCCTGACAGGACTAAAGAAACAAGTCTATGTCAATAAGCCCTTCAGCCCAGTTGAAGTAGAAAGGTTTAAGTTTTTAAATGTTATATATTTATTTTACATATGTGTCACAGTGTGGGAATGGGGTTTCTCCTTTTACCATGTGGGTCTTGTTGATTGAACTCAGGTCATCAAGCTTGGCAGCAAGTGCCTTCAGCAGCTAAGCCATCTTACTGGCCTGACAAATTTATTTATTTAATTTAATTTAATTTTTTTGAGAAGTTCTCATTATGTGGGCTTGGCTGGCTTAGAGTTAGCTAGCTACGTGGACTAGGCTGGCCAAGAAATCACAGGGATCCACCTGCCTCTGCCTCTTGAGTGCTGGAAATTAAAGGTACATACAATTATGTCCAGCTCCAACAAATTTCTTAAAAACAAACAAACAAAAACTACAAGTTAATAAAAATGAAACAATCTCAATAGCCTTATCAATTAACTAACTGGATTTTTTTTTCTTTTGAGACAAGATCTTATTATGTACCCATGCTAGACTGGATCTCTATATAGACCAGGCTGGCCTTGAACTCAGAGATCTTCTTGCCTCTGCCTCCTGTGTGCTAAGACATGATCCATCATAACTAGATGTAAAAAAAAAAGTGCATGCATGTACAGATGCATATACATACATACATCTTTAAAATTATTTACCGTGTGTGTGTCTGTGTGTGTAAGAACACCCATGCCATAGCATGCATATACAGTTAGTGAACGACCGCCAGGAACCAGTTCTCTCTTCAAACTGTTGGCTCTGAGATTCAAGCTCAGGTTATTTCACTTGGCAAGAACCACCTTTACCTAATGAGACATCTCAACAGCCCCAGGAGCAGACAGACTATTTAATGTATATTGTAAGAAAAAGCCGAAAACAGGCCATAAAGAACTATGTGGACAGGCACAGTGGTGCAGCCTTTAGTCCCAGCACTTGGGAGGCAGAGGCAAAGGCAAATGCATCACTGTGAGTTCGAGGTCAATCTGGTCGACAAAGTGAGTTATAGGACAGCCAGGGCTGCACACAGTGAGACCCTGTCTGAAAAAAATTTCAATTAAATAAAGTAACTCAATATGCATTCTAATTATGTTGGTAGTGGAGTGTGTGGTTAAAATATACTCTACGAATACTGTCAAAATTGAGCCATCAGGCTAAATCCCCGTACTATGCGGAAAATTCCAGTCTAGAGATCATCACCGTGTTCTATCTCGGCTCAGAGGCCCAGGCGGCTCTGCCTCAGTCTCTGTCGCCCTGAGGCTTTTGGGTGGCTGAGAGATGCAAGAGCGCAGCATGTCCTGGAGGCTGAAACCGGATCATCTGAGGACAGAGCTGTGAAGGTCACCTGCAGGAGTGGCCGCCTCTAAAGGGAGGCTGGAGAACACAACTGCCCGGTGTTCTTGGGGCACTGCAGGTCCTCAGGTGGAGCACGGATCTGGGCCGAGAAGCACAGCAGAAGCCTCAACTGGGAGCCTCTTGAACAGTGGTAAAGGCAAGCACGGCAAGCACTTTACCACTGAAGTACCCCTCAGCCCATAAGGGCTCTGTGCAAAGCGTTTGCCTAGCAGTCTAGTTGCCTTAGTTTTGAGCAGGCTACAACCCTGGCTCTTTTTTGTTTGCTTGTTTTGTTTTAATGAGGATTTTTACAAGTAGCAGGGCCGGGCATAGCAGCAAAAAATGGCACTCATGTGGAATGCAGGAGGATCAGGAGTTCAAGGCCAGCATAGGTTAGGTGAGGCCTTGCCTCAAAAAAAACACAAAACAATAAACCTGATGTAGTGACGTGTGCCTGTAATCCCAGGAGAGGTGAAGGCAGGAGGGTCAGAAGTATATAGCTAGCTCAAAACAAACAAAACATAGACAGACAGACAGACAGACAGGCAGACAGGCAGGCGGGCTGAGATATGGTGCTCGTACCTGGAATCACAGCATTCAGGAAGCTACTGAGGCAGGAGAAGGTATGAAGCTAGTTAGCCTGGGCTACACAGTGAGTTAAGGATAGCTTGAGCTACAGAGTGAGACAGTTTCAAAACACTAGGGGAGGTAAGAAGATGGGGTTCTTATTTCCAGATAAAATCTGGGCCTGTCTTCCTTCCTCCTTCCTTCTTACTAGGTCTCGCTGTGTGGCTCTGGCTGGCTGGACCTCACAGAGGTTTATCTGCCTCTGCCTCTCAGTGCTGGGTTTAAAGGTGCCATGCCTGCCTGTTTTGTTTCTGATATCCCAAGGTGCTATTACATATGACTGACCCCACCCTGAGGCGTCTCTCCCACTACGATTCTGAGTAGAGACGATATCTCTCATGTACTTTCTGTTTGCTTGCTTCAAGTTCTCTATTGTTTAGTTAGAAATAAAGCTTTAAAACATACCAAAATATAATGGAAACCGCAGCTTTATTGTCCTATTTCAGAAGTATGTGATGTTGTTACACAATAAAATGGGGAAGCACAAAAGGTCTGAGAGGTTGATTTGGGAATAACCTAATATCCCGTTCCAGGGAAAACTGCTGACCTTTGGCACAGTTCCACCGACAGCCTTTTCCTATGTGATTTTTAGCCTAACTCAGATACTGTGATTCATAAACTCATATCCAGCTTTTCAATACATTGTACCATTTCTCTCATATTAATAAAAATTCTTTATAAACATAATTTTAATGAAAAATATTTCTTTTTTTCTTTTCTTTTTTTCTTTTTGAGACAGTTTCTCTGTGTAGCCCAGCTCTGTAGTCCAGGCTGGCCTCAAACTGGCTGCTTCTGTCCCCCCAATGCTGGTAGTAAAGGTGTGTGCCCCTGTGCCCAACTTAATAAAAGCATATTTCGTAAGAACATACTGTAGTGTGTTTAGACACCTTCCTGACAGCCAATACTTAGCTGGGAGAGTGAGTGTGTGGGAGCACACACAGTCAAGGCCACTGTTTCCTAGAAAGGTCGATTTTGAGAACCCAGGAGACTACGCAGAGCTTGGGTGGGGCAGAGAGCAGAAGCAGCTCACAGGTCCTGGCCCAGGAGCTCCAGCTCGCCCAGAAGGAAATCTATATCGGCCTGGGCCAGTATGGGGTTGGCCACCACCATTCGGAAGAAGTTGGCCCGGGTCCCATGGGGCTGGTAGCCAATCATCATGGTCCCCTTCTTCACCATGCGCTCCTTGAGCACAGGGGCCACCTGTGGGTAGCAGAGGGAGAGCTGAAGCAGCCGGCCCAGCTCCCTGCGCCGTCCCCACACCTCTGCGGCACACTCACTGCTCACACTCCTTTCCCACCACATGTAACCTGAGTGGCCTTCTCCGAACCCTGCTTTCTTCCTCTGTCTCCTCTCTCTAGGAAAGTTGGAGCTGGGAACCACCGAGCCAGACCTGTCTCTGATATTCAGCACTGCTACTCCCAGCCTCAATACCTTCTCCCCCCCTTAGTTCCCGGCATATTTCTGAGCTGTGCCATGTAATCTAGAGGTAACTTACCAAGCCGCCTTGAACACAAGTGTACACAGGGGACACCACCTCTGCAGTGACAGCCCCAGGAGGGCAGGGCGTTGATGTTCCTGCAGGTTACTGAGGCTGCCAGCACTAACCCATTCTTAGGAGTAAGGATATAACATATCCCCCTGCCTCTGCAAGCCTATCTGGGATGATGAGCTATTCCTGATCTGTCTTTGGCCTTAGTTCCAGCACAGACATCTGCGTGGTGCACGCTGGTGACTTCCTCTGGTAACCCCATCTCTGTTTCCTTTCTTTCCAGAAATATATTTTTCTCCCTACCTGCCCCCCATTAAAAATGAGGGTAAGGAGGTGCCTGCCATCTCAATAGGCAGGAATATGCAATACCAGGCAGAGCCAGCAGAGGGCAGAAACATACCTGCTGCTTAGTTCCTGGAACTGGGTTACCAGAGGGCAAAGACTAGACTACCTGAGACAGCCTTTGGCTGTAATCTGGACTCTCCTTCTTCCCCCGAAGGCTGGGAGGCACAAACCAGAAGCACACGTTGACGAACTCGGGCTGAGGGGAGGGATGAGGGAGGCATGAGTTGGGGAAGGAAGGGAGGGAGGAAGGAAGGAAAGAAGGGGTTGTTTCCCTGTCTTTGCTCCTGGTCCTTTATGAGGCTTCATGTCTGGAACAAGGTGGGGGCTGGGAGAGGCATTCAAAGGAGCCAGGAGTCCTACCTCCATTACCAACTCAAATCCTTCCCGCTTTTTAATCTCCTCCACCAAGTACCTGGGGGGAAAGGGTAAGAAAGCACACATGGGGGAAAGGAGGCAACAGGGAGGCGGGGGAGGCCTACAGAGGCCCCAGGAAGGCCATGGAGAGTGGAAGAGAAGGCGATCTGGGTCCTTCATGCTTACCGGGTGAGAGCAAAGGCCTGGTCGATGCGCCGCTCCAACCCCTGCCCACCCTGTGCCTTCCACATGAGCCATAGCTTCAGACAGTCCACGCGGCGGCCACACTGCACCACTTTGTCTCCGGTGTCCAGAGCCACATCGTAGAACTTGTCTTGCTGGAAGAGGTAGCTGGCCTGGGATCCATGGCAGCGCTTGAGCAGGTTCTGTGGGGAGGAAGCTATCAGCAGGTCGTCCTGAGGCGCTACGCAGCAGGGTCTCAGCTCAGTCTCCTCTCTCCTCCCTGGAGTTAGCAGCACTGAGGCAGCTGCCTGCCAACACAAGAGCTCTTCCCAAATTCCGCCCCAGATCCCTCCGACCATAAGAACAAGACAGAAATCCTTTCTGTCCCATGGAAACAATTCCCTGGGCACATGGAGCTCAACACGGGGTTAGGGTGGTCAGAGAGGTGTGGCTTCGGCTGGGAGAGCTAAGGGAGCACGTTAAGGCCCAGAACTCTCTGGTGAGACAGATAAACTAGGGTCTAGAGAAAGGAAGGCTGGGGTCTGGAACCAGGGCAGACCCACCGAGGTGTCCCGGAGAAGAAGAGCGGAGCACTGCAGCCCTGCGGCGAGAAGCTTGTGAGGGTTCCAGGCCACAGAGTCAGCCCTGGGTAAGACAAGGCAAAGCTGGGTCAGTGGCTCCTCCAATCAAGATCAAGGTCAAGGGTACCCTTCCCCTACAGCCAGGAAGAATTCCCATAATTACCCTCCCTCTAATCCAAAATCAATCATCTGTCCGTGTCCCATCTCACCCTCCCCAGGCTCCCTTGTTTGTGGCTATCCTGAGAACCAAGGGTTGGAAGGGAGGGGTTTGGGAGGGAGGCCATATGCACCTCTGGATCCCATCCAGGAGATGCCTGTGTGTCCGAGACAGCAGGACGCTCCCACCCCAGGCAGCCTGTGGAGCAGGAGGAACAGCGTGGGTCTTGGCCTCAGCGTAGCCCACCCTACCCCCGTGACCCAAGTCTCACTCACATCCACATGGAACCACAGTCCGTGTCGCTGGCAAACATCGGCAATTGCATCCAGGGGGTCAAAGGCCCCTAGCACGGTGGTACCAGAGGTGGCACTGACCAGAAATGGCACAGAGCCCTGTGGCCAAAAGGTAGAGGAAAAAGAAGCTGTGGAGTCATTGTTAGAACTGGTCAGAGGCTGTTGCTAGGCCCTGAGCTCTCTGCACGCCTTTCCCAACGCTGAGTCAGCCTCCTCTGAAGTCTGCAGGCAGCGGACGCTACATCTCAGCGGAACCTAGGTTTACCTATCTCCATGGCTTATGCTCTTTCAAAAACTTTTAATGTTGGGCTGGAACGACAGATCGACCAGCGAAGTGACTAGTTTGCAGGTATGTGGTGGACCTAAGTTCCATCCCCAGAATCTATGTAAAAAAAAAAAATAAGGTGAGGTATGGTGGTGGCACGTGCCTGTAAACCCAGCTCCAGGGAGCCAGAGATAGGCAGGCCCTGGGGCTTGCTGGACAGCCAGCCTCATCCAGCTGGTGAGCTCCAGGCCGGTGAATGAACACCTCAAAAACAAGGTGGATGACTCCTGAGTGCAACACCAGAGGTTGATATTAGGGTTCCACATGCACACCATGACATACGTACACAAACACGCAGACTCAGGAACACACATGCACATGAACACACACACCTACGAACATGAGCATGTAATATCTCCCCCCGCCCTTTTTCTTTTCTTTTTTTTCCCTCAGAGCTGAGGACCAAACCCAGGGCTCTATCGCTGAGCTAAATCCCCAACCCCAACATGTAATGTCTTACTGAAGGTCAAACACTACTGAAAAGCCCCCGTACTACAAAAGTCCATACTAACATCGGATTAGTAATTAAAAATAAAATTAAACTACTACAGAGAAAAGTCCAAGCACAGATAGGTTCACGGATGAATTCTCTCTAACATTTAAAAGGATGTACACTGCTGGGTGGAGGGAGAGGTGGCTCAGCAGCTGAAAGCACTGGAGAACCCACACACACATATAAAATAAATTTAAAGTAAATCTTGTAACAATAAAAGCATTGTCTGCTCTTCCAGGGGACCCAGGTTCAAGCTCCCGCATGACAACTCATAACTGTGTGTAAATCCAGTCTCAGAGGATCCAACACCCTCTTCTGGCTTTCCTGAGAGCCAGGCACACACATTGACACACAGATACACATACATACAGGAAAATCACACACACACACACACACACACACACACAAAAGCAAAATTAAAAACAATGAACAGGTAATACTAGCTCACAACTATCTCTTCCCCCTAAACAGAATACATAAAACCAACCAGAGCTGGAGACAGACAGCTCAGAACAAGAGCACATGCCTACCTGGGCTCCCACACCAAACGAACAAAATGCAAACAGCAACAAGAAGACACACTGTCAACTGTGTGTACACACACTGGTCAACTGTGTGTATACAGTGAAACATGAGCCCAAACATGACACCAAGAGGCAGGTGTGACAGTGCACACATGCAATCCCAGCATCTGGGAAGCAGAGGCAGGCAAGTCTCTGTGAATTCAAGGCCAGCCTGGTCTCCACTGACAGCTCTGGGACAGCAAGAACCACATAGTGAGACCCTGTCTCAAAAATGAAGAGAAGCTAAGAAAATAATCTCCTGTGGCAAGGCCTGGTGGCACTGGCCTATAATCTCAGCTATTCAAGCAGTTGAGGAAGACTGACAAGTTTAAAACCAGCAAGAGATACATAGAGAAACCCTGTCTCAAAGAACATCAATCAGTCAATCAACTAGTTAATTAATTAAAGTTCCAAAGTGAGCTATGGAGCGCTCAGTGATGGAGCACTTGCTTGAAATGTCCGCTGCCCACCACCCCACGTATACACACAACGCTACAGGAAGCCAAAGGACTGGCAAGCGTGGTACCCCGCTTCATTAAATTATGCTATGTGTGATGGTGCACACCTCTCAGCATGTGAGAGGCAGAAGCAGATGGTTATATTTGAGTTCAAGGCCAGCCAGATATAAATTCCAGGCCATTGAGGGAGGGCTACAAAGTTAAACTCTGTCTCACAAAATAAAAAATAAAGACAAAAATAACGTGAATGATGAGGAAGTGGGTAGATGGCTCAGCAGTTACAAGCACCTGCTACTGCTGAAGACCTGCAGTTAGTTAATCCTAGTGCCCACCCCGATGATGATGACTTATAACTACCTATAACACTAGTTCCAGGGAATCCAACACCCACTTCTGGTCTCCATGGGCACTGTGCTCACATGCATGCCCATGCACAGTCACACATAAAGAAAATTAAAATTAAAAACGAGCCTTTAAAAATTTTAAATAGCCAGCAGTGGTGGCGCACGCCTTTAATCCCAGAACTTGGGAGGCAGAGGCAGGCAGATTTCTGAGTTCGAGGCCAGCCTGGTCTACAGAGTGTGTTCCAGGACAGCCAGGGATACACAGAGAAACCCTGTCTTGAAAAACCAATAAATAGGGCTGGTGAGATGGCTCAACAGGTAAGAGCACCCGACTGCTCTTCCGAAGGTCCAGAGTTCAAATCCCAGCAACCACATGGTGGCTCACAACCATCCGTAACAAGATCTGACTCCCTCTTCTGGTGTGTCTGAAGACAGCTACAGTGTACTTACATATAATAATAAATAAATCTTTAAAAAAAAAAAAAAAAGAAAAACCAATAAATAAATAAATAAATAAATAAATAAATACTATAAAACACTTAAGATATAAAAAGAAACTTTGTGCTCCTTCCTGGGTTAGGTAAGATATGATATCCAAACACAGAGAACAAGGCAGGGTTGGGGGCTAGGGGCAGCAGGATTCCCCTGGTAAAGGTGCTTGCCTTCATGTCTGACGATCTGTGTTTGACTCCTGGGTCCTTCAAGTGGCAGAAGGAGAGAACTAACTCTCAGAAGTTGTCCTCTGACTTCCACATGCATACTGGGGCACAAATGCACTCAAGAGGCTGAGGCAGGAGAATCACTCTAAGTTTGAGGTCAAGTTGGGCTACACAGCAAGACCCTGACTCAAAAAAAAATTTTTTTAAAAATGGAATTATCAGTAAGTAATTCAGCTTCTGGGTATGAATCCTCAAAACTAAAAGCAGTTTCCACCATCTGGGTCTGGTTCAGTGAGCCCCTGAGGTTCACGGGTTGAAATTTAATTCCCACTGTAAAGCATTGAGAGTAGAAATTTAATCCGACTGTGATGCCAGGGGTGGGGCTTAGTGCAGGTCACAGGCTGAGTCCTTATGGTTGACTACTGGTAATTGGATAAGAAGAGGGAGAGAGACCGGAGGAGACACCCACCCTGTCCCTGTCTCTTGTCATGTGACACCCTGGACTGATGTGGGGTGCTCTGCCAGCAAGAAAGACATCACCAGATTGAAGCCTTGAACCTTGGACCACAGCTGTGAGCCAAAGCAAACCTCTTTTCTTTATCAAGTCACCCAGCCTCAGGTATTTCACTGCACTAACTAAAAGTAGATTAATCACCAGGTAGATTTCTGAGTTCGAGGCCAGCCTGGTCTACAAGGTGAGTGCCAGGACAGCCAGGGCTACACAGAGAAACCCTGTCTTGAAAAACCAAAAAAAAAAGTAGATTAATCACATGAAGAGGCAGTTGTCGGGTGGACGCAGCAGTGCTCACAACAGCTAAAGTGTAGAAGCAACCCAATGCCTATTGATAGATGAGTGGATAATCAAAATGACAAATACAGACAACAGAAATTAAGTTACAACATGACCTTCTAGACACGCTCACACTGTATGCAAGCCCTAGTCCTCTGGGTCGCTCTGAACAAATGTCATAATGCCCCTTGGCCTGTCAGGAAACAAACTGAAAGCAGAGCTGCTCTTGCCTTGAATGTCCTCCCCTGACTGAGAGTGTGGAGCATTGGCAGCCCCAGTCCCAGGAAAGTCTACCTGGATGGGGAAGGCTGTGTGGATGTGTGGGGTGGGGTGGGGTGGTGTGCTGTGCGTGTGTGTACATGTCTGGGATATGGGAGGGGTGGTGTGTGTGCATGGGGGCTGTGCGTACATGGGAGGGACTATGTGTATGAAGGGACTGTGCATGTGTGTGTGTGTGTGTGTGTGTGTGTGCATACACATGAGTGTTTGTGTGCATGTGTGTGCATTAGTGTGTGTGCATACACATGAGTGTTTGTGTGCATGTGTGTGCATTAGTGTGTGTGTGTACACATGAGTGTTTGTGTGCGTGTGTGCGTGTATGTGTGTGTGTGCTGGGGATGTAGCTCAGTTAGCAGAGTGCCTCCAGCACTCATGAAGCCCTGGGTTAATCACCAACACAGCTTGAACCAGATGGTGGTGCATGCTCATAACCTCTGAACTCAGAAGGCAGAAGCTGGAGGGTCAGGACTGACAGTTGTCCTTGGCTACACAGAGGGTTCAAAGCCCACCTGAGTTACAGGAGACCCTGTCTCAGAGAGAGAGAGAGAGAGAGAGAGAGAGAGAGAGAGAGAGAGAGAGAGAGAGAATGAATGAATGAATATGAATGAATACCCAGTGCTGGTGAGCATGCAGACAAATTAGACCATCACGTGCTGCTGGGGCTGGAAAATGGCACAGTCACTTTAGAAAACAGGGTAGGAACCCCTAGCCTTAGCCAGGAACTGAACAGGCTCCTGAGGGGAGTCAGTTTTCTTTAGGGTTTAGCACTTGGGACCACACTGCAATGAGCAGCATATACTGCCATCAGTAGGCTACTGTATAGTGATGGAAATGGTGGTGATGATGATGGTGGTGATGACAGAGAGGACATAGGTTGTGATGCTGTCCTTCTGGAAGGCTGAGTTCAATGCCCAGCACCCATATGGCAGCTCACAACTGTCTGTATCTCCAGTTCCAAGGGATATGAACTCTGCATGCAATGCATGCAATATGGCACAGACATGCATGCAGGCAAAACATCCATTTACATAAAATAAAAATGAACTAATCACTTATCTATAAAAATACATCTTTTGGAAAAGAGAGATGGCTTGCAGTTAGAAGCACTGGCTGCTCTCACAGAGAACAGAGGTTTGGTTCCGCTGAGCAGTGGTGGCGCATGCCTTTGATCCCAGCACTCAGGAGGCAGAGGCAGGTGGATTTCTGAGTTTGAGGCCAGCCTGGTCTACAGAGTGAGTTCCAGGACAGCCAGGGCTATACAGAGAAACCCTGTCTCAAAAAACAAAAGGGGGAAAAAATTTTAAAAAACCCAAAGGTGACATTTGGTATGGTGGCCTACACCTGTGATCACAGCACTGTGTAAGCTAAGCCAAGATCAAGTTTGAGGCCAACATGAGCCACACACTGAGTTCAAAGCCAATCCATGCTGCCCAGCAAGAACTTGTCTTAAAGTAACAGCGGCAGCAGACAGCAGCTAACGTCAGCGCATCCACACACAAAGCCACTCTGAGCGTTCTACACACTGATTAACTGATCCTTACAACAACCTTCTGCAATGACTTCTATAGTACATCCATTTCGCAGACGGAGAAACTGACCAGAGATACATCTGATCTATCAACGGGCGTTACAGTTTTTTCATTTCATGCTTCGTTCCTGGAAACATTCTCACGCACAGAACTCTACAAGCCTGTGACAGTTAACAGCAGTTCGCTGAGTGAATCTGCAGACAATTATATTTAAAAATTGCCACGCACAAAAAACATGTCCCATTTGGAGGCGAGGGATGATGGCCCACCTCGTTCCTAGGCCAGCAGTGCTCACCATGCCTGCACAGCCTCCTCACCACCTCCCTGTACTGACCCTGACCCTCAGTCCACAGAAACCTTCCACACTATGATGCCTCAGGCACCAAACCCCCTTGGGACTCCCTTGGAAATTCAGAGCCTAGCCCACCTACAAGTCTCTACAGCATCTCTGACACTAACAGGTGTGAAAATAAAGGAGAGGTGTGAGGAGAATCTCCAGCAGAAGAGCTCAAATCACCTTTCCTGAGGGGACAGAAGGGCCCACCCCACCACCCAGAGCTCTCGCTCACCTCAGCCTCTGCCAGAATGATCTGCCTCTCCAGGTCCTCAGGGATCATCCTCCCTCTGGAAAAGAAAGACGCTGAGTGAGTGGAGAAGACTCGGGAGCTCTAGACCAGGGGGGGGGGTCACCTGACACTGCTGGGTAAGGCAGCGGGGCAATGCAGAGGCCACAGTATAGACCAAACCTCAGAGCACAGGGTGGGATGCTAGTGGGCAGTGAGCAGCAGAGGCAGGCAGCAGGTCTGAAAGAGGAGCGGGTGGGGGAGGGGAATCGGGGTGAGGGCCTGAGGCCAGAGTGGTTTTTTGGTTTGTTTGGTTTTTTTTTTTTTTTTTGGTTTGTTTTGGCACGTAGATGACACAGTGTGCCCAGCTGGGTCAGGGCCATGTCGGCAGAAGACCTTCACCTCTCATCAGCCTTGACCACTCGGACACTGTCGGTGCCAAGTCCCAGAAAAGCAGCTCCCTTGGTGATGGAGTAGTGACACTGTAAAGACACAGAGAGCAAGTCAGTGTGACCTGAGAGGGGTCAGAGGTGCTGAGGATAGGAGGGCAGAGACCGGCAAAAGCTGTGCGAGCTGCGATCGATGGGACCTGGTAGCCAGGGTTGTCAACGGATCTTGTTTTGTTTTGTTTTGTTTTCTGACAGGGTTTCTCTATGCAGCTCTGGCTGTAGACTAGGCTGGTGGATTCACCTGCCTCTGCCTCCTGAACGCTAGGATTAAAGGTGTGGACTACCACACGGCTCAAGTGTTCTTGTGAAGGAACTGTGTTGGATTCTAGCTAGAGACTTAGAACTGGTGGGGCTGGAGACTCTCTGTATTTCTAACAACCTCCCGGGCAATGCTGCTGGACCATGAACTTCCCTCAGAAGTGGAACCTGTGTCCCCCCACCCCACCCCCACCCCTGCCACCCCGAAGAGGCAAAATAAGCAGAAGCACGTATTCGGCCTCCTTAGAAGGGAGCACAGCCACTGAGGGCAGATAGAAGACTTGAAGGGTCTCTGACTGAGCCGGAGGAAGATCACACTCAGGAGTCCCCGGTCAGGCCTGTGACTCTTCCCTACCTCCTTTGAAGTGAAGAGAGCCAAGGGCGGCAGGGCCCGGAGGCCCCTCTGCTTGCAGTCTGGGTAGCGCTGAAAGCGGGCCAGGTTCATGGCGTACATGTTGGAGATGGAGCCACCTGTCACAGGCGGGGTGGGAGATGGAGGGAGAGCAGGGGAGGCAAAACTGACGTTTTCTCCCCCACCCCACGACCTACCCCCCCCCACCCAGAACTGAACAAAGAAGCAGGCATCACATTATCTCCCAAGCCACAAATTCCCAGGGTTCACAAATAGCACATTTCACGGAACAGCTCCAGGACCAGAAAACCCTGTACACCCTGAGCTGCCCGATAGAGACGCAGTCCCCAGACGACGACCCAGAGCACCGAGATCAGGGGAAGCCTCTCCACTGCCCAGCCCAGTGCAGCCAGAGAGGAGACACCACGACCCTCCACACTAGTTACACAGAACAAGAGAGAGTACAGGAGGCAGACCCTTTACCAAGACCCAAGGGAAGCCCCCTTCTCACATACCAGGACAGAAGACCCCATCCCCAGAGTTCCAGCCCACCAGGGCACGGAGTTTCTTCAGCACCTCCTCTTCCATGAGCACAAACACGGGGGCAATCTCATATGTGTACCTGCCAGAGAACATGGGTGACAGAGGCCGGGGTGAAAGCACTGCCCAGCTAAGTCTTTTAGGCTAAGGGGAGGCGGAGGGGATGAAGTAAGGATCCCAAGAGAGAAATCGGCAGGTGTCAAAGAACCAGAAAGACCACATAAGAAAAATAGTCAGGAGGCATAAGGAGGTTGGCAAAGGAGCCCAGGGACGGACAGCCGGGAAAACATTCTGACTGACGAGGGGCATCTGTAGAAAACAGTGGCAAGAGGTAGAAACCACTCTCCTCTCCTACCCAGATGGCTCCCCCCAAGCCAACCCAAGCCCTTTGTGAACACAAGGCCCAGATGGCTCACTGGCTAGTGTTGAGGCTCTCCGTGATGATGCGCCCAGCCAGAGCATGGGGATCTAACCCTGAGAAGAGCTGGTTGAAGAACCGGGGGTGACCTGGAGAAGAGGAGCAGGCAGAGGACTCAGGTTGGAGCTGGGTACCGGGGGCCCAAACCCCTCCCCCCAGGCTCCCAGGCCCACCAGTCTTGACACTGTAGTGAATCACAGTCCGGCAGCGCTCCAGGATCTGCTCCCGGGACTCGCCCTGGCTCTGCAGCTCCAAGTCCAGCAGCTGCTTGAGTTCTTCAGGCTCCTTCCATTCGCAGACCTAGGAGGAGAGGCCAAGGCACAGAGATCTTAGACCTCGGGCTGAGATCCGGCCATCACATAACAGATGCAAGGCATCAGCAACTCCCAATTAAGACAGGTCCCGGATGTCTTCACAAGTGTGTCCAAGCAAGGGGAAACAAAGGACGTGACCCTGAGTGCCAGCTATGAGGTACACCAGGAACAGGGATGAACTCAAAATGACAGGCAGCAGGAGGGAGGAAACAGAGCCCACCTTCTCAGAGGCACTGGTCCCCTTCAGAATGGCCTCATCTACAACAATCCCAAACACGTCCTGGAGCAAGGCCTCCACAGCCACGGGGTCCCCATCCAGGGTCCTGAGTGGTTTTGAGTCAGCCATCAGGATGAAATCTGCAAGCAGGGTGAAGCCATTCCTCATTCAGCCTGCTGAGGGCCCCACCTGGACCCCAGCAAGGGCTTCTACCTGGCGGGGGGCTGAGGTCCTGGCTGAGTTCACATTAGGGCAGTGGCAGTATCCGAGGAGATGGTGGGAACAAAGACGGAAAGGCAACCAGTGCTGAGCAGGGGGGCAATCGGGGCCACCGACGCGACACTTACCTTCCAGCTCAGGAGGGCTCAGAGAAGGATCAGACGAGCTGGTGACAAGGTACACAATGGACTTTTCAGAATAGGGCTAAGACAGAAGCAGAGGGAGCAGGATAAAGCCAGAGTCACATGGCAGTGGCATTACTCTCATGACCCTTGCCCGAAAGAGAACTTTTACAGATTTGGGACAGGGACAACAGTGAGGTTCCCTGCATAATCATTAGCCGACAGAGCAGGGCGGGGCACGAGAAGCAGGTGGCACACTTGCCTCAGGGAGCTGCTGTGAGTGGAGAGGAAATTCCCACTGTGAATCTAAGCGCTCAGAGGATGGGAGAAGACTGGAGGAAGGCCAGGGCAGAGAGACCCAGGAAACAGACCAGGGAGGGCCTGAGATGTGCAAGACACCCCACAACTGAGACTTTCCAGAACTATCCTAGCTTTCCCTCCTCCCTCTCCCCCCCCCCTTTATTTTTTCGAGACAGGGTTTCTCTGTGTAGCCCTGGCTGTCCTGGAACTCACTCTTTAGACCAGGCTGGCCTCGAACTCAGAAATCCGCCTGCCTCTGCCTCCAGAGTACCGAGTGCTATTTTTTAAGGTTGCATGTATTCCAAGCTGGCCTCCAACCTGATTGGTATCCAACGACGACTTCTGAACCACTCACTTCCTGCATCTACCTCTGAAGGGCTGGGCTTATAGGAATGAGCCACTATGCCCAGTGGCTCATTCTGGGACTCGGACCCAAGGCTTTGCATATGCAAGGCAAGCAACCTACCAACTGAGCTCTATCCATCCGTACCCAAGTACCCCTAACCCCCTTCTCTCTAGACAGAGACCTCAGCATAGCCCAAGCCTGCCTTAAAACTAAAATCCTCCTGCTTCCCTGTGATTTGGCAGGCCTATGTTGTCAAGCCTCCTCTGTGCTGGTTTCTGAAGTCAAAGGAGGCCATGCTGAGAAATCCCTGAGTTACACAACCACAATCTTTGCCATCCAGGCTAGGAAGACATAGCCCTGCTCTGCTGGACACATCTATGCAACAATGACAGTCCAGGGCCTGGTAGACCCTGACCCTAGGTGTGCTCAGAACTCAAAACAGGAGTCCCAGGAGGCTGAAGTCTGGGGAGACCTGTGAGGGGTTGGAGCTGAGACGAGACTGGACAGGAGAAACAGCAGGTAAGGCGAGGTGAGAAGCACCAGGAGTAGAAAGGCGGCGGCAGCGACCATGAGCCAAATGGGGATGAGCAAGGCTGGTCCTGACTCAGGCAGAACTGACCGGCTGGGATACAGGAGCAAAGGTGAGTGACTTATGGCAAGTCTTGACCTAGGAATCTAATTTTACCCTGCAGAAAGTCACCAAAGGACTCTGTAGCAAGTCGTATCATTAAACTGATGCTGAGAGCTAGGTGTGTTGGTTCAAGCCTGCAACCACAACTGGAAGCAGAGGCAGGAGGATCACAGCAAGTCCCAGGCCAGTTTTAGCACTATATACAAAGTCCCTGACTTGAAAAGACAAAAACAAAACAAGAATAGAATGGGAAGGATGAGCTAGGTGGTGGCCTACCCCTTCAATCCCAGGACTTGGGAGGCAGAGGCAAGCCGGTCTCTGAGTTCAAGGCCAGTCTGGTCTGGTCTACGGAGTGAGTTCTAAGATAGTGCTACATGGAGAAACCTTGCCTCCAAAATAATAAGAATGGGAAAGGTGGTTCAGTGGGTAGAGTCACCTTCTAATGAACCTGACAGTAGGTGTTTGATTCCTGGGACCCACATGCGGGCTGAGAGAACCAACCCCCACAAGTTGTCCTCTGGCCTCCACACTTGCACCAAGCCACATGCACACATGTACAAAAGAAAATAAATAACGAGAAATGTAATTTTAAAAACTAATTTTTAAAAATGGATGCTTTAGGCCAGCGGTGGTGGTGCTCACCTTTAACCCCAGCACTCAGGAAGCAGACACAGGCGGATCTCTAAGCTTGAGGGAAGCCTGGACTAGAGTGAGTTCTATGACAGCCAAAGCTACACAGAGAAACCCTGGCTTCAATCAATGCTTTCAGCTGGATGTGTGTGTACCTACTACTATAATCCCAGTGCTTAGGAGGTTCAGGCAGAAGTATCACTGCAAGTCTGAGGCTAGCCTGCGGCACATAGTGAGTTTGAAGCCAGCCTAAAGTACATAGGAAGCACCTGTCTTTAAAGGAGGGGAGGGGAGGGGAGGGGAGAGGAGGGGAGGGGAGGGGAGGGGAGGGGAGGGGAGGGGAGGGGAGGGGAGGGGAGGGGAGGGGAGGGGGAGGGGAGGGTAGGGGAGGGGATAAAGCTAATGTCCAAGAGAGGCAGGTTTTTACTGGCTGGATGCAGGAAAATTGACAGGCAAGGGGCCAACCCCCCTGAATAAGGGCAGGCAGAAGAAACCAGGTTTGGTCATTCTCTGGTCATACACAAGATGCTTACAAAATCTCTGTTGAAGGAAATGGAAGAATCAAAGTTGACCCTGGAGTTCCAGGCCTTGGTGACTGAAAAAAATGATATGCCCCAGGACAATTATGGATGCAAGAGGAAAGAGCTGAGTGAGAGCTGATGAAGGACCGCCTACAGGTGTTCATCCAAGTGGAGGGCCCACAAGTGGGAACAGCCTGAGACCCACAAATGGGGACAGCCTGGCTAGAGCCAGCCAGAGATGCTATGGGAGGCAGGGAGGCCACCTCAAGATCCCAGGGAGCTGATTTTTTGTGGTACTCAGAGGAAGGGGTGAGGAGAGAGGCCGACAGACGCTGAGGTCGAAGGAGCCCCAGGAGAGGGCGAGTGGATCTGGAATACAACCACCTTCCTGAGAGGAACTGCTCAAACACAATCTACTGTCAGCACTCACTGGCCTCACTGGCTAGAGACTCGGATCCAAGGGATGCTTAGATGTTTTATGAGTACACTCAGTCTGGGGAGGTGGGAGCACTGGCCGGGATGTGGGAGGGAGGGTCAGTCCTTCACAGGCACCGGGCTAGCTCCCCTGCCCCAACAGTGGCGAAGAGTACAAAGGTCGAGAGACTAATTAAACAAGCAAACTGGGCTAGGGTGGCCATCAGAGCTTGCCTACCACACGGAAGACCCAGCAAAAGCAAACAAAAACATGGGCCCTACTCCATGACTTACCGTACACCACCTTCTGCACTTAAAATGCACTGCTCACCCTCACACTTGTTCAGGGTAAGTCTACAAGCCTTATAGAGGGAGCTGAGTTTCAAAGATACACGGCACCTGTCCGGGTTACACAACCAGTTCTGTGGCCCAGTTCATGGCTCCCAGTGTCCAGCTGGGCTACTCTCCTGCCTCCTATCCCATCATGCGTAATTATTGACAGCTGAAGCCTTATCTCTTTCTCTTCTGCCTTATTTTTCCAGATTAAACGTTCTGCTGTTGTGATGTCAGTGGCCTTCTGATGAAGGAGATATGGCAAATGTGTGTTTATTCCACTGTGTCTCAGGGGATGAACTCAGGGACCACGAATTTATAGAGTGATGCCAGTTTGGAAGGCTGTGATTTTTCCACAGGCAGCTGCAGCAGGCACGGTGCATTTGTGAGGAAATGCAGGCTGCTGCACTGGGGGTTTTCCCCAGGCGGAGTCTGTGGTAGGAGAGCACAACTGTGGAAAGGAGACTATCAGAAAGACACTGATTGAAACAAGGGACCATGCAATTGAAGTTGAACAAGGGAAGTTAAGGAAAAGAGGAAGAAGCTGTTCTGAGGAACTCATGGACTGGAGATGCTGTGCAGACTTGGCCCTGCAATGTTGGCGTCCCTCAGTCAGGGCTGGCGTCCTCCTGATTCGCCTCAGCAGTCTGTCTCAGAAAGACCAGATGAAAATCTGCATGGCCCTCACTCTTCCCACCCCACACCCATCTAGTAGGTAGCAGCCATTCCAACCCTCTTCTAAAGAAACAGAAGGCTTGTTCTCCGAAGAAATGGGAACACCAGAGCCATTTCTGGGATGTAAGAACATCAGAAAGGTAGACTGGACACTGTCTTGACACAGGAAAAGGCGACCCTTGCCCCTAGTTGTCAGGCATCAACTTTCCAGGGTCAGAGCCTGGAGATTATCTCTCTGAAGAAACAAAATCCAGAGAAAAGATTCACCCTTGGGGCTGGAGGTGGGGCTTGATGGCATAGCTGGCCTCGCTTGCACGGGACCTCTGTTTGCCAACAAAAGAAAGCACAGGCCTTTCCTATCAGTGATAAAAGCAGAGAAAGCTCACCCCCCCCCCCTTACCCTGCACCCAGAATCTCAGTCTGTTTACTCAGTCACCAGTGAGCACGGACACTGGAAAGGGAAGAGAACTCAAAACCACAAAAACCACGGTGGATGGAAGACAAGAAGTCAAGTCCACCACAGACATGGCTTTGTTTGGCTTTATAGTATTTTCAAAACTTTAAAAATTAGGGACTGAGCTAGGAATGGTGGTTCATACCTTTAATCTCAGCACTAGGGAAGCTGAGGCAGGAGGATTTTTGTCAGTTCAAGGCTAGCCTGGTTTACATACTAAGTTCCAGGATAGGCAGACCTTAGTAGAGACTCTCTGTATATATTTTAAAAAAAGCAATACTCTGTCTCAAAAATATACACGACTATAACAAAACATCTGTTTCCCAGCCTGGTCCTGTTCTTTACAGCTTTTACAGCTCACTCCAGTGCATACAAGGAATCGATTTATCGGTTCCTTGGATGTCCTTTCAGAGTTTTACTGCAAATACAAATGCGAACATATTTTTTTTCCCCTTTTTACACAAGAGGCACAAAATCATTCTACAATTTTTTTTTCTCCACAAATAAAACATGGGTAATCTTATTTAGTATGTATGGAAACTCCTCGTTGTTCTTTAATATAATGGCTTTATGGAGATATAACTTACACACCACAGAGCACAGCCCTTTATCCAGGGGTTTTAGTATAACCACAAGCTTGTGCAATCACCACCACTACCCAACTCAAGGACATTTTCTCATCCCAGGAATAAACTCATCTGGCTCCTGCCTCCAAAACCTCTGGCGACCTCAAATCTACTTTCCATCGCGACAGATTTGCTTGTGCTGGGCAGGTCCTAAAAAGCACACAACAGAAGCTGGTGAGATGGCTCACTGGTTGAGAGTGTGTGCACTGCTCTTCATTCAGAGGACCCAGGTTTGGTCCCTAGCGCCCACTTCAGACAGCTCACAGCTACTTTGTAACTCTGCTCCCTCTTCTGCATGCACCCACAATCTTCCTTTTTAGCTTTATTTTTATGTACATTGATGTTTTGCCTGCCTGTGTGTCTGTGTGAGGGTATTAGATCCCCTAGAGCTGGAGTTACAGGCAGTAGTGAGCTGCCATGTGGGTGCTGGAAATTGAACCCAGGTCCTCTGGAGGAGCAGCTGATGTTCTTAACTGCTAAGCCATCTCTCCAGCCCCCACCCTTCTTTAAAGAAGCATATAATATGTGGGGGTTTGCGACTGGCTTCTTTTACTTAGCACATTGCTTTCAAGGCTCATCCTTGCTGTATGTAGCATGAACTAGCATTTCACTCCTTTTCATGGCGGGATCCTGCTCTTTGTAGATGTATACTGCACTTCATCTGGCCATTTGTAAGTTCTTGATATTTCAGTCATTTGTGACTTGGCTCTGATAGGCAGTGCTGCTATGAACGTTTATGTACAAGTTTTTGTGTGGGCCTGTGTTTTCAACTCCGCTGAGTACACTCTTAGTGGTAAAACTGCTGAGTCACACACTAACTTTGTTTTACCTTTTGAGGAACTGCCAAATTGTTTTCCAAAATAGTTACTATTTTACAGTTCCCACCAATAATATCTGAGGACACCAGGTGTTCTGCACCTTTGCAGAAGCTTGTTACTGACTGCCTTCTTTGCCACAGCCATCTGCACGTTTGACGGGGGCCAACACTTAAAAAACTTGTTCCAGTATATAAAAATGTTGGACTAGCAAAATGGCTCAGTGGGTTAAAGGTTTGCCACCAAGCCTGACCACCTGACCGTGATCTCTGGACTCCATGTAGTAGATGTAAAGAATTGACTCTCAATGAGAAGTTGTTTTCTGACTTCTATACACATACACACACTCATTCTTCATTCTCTCTCTCTTTCTCTCTCTCTCACACACACACACACATATACACACACACTTATTCTCTCTCTCACACACACACATACACACACACACACATATATATACACACACACTTATTCTCTCTCTCACACATACACACACATATATACACACACTTATTCTCTCTCACACACACACATATATATATACACTAATACACACTCTCTCACACACATGCACACACTCATACTCACACATAGACATATATGATGCACATATAACACACATGATACACACATACATACATTCTCACACACAGATATACAAACTCACAAAAATTTACACACATACTCATACTCATACATAGACAGGCACACAGAGACACACTCATCCATACATGATGAGTAAACATAATTTTTAAAATGTCCTACAGTGCCTTTAGTCCCAGCACTTGGGAGGCAAAGGCAGGCAGATTTCCGAGTTCGAGGCCAGCCTGGTCTACAGAGAGTTCCAGGACAAACAGGCCTACACAGAGAAACCCTGTCTCGAAAAACAAAATATAAATAAAATGTCCTTCAGGGCCAGTAAGATGGCTTAGCAGATAAAAATGCCTGGCACCAAGCCTGATGACCTGAATCTGACCCCAGGAATCCAAGGTGGAAGGAAAGACTTGATTTGCAGAAGTTGTTCTCTGATCTTCTTCATCTGTGTACCACAGCAAATACGTGTGCATATACACAGGCACATACACTAAGGAAATAAATATAATTAAGGTTTTTGTTTTTTGTTTTTGAAGCAGGGTTTCTCTGTGTATCCCAGGCTGTCATGGGAACTCACTCTGTAGACCAGGCTGGCCTGGAACTGAGAGAGACCTGCCTGCTACTTCTGGGACCAAAGGTATGTGCCACCACTGCCCAGCTAAGAATTGCATTTCTTCATTATCTTAGTAAATGTCCATGCCCTTAGCTTCAGCAAGACAGAATGACACCCAACTTCTGAATTTGAGGAGTAAAAATATCCCAGGGTCTAGATGTATAGCTCAGCCCTACAGTGGTTTCCTACTACGTATGAGGTACTGACTTGACTACAAGAACACCACACCACACACACACACACACACACACACACACACACACACACACAGGTATCTCAGTATGGTTTTTATGTAAGTGAATAGTCAATTTCTCTGAAGCAATGACACACTTCAAAATCGCACTGCCCCATGATAGCAGAACAGAGTCTTCTATTTGTCTGCTTTATGAATTGGGGTTGTGCTGCGTGGCCCTGGATGCTCCTGCACTCATGAATTTAAGCAGTCTTCCTGCCTCAGCTTTGCGAGCACTGGGCCTTTAGGTGCATACTCCTGCCCTCAGTTTCGCCTTCTTTCCTTTCTGTAGTCCTGGGTAGAACACAGGGCCTTGTGGATCCCTGACAAGCATCCTACAACCTTAGCACAGCTTAAGAGACTTAAGACTCACGCAATTCCAGTATTTATAGTTGAGGCAGGAGGATTGCCGTAAGTCTCTGGGTAGCCCAGACCAAAGGGTGGGTTCCAGGCCAGCCTAGTTTATATAGTGACACTTTTTCCTCAAAAAAAAAAAAAAAAAAAAAAAAAAAAAGGGGATTCCTCTCCATGGTTTATAGGGTTTATACTAATGGTGCGGTCCCCTAAAGCACTGAGGCTCATGCCCGTACTCCAAAAGCCTGACTGAAAGAATCACCTCAAAACAAAGTGCTGAGGAACTCAGGCCTGCTTCAAAGCTTTGGCTCAAAGTTGGCATGTGGCACATCTGCTCCTATGTCACTGACCAGTGAGGCTCGTGCCGGGCTCCCAGCTTCTGGGTGAGCGTGTGTCCCTCCTATACAAGGGCAAGCCAGGACAGAGGGTGCAGAGGGTTATTGCTGGGCACGGACCCTTTAGACTCTTTGTGTGGTTGCAGCAGGTCTGCCCTGCCCTGGCTCTTCCGCCTGCAGCCAGGTAAGTCTGACGCCCTGGTCTAAAGGTTTCCCCACTTCTTCTTCAAGGACATCTCTCAGTTGTGCTCTCGTTTCTTCAATCCTTGTCCTCCCCCCTTCTTCATATGTTATGTTGCTCGAACTCCTGTAACACGTCCCCTTTAGCACCTCCTCTTTGCAGTCAACTTCCAGAAGTTCTATTTTGCTTAACTTCCTTTCCTCTTGATCCCCTCAGCATACCACCCCGTAGTTCCTACCTTCAAGACTGCCATGAAGTTTCTTGCCTCCAAACTGAATGGATTCAGTTCATCCATATCCTTCATGAGCATCTGACAGCCGTTATTTATCAGTCTGTCTGTCTCACCATACACAGCTGGGCTCCCTCACCTACATCCCCATCTATCCCTATGCATTTTTCTTTTCTTTATTTGGTTTTCAATACAGGGTTTCTTTGTGTAGCCTTGCTGGCCTTGAACTAGCTCTGTAGACCAGGCTGGCCTCAAACTCAGAGATCTACCTGGGTTGGGGGTGGAGGGCACATGTGTTCATGGTACCCATAACATCTAAGTATCCAAAGAATCTAGAGTTTTAAATTCCCAGAAACTTGGAATTACAGGTGATGTGGGTTATGGGAACTGAACCTGGGCAAATCCTTGGCATTTTTCCACCCACTGTGCACTTTTTAAAAAGACTGGAAGAGACTTCAAAATATTTCTGTGGTGTTGGAATGAATCTTAGGTGATTCGGAATCTGTGTTTATACATCTCTAATCTTTAGCATGATCTGTGCTCATGAGTGCTCTTGTAGAAGGCAATGTGCAGGGTCTCCCCCTATCGCTCTCCACCTTACTTCCTGAGACAGACTCTAACAGAGGTCGGAACTCCATGTCTCAGGTACACTGGATGGACAGCAAGTCACCAGAATCAACCTGCCTGTCACTGCGTCTGGCTTATGGGTGGTGCTGGGGATGTGAATTCAGTCCCCAAGTTTGCACAGTAGGCTCATTCACTAAGCCATGGCCCTAGCAGTCCTAACTCACCTTTGTTGTGACAAATAACCCCACAAAAACCAACCAACTTTATTTGTCTTACAATTCCAGTTTGTAGTCCATCATTTGGGGGGTAGGATCTGATGAATCTAATCATGTTACATTCACAGGCAGGAGCTGACATATACAGGGGTCTGGAGAGTTGGCTCCATTGTTAAAACTACCAGCTGATCTTCCAGGAGACTAGGGTTAGATTCCCAGCACCCAAATAGACTGTAACTATAGACCCAAGAGATCCAGGTCCCTCCTTTGGCCTCCTCAGGCACTGTCTGCATATGCTACACATACATACGTGCAGGCAAAGCACCCATACACATACAATTAAGTTTAAAAAAAGAAAAGAGTAGGCAGAAATAAATGCACACTTCTACCTGCATGCTCACTACCCAGCTAGCCCTCTATCTATCTATCTCTTATACAGTCCAGGGTTCCCAGCCTGAGAAATGGTACCCCCCCCAAAACACACACACACACACAGTTGCCTGGGTGAAGGAAGTACCTCACAGATGTGTCCACAAGCCAATATGATTTACACAACTCCTCAAAGAAGACTCGTTATGGCTCATTAACAAAGACGATCATCAGTGTTCTCCTTCACGTTATACAATTATCTCACATTATATACACCATTAAAATAAAAGTTACTTTAAAACAAGAAGGGACTGAGAAGGTTCTGAGTGTGATACTGCAAACCTTTTCAGATCTCTGTGAGTTCAAGACCAGCTTGGTCTATATGTACGTTCCAGGTCAACCAGGGCTGCATAGTGAGACCCCCATCTCCCAAAAAAAAAAAAAAATCAACCAACCAACCAATAAATAAATAAATAAATAAAAGCTAAGAAGGAGCTGGGGATATTAGTTTTGTGATAGGCAAGGTCCTCCATTCAATCCCCAGCACCACAAAACAAAAACAAAAATTCCGAATTACATACACTGCCAGGCTCCAGGAAATGTCCCTTGTACATCACTCTATTTCCCAACTTCTTTATTCAGCCTCATCAAAGGTCTAAGGGATGGCAAAGGGAGCCAGACAGCTTGTTTCTATTATGCAACCCGTGCTGGCCCTCAAGAGAATGGGTTCAGCTTGTTCAGCAAACATTGACTGTCTATGTCTGCCGCTTGACTGGCAACTGCCCCAGGGACTGTGTTTGTCCTGTGGGTTCCAACTAGCAGGCAGCAGAGGAACCCAGGTCCAGACTGAAGGCGGAAGCATGTAATGGAGCAGGCACACACTCCAGGGAGGCTCTGCTGTAGAGTCTGAACCCCTGCCCAGTCCACACACTCAGGTGAAGCCACACGCTTTCACACTTATCAGGCACACACTCATCAGGCACACACTCATCAGGGTCATCACTGCAGCATCTGCTTATGTGATGGAGAAAGTCTGAAAGAGGCTGAGTTAGGGACCTTGCACCAGAGAAGCCCTGCCTGAGGGCAAAGAGATCAGGACAGTACCTCCAAAAGTTCTTTCAACTAGGCTTAGTGTTAGAAAATGAACCAACTGTGTCCCTCAAAATGGCTCAGCAGGTAAAGCCACTTGCTCTCAAGCCAAGTGACGAGAGCTCTTCCATCCCTGGACCCACCCACATGATAGAAGGGGAAAACAGACCCTCAAAAGTTGTTCTCTGGCAATGCATGTGGCACCTGTCTTTAATCCCAGCAT
Source organism: Mus musculus (assembly GCF_000001635.26). Taxonomy (NCBI): domain Eukaryota; kingdom Metazoa; phylum Chordata; class Mammalia; order Rodentia; family Muridae; genus Mus; species Mus musculus. Next base: position 102,199,627 of record NC_000081.6, read on the forward strand.
TTGGGAGGCAGAGGCAGGAAAAACTCTGTGAGTTCAAGGCCAGCCTGATCTACAAAGAGTTCCAGGACAGCCAGGCCTGCATAGATACATCACGCTGGAGAAAAAAATAAAAAGCTATGCTCTGACCTCTACATGGACATATATGTACCCATACACACAAGTACATACAAAATAAATATACATGTTTTAGGGCTGGAGAGATGGCTTGGTGGTTAAGAGCACCAACTGCTCTTCCGGAGGTCCTGAGCTCAATTCTCAGCAACCACATGGTGGCTCACAACCACCTGTAATAGGAGCTGGTGTGTCTAAAGACAGCTACAGTGTACTCATATACATGAAAGAAAGAAAGAAAGAAAGAAAGAAAGAAAGAGGGGGCTGGCGAGATGGCTCAGTGGTTAAGAGCGCCGACTGCTCTTCTGAAGGTCCCGAGTTCAAATCCCAGCAACCACATGGTGGCTCACAACCATCCATAACGAAATCTGATGCCCTCTTCTGGAGTGTCTGAAGACAGCTACAGTGTACTTACATATAATAAATAAATCTTTAAAAAAAAAAAAAAAAAGAAAGAAAGAAAGAAAGAAAGAGAGAGAGAGAGAGAGAGAGAGAAAAGAAAGGAAGGAAGAAAGAAATCTTTTTAAAAATATACATGTGTTAAAGAAAAGAAGTTTGAAATCTGGCATATAGCTGTGCTTCATGGCACAATGGTTTCAAACTTCAACGCCATGATTAAAATTGGGGGTCGGCGGTGGGGTGGGGGTGGGGGGCAGAAGAATTTGGCGGCTGGAAGAAAGGCTCAGTATACTTATTGTTCTTGCAGAGGACCCAGGTACAGGGCCATCCGTAACTCCAGTTCATGGGATCCCACGCCCTCCACTGCACGCATATTATGCACATACACACAAGCAGGGGAAACATCCGTATGCTTACATTACACACATGAATAAAAAAACAAAAATAACCCTTCAAAATATTTACACAGTCACATTTCACATTTACTCACAGAGTCTGCGTAAGTGCAGGAAGACAGCCACATAAAGATGTCCAGGCAACCCAAGCTGGGCTCACACTCACCTTGTAGCTGAGGATTAGCTTTTAAGTTTCAGATGCTCCTGCGGCTCCCTCCCAGCTCAAATCACACCTTCACTAGGAACTGCTGCCTGGGTGGGGTTTGTTTTATTTGTTTAATTTTGTTTTTCCACCTTGGGGCAGTCTCACTGTGCTGTTCTGGCTTGTGAATTCCTGGGTTCAGGTGAGTCTCATGCTTCAACCTCCTGGGCAGCTGAGGCTACAGGTCTGGATCATCTCACGCAGCTTTTGTTACGAAACAATTCTTAAAATGTGAACTCACTTAGGTATCTATCATGGACTATCTGCTGGGTTTGAAACCCAATACTCCAGGGTGAGGCAGGAGGAATGTAAGAGACTTTGAAGCCAGTGTGAGCTACAGAGTAAGAACCTATTTCAAACAAAAACAGAAAATAAAATACAGTGTATAGTACATTTTAGGTGACAAAAAAAAAAGTATGAACACAGAAAAAGTGTCTCATTGTACTGAGTTCACCAAACCAATAAGACCTGGGGAGTAGTAGAGAATAGTAGAACACTCAGGGGCTGGGGCTGGAGAAATGGCTCAGCGGTTAAGAGCACTGGCTGCTCTTCCAGAGGTCCTGAGTTTAATTCCCAGCAACCACATAGTGGCTCACCATCTGTAATGGGATCCAATGCCTTCTTCTTGTGTGTCTGAAGACAGTGATGGTGTAACTCATATACATAAAATAACGAAATCTTAAAAAAAAAAAAAACAACTCAGTAGCTGACAGCTTGTCTAACATGAGCCAGACCATGAATTCCAACAAGTCCCACTATCAAAAATATAACAACAGGGACTAGAGAGCTGGCTCAGCAGTTGAGAGCACTGGCTGCTCTTCCAAAGGACCTAGGTTCAATTCCCAGCACCCTTGTGGTGGCTCATATTGTTACTTCAGGTGGCCCATAAGCATCAGTAACTCCATTCTAAGTATATTCCACACCCTTGCCTGGCCTCTAAGGGTACCAGGCACTCAAGTGTTACACAGACATACACGTAAGCAACACATGCATACACACATAAAAACAAAAAATTTAAATATCTAGTAATAAGAAACAATAACAAGAGTGATTATCTTCAAGAGCTTGGCTAGAAGAAAAAATTATGTAGTTTTGTATTCTATAGACTGGCAATGGATTAGGTGGTTCTTTGTTTTCTAAAGATTGTGGGGGCTGGAGAGATGGCTCAGTGGTTCAAATCCCAGCAACCACATGGTGGCTCACAACCATCCGTAATGAGATCTGACTTCCTCTTCTGGAGTGTCCAAAGACAGCTAGAGTATACTTACATATGATAAATAAATAAATCTTTAAAATAAATAAACAAACAAACAAATAAATAAATAAAGTTTGTGTATCTCTAGCTGGTAGAACTTGCTATGTATACCAGGTTGGCCTTAAACTCACAGGGATTGGCCTGCTCTGCCTTTCAGGTGCTGGGATTAAAGATATTTGTCACACTCCCCTGCTTTTTTTTTTTGTTTTTTGTTTTGTTTTTTTATTTTTCCAAGACAGGGTTTCTCTGTGTAGCCCTGGCTGTCCTGGAACTCACTCTGTAGACCAGGCTGGCCTCGAACTCAGAAATCCACCTGCCTCTGCCTCCCAAGTGCTGGGATTAAAGGTGTGTGCCAACAACACCCGGCTACACTCCCTTGCTTAAGCTAATGTTTAAAACTGTATGATTGTTTCTGATGTGACTCTGTCCATGCAAGTTCAAGAGCCTGTACACACCTGGACTGCTTATTCCTTTAGAAGCAAGGTCTCTTCCCCAACCTGGGGCTCTAATTTTCTCAGTTAAGGTGGAATCCAGCAAGTCCAGGGGATTCTCCAGTCTCCACCTTTGTCAGAGCAGGCTTGTTAACCTGGAAAACAGAATCCAAACTCTGGTCCTAGTTTCCCAGCAAGCACTCTTAACAGCTGGGTCATCTCTTCAGGTCCCTACATTTGTTTTAAAAACATTCCTGGTGACATGTCTCTCCATTTTATGTCAGTTTCAGAATGACCCTAAGGGAAATGGAACTTACTTTAGTGGTGTAAAAGGTACAGGACTGTGGTTAGGAATCCATATGCTTTTTGGATAGTGTCTTACTGTCACTTAAACTCACCAGACAGCAGTTAGAATAGAAACTGGGACTTAAGTGGAATTCACGTTTCCTTCTGCCAAGTGTGCACTTAGAATAGTCCTATCTTTTAGCAGAACTCCTCTCTAATGCTACAAGTGGGGCGCTAGTATTCGAGGATAGGCTCAAATTTCCAAAGGGGGCCTGGCCCAGAGGACAACACGCACTTCCAAATCTCCAACAAGACTAGTCCACTGAAGGGAAAAAAGGCCTTTTCTTGAAAGGAAGCCTAGTTTGGCTAGGTCAAGACTGCGGGGCCGGAGCACGTTTGCCTTGGCTATTGAGGGAACTCACTGAGACTCACATGCAGATTGTGGTTTAGTGTGTACCGCAGGACTGCGCAACGGCTCAACTCTCCTCCCAGCTGACCTCAGTCTGCAGGTCTGCACCCCACAGCAGCAGGCACCGGAAAAACAGACCTCACCAAGCTTTAAAAAAAAGATCAGAGGTACGAACTGTCCCGGCTTCTACCTGGGGCGTCAGGAGAGAGACGGAGATTCTGCAAGAATCAACCAGCGCACCTAGCGAACCTTCTCAAAGAACACTCAGTACCTAAAGGTTCCCTAAAGGTTCCAGGCGAGCCTGGGAGCTGCCCTCAGTGAAGATGGCGGCCGGGGCGCTCGCGCGCCACGGCGCAGGCGCCGCCCTTCGCACCACCCTCCTCCGGTCCTCCGGGCCGTCCCCCTCCCGCTCGCCAGCTGCAGCTCTCCGCGCGTCCCCAGCCTCACCCCTTTTCGGAGGGCCCCCCCTCCTGTCCCGGCTCCGGAGCCCGGAAGTGGATGTGGCCGCTTGGCAAAGAGGGGGAGGGGGACGGAGAAGTGCTTCCGGGGAAACGGGCCCCGGGTTGGTGTTTGTAAACTTGCCTCGGTCCCGACGCGGGGAGCGGCGGCCGCGGGCTTGGCACGGGGTGCCTGGGGCCTGGAGGGGGCGCCGCGCGGCGGAGGAGACGGCGGGAGGCCGCGCCAGGCAGGTAGGCGCGCGCCGCGGGGAGGCAGCGTCGAGCGGGCGGGCGAGCGGGCGGACAGCAGCTCGCAGGCCGTGGGGCGCCGCGCGCGAGGGGGGAGGGGAGCGCGGCGGAGGAGGGGCGCGCGGCGGAGGGAGGGGGCGCGAGGGGAGGGCCGCCGCCGCCCCGCCCCCCACCGCCCCGCCGGGAGAGGGGGCCTTGCCCGGGAAGGGGGGGGGAAGCGCGGGCGCGAGCACGCAGGTCGCGCGCGGCTCGGCGCTCCCGGGGCTGCGCGCTGCGGCTGCCTGCAGAGCGCGCGCACACACGCCCGCCCTCCGCCTCCGCGGCGGCGAATTTACGAACCTTCGGGCGGACTCCGAGCGACGCTCACGTGCGGGCACTGCCAGCCACCCCGGCGCTCGGCGGAGGCCTCCCGAGCTTCCTTCCAACACAGTTCTGCCCTCGTCTGTGGAGTGCCAGCTTTGCAGGCCGGCCCACTCCGCACAAAAGCCCCAAAGGGCCTCCGCCCCCTTCTTCCGTTCCTAAGATGGCAAATCCCAGCTCTTACTCTCTTGGCAGATCCTCTCTATAGGAGGCCCAACTTACTTTTGCTCCCGTTGGCTGCTCTTTCGGCCCAGGAGGCCAGTTTCTTCTACTGACCTAGAAAGAAAGCTCTCGACTCATGTCCTCCTTTTGAGCTTCAGAACGCCCAGCAAAATAAGTTGAGGGAGCTTCGATCGTTGTTTGGCCTGAAGATGTTACACCTAAGGGCCTCATCTCCCTTTCTGGTTTCAGGTTTCTGGAACAGACCTAGAGCTTCACCAAGAGAATTCAACTTGGAAACCAAGACTGGTAGACTCTCGTTTCTTCCGACAAGAGGCAGAAGTCAGAGAGAGACTGCGGATTCTTGGGACACCTGTTTTCCTTTTGGAGGACACCGAGTTCTTTGAGAAGACAGTTCAATATGGCAAAGGAACTGAAAGAACGGGGAGGAGCCGTTACTGTGATTTGGTGACGGTTCTTCAGACAACCAGTGTCTTAAGGAAAACTGGGACAGAGAACTTCTGAACTTTTTGGGTTCGTTAAGTGAGAAGTCAGCATGGCTCAGGTAAAAAGCTCTCGAGTCCTCCTTCAAGACCGTTCACTGGGAAGCCTCTTTGCAGTGTCACCCTTGAATTCTGCCTTAGCCAACAGTATTGACCATCCCCAGTGAGCCGAGCTCTGTATTAAGCGCCAGGGGGAGATCTAGAGGAAGGAAAGGAGACAGGCCACAGCCCCTGCCTTCAGGGAGCTTCCAGTCAAATGAAGGAGGTAGGCTATATATCACGTCACAGGCACTGATGGGCCATTGGCAAAGCACCTTGTACCCGGTGTACTTTTGGTACGTGAAGTACTCGGGCATAAGGGAGTGTATAGTCTGGTGAATGCTTCATTTGTTTTTTTTTCCCAACAGGAATTTTATTGAGCTCCTGTTACATGCACGGCATTGTGTTTGGAATACAAAGATGAATAAGATTGCCCTTGTCCCCAGTAAGCTCCCAGGCTAGTTGGGGGGAGGGGGAGGGATGACGGCAAGACAGTCTGTTATTTATTATTTTTATATTCACGGTGCCCTGCGTGATAGCTGGCTGGTACTAGAGACTCTGAATCAGTTGACTAAAGGAGTTCTCAGTGATAGAAGGATTGTGACTGCGTGGTGGTACCTCTGCCTGGATGGGGGGGGGGGGGGGGAAGGAAGCCTGCAGGTAGCATAGGATTTTGCTAGAGAAGTCAACAGAGAAGGGCACTCAGACAGAGGGAGGGGCTTAGAGGGATGGGACACCACTGGATGGTTTGGTGGGTAGTTAAGGAGCAAAGGATTACAAATGGGGGATCATTAGATGGGGTTAGGTAACGAAGGATGGGGGGTTACTTCCTAGAGAAGTCAGTGGAATGTGGTCCAAGGGCTTTTTGTGCTTTTCCTAAGGAGTTAGACATTATTATCCAGGGAGTGGGGAGTCCCCGAAGAATGTTAAACTCCAAAGTAATGTGGTCCAGAAGATAGCTGTTTTTGTGAAGGTGGCAGATGGTTTGGAAGGACCAGAGGGACGGAGGGACCGTTGTAGTCTTCTGAATGGAGAGCCGTGCGCTTCTCTGAGCTTTCTCTGAGGAAACCAGTCTCACCAGGACGGCAGCCTGAGTGTAGAGGGGTTGGCTTTCTTCCAAGTGCTGCAGCATGCCTCTGGGTCTCTTCCTTTGTCTGTCTGCAGCGTACTCCACAGCATCGTGCTCACTGTTCTGAAAGGGTTGGTTGCTTCTGCCAAGCATTGACTTTGTGCTTGACACTAAGCATTTTACATCCCTCTCTCATTCTCCTTGGCCCTGTGAGGGTAGGCACTCTGATTGGTGTTTCACATTGGAGCGAAACAAGGCTTCAAAGATGGAGAGACTTGGCCAGAATTGCACAGCCCAAACAGCAAAACTAAGATTTTTAACTTCAGAGTTCATGGAAGTGAGAGAACGGATCCGAAGGCACACTGATCATCCAAGAGAGTAGTTTTACTAATCTGGGAGTTTGTTGACCGACTAGTTCTTTAAAAGACTTTCTTGAGTAAGAGCAATGCATACTCTGGAGTGCCGGCTCGATAGTAGGTTAGAGGATTGTGGTTGTAAAAGGCGGTTGGTTGTGTCTTAAGGCACCCCTGTTGAATTAACTTTTTTAACTTTATTTAGCACCTAAAAATGGCCTAAAGGGGGTGGGGGTAGCCAAGTGTGGTGCCACATACTAATCTCAGCACTCAGGAGGCAAAGGCAGGTGGATCTCTTGAGTTCGAGGCCAGTCTGTACTATAGAGTGAGTTTCAGGACAACCAGAGCTACACAGAGGAACCTTATCTTGAAAAACCTAAAAAAAAAAAAATGGCCAAAGTGGTTCAAAGAAACTGTATATTCGACAGGCATGGTGGTGCACGCCTTTGATTCCAGCACTTGGGAGGCAGAGGCAGGCGGATTTCTGAGTTCGAGGCCAGCCTGGTCTACAAAGTGAGTTCCAGGACAGCCAGGGCTACACAGAGAAACCCTGTCTCAAAAGAAAAAAAAAAAAGAAAAAAGAAAGAAAAGAAAAGAAACTGTATACTCAATTCCAGAATCTAGAGATTTTATTTGCTGTAGGTGACAGCACTTAAGGAATTTAAAATCTAAAGTGAGAAATAGCCTAAAAGCAAATGTAGTTGGCGCCAGCAAGTCTACTTGTCTGAAGTAGGCTTTGAATTCAAGCACTGCTGTGGCCTGGCACTCACTGTTTAGTAAGCCCTTCCAGAGGACCCATATCAGTCCCTCACAGCTGACTACAGCTCCAGGAGATCTGATGCCCTCTCCTGTTCTCCCTGGGCACCTTACCCACATGGGGCATGGACGCATACACACACACACACACACACACACACACACACACACACACACAAAATAATAAAAATAAATCTTACAGAAACAGAAGAGGGGGTCAGCGAGATGGTTCCACAGATGAAGCATCTTGCTGTCAGCCTGATAGCGGGAATTAGATCTCAGAAGCCACATGGTGGAATGATGGACCGACTCCTCAAGTGGTCCTTGGACCTCTTAGTAAAAATAAGAGAGTTTGGAAGGAAGACATTGCCCTAGGAATCTCCGATCTCAGTGGGTCAGGCAGACAGATGTCATACATACCTCCTACAGTTAAAGCTCAGAAATGCCTTAGGTAATGTGTAACCCCACACACTGTTTGGTAACCACGAGGGTTGATGCTGCTTGATTAACTTGATCTGTGCTTCATTGCCTAAGGAATGCCAAGGGGGGAGTAGCTCCTGGTGAGACAGTGAGAAAGGGCTTGAAGGAAGCAAAGTGTGTCTGTGAGGGAGTCTCTTCCCTGAAGAGAAGCGAGTTGTGGCTGGGTGTAGGTGTAGGTCTGTTGAGGATGGCAGCCTGTCTCTCTGCCCTACCCTGCCAGGAGACCTGACACCTCATCTCCTTTCAACTTAGGCAAGTCTTCTGGCTTGTGAAGGCCTAGCAGGTGTGAGTTTGGTTCCCACTGCAGCCAGCAAGAAGATGATGCTGAGCCAGATTGCCAGCAAGCAGGCTGAAAACGGCGAGCGGGCAGGTAGCCCTGATGTGCTGAGGTGCTCCAGTCAGGTACAGCACTTGAGTCCGTTGTGGTGCTCTGGGTTTGGGCGGCCCCAGCTCTCTGCATAGAGGCACCAAGCTGTGGCTCCTCTGGCTTTGCCTTGATTCTTCTGTTTAGGGAAGTGGGGAACTGGGATCCAGCTGGGAAGCAAGGAGTACGGGTATCTGGAGAGCCGAGGAAAGTTCTTGTGGTACCTGCAGACTCTTACTTAGACCAGGAGAGGGAAAGAGGAAGTTGATGCGTGGAGAGGAAGCAGGTGGTTTATCTCCTTTGCAAACTGTTTATCAAGAGACTGTGTTTGGTTTCACATTTTATATTCCCAGATGGACTGTAAGCCTAGATTTGATTTGTCTTCAAAGGGCCACCGAAAAGACAGTGATAAATCCCGCAACCGCAAAGAGGATGACAGCTTGGCTGAGGCCTCTCATTCAAAAAAGACTGTTAAAAAGGCAGGTAATGGGGAAGCCCCAGACTCGTGCAGTTTGGTAATGGGGATCTTCCCTGGTGAATCTGAGGCCACTCTGACAGTTGCCGTCCACTCTTGCTGAACATTCTTGGTGCAGGTGGGAAGCGTGGCTTATGTTCTTGGAGCGGGGCAGGTGAACCCCAGCTCACTCACGCTGTTTTGTTGGCTGTGGCAAGACAGCTGGTTCATCGACCCCATCTTCCTCCCTTCACGGCTCTTAGCTCAAGGGGTGTGACAGGTGACAGCACCGCCTTCCACAGTATCAGAAAGGTTCTCAGGTTCTCGGTCCGGCAGCTGTAATTGGTCCCAGAGTAGAATCGTCTCTGGGAAGAGGACAGAGACACCCACATGACATGCCTGATTGTTGCCCCCAGGTGGTGGTAGTGGAACAAAATGGCTCTTTTCAAGTAAAGATTCCCAAAAATTTTATTTGTGAACACTGCTTTGGAGCCTTTCGGAGCAGTTACCACCTCAAGAGGCACGTCCTAATCCACACTGGTGAGTCTGCTGTGTTCCGCACGTCCACACTGGTGAGTCTCTGCTCTGTTCAGACTCGAGTTCAGATGGGAGAAGAATCTGAAGCCTGTATTCCCACTGGCTTTGTTTTCCAGGAGAGTATTAGACGTGGAGGCAGAGAGGTTGCATGGCTCTGTTTGGTGTCACTGAGACCAGCAGTTTTATGTGTTTATGGTCACTAGGTGTCTGGACGACAGCTGAGATGTGTAGTCCCTGCTGTCAGTTCTCTTGGTGCTCACTTCTTTTTGCCCTTGGACCAGGTGAGAAACCATTTGAGTGTGATGTCTGTGATATGCGTTTCATCCAGAAGTACCATCTCGAACGCCACAAGCGGGTACACAGTGGCGAAAAGCCTTACCAGTGTGAACGATGTCATCAGGTAAGCTCCCCGTCACCCCCCTGGGACAATAGGGCCAGCCCCTTCCTGACTGACAGAGACCTCGTCAGTGCAGTTAGCACCTCAGAAAGAGACACAACTCTGGCCTTAGGGACCTCATCATGGGGAATGCTTATTAGCAGATCCTAGTAATGTCATTTGTTTGAGATTTGGTTTGGTTTTTGTTGTTTTGGATTTTTGTTTGTTTGCAGGGTCTGACTATATAACTCTGGCTGTCTGGAACTCACTATGTAGATCAGGCTGGCATCAAACAGAGATCATTTCTTGAGTACCTATTCAATGCCAGGCACTGTGAGAACAAATTTGACATAAAATTCAAAGAGTGCTGGACATGGTGGGGTTTTTTGGGTTTTTGTTGTTGTTGTTGTTGCTGCTGTTATTTGTTTTGTTTAGAGACAGGGTTTCTCTGTGTAGCTTTGGCTGTCCTGGAACTCACTCTGTAGACCAAGCTGGCCTCGAACTCAGAATTCTGTCTGCCTCTGCCTCCCGAGTGCTGGGAGAAACAGCATGCACCACCACCCAGCTGCTGGGAGTGTTTAATCTTTTTTTTTTTTAAGGTATTTTTCTCATTTACATTTCCAATGCTATCCCAAAAGTCCCCCATACCCTCCCCCGAACTCCTCTACCCACCCACTCCCACTTTTTGGCCCTGACGTTCCCCTGTACTGGGGCATATAAAGTTTGCGTGTCCAATGGGCCTCTCTTTCCAGTGATGGCCAACTAGGCCATCTTTTGATACATAAGCAGCTAGAGTTAAGAGCTTTGGGGTACTGGTTAGTTCATAATGTTCCATCTATAGGGTTGCAGATCCCATTAGCTCCTTGGGTACTTTCTCTAGCTCCTCCATTGGGGGCCCTGTGATCCATCCAATAGTTTAATCTCATATTATCTCCTTAGGGTGGCTGGGATACCCTCATTTCATGTAATGGGGAAATTGAATTTGAGGGACATTTAAGTTCCCTGAGAAACGGCAGATAAGAGTAGAGTTTGAGTTTAGTCCAACTTCAAAGCTCCTGCACCTTGGAGGGAGAGATGTAATCTTTGCCATTGGGTCCGGTGTCTGATCTGAGAGTGTAGGGACGAGACCGAGGCAGACAAGGACAGCTAATGAGAGGTGGTGGTAACTAACTCCTGCATGCTCTGCTCAGCCTTTCCACACTGAGCCTTCAGCTTGCTAGGACGAGTGCTGCTGCTGCTGCTCCTCCTCCTCCTCCTCCTCCTCCTCCTCCTCCTGATCCTCCTGATGGCGTCGTGAGGCCGTAACCCAGCTTACCACAGACATCCTCTCCTGCCATAGAAAGTCTGAGCCCAGCCTGGGCTGTGTGAGCTCATCACAGTGCCAAAGATGAAAGAGTGGAATGCCACAAAGGAGCAGAGTTTGGTAGCACATGCTATAATCCCAACACTCAGGAGGCAGAGCAAGAGGGTCACAAGTTCTCGGCCAGCCTTGATTAAATAGCAAGGCTGGTCTCACAGAGACATGAGGGATGTCTCTTACTTGCCGTTTTCCGCCCTGTCGTGTTCATGCCTGAAGATGAGTCTGTGATGAGTGAGAGAGAGGCTGGTGGGGTGAGGGCTTTCCAGGCTTGTCCTCCTGAGGGAGATCTCCAGCGAAGCAGCTACACTGTGTTGGCTGCTTGTAACCTGTTCCCTCTGGTGAATAGACAGGTTCAGGGCTGTTAGGTAATTTGCCTCATGTCATGTGACTAAGTGATACACCCAGCATGTGAAGGCCAGGCCCTCTGGCACCAGCACCGGCAGTGGTGGCACCTGCTGTTGATGGTGGTGATGATGGTGGTGTTTCGGATAATGATTGTTGTGATGGCAGTGATAATGATGATGATGGTGGTGTTGCCTTAACATTTATTATTATGTATGCGTAGTAAGGCACAAACATGGAGGGCACAGGACAGCTTTTGGAAATTTGTTCTCTCCTTATGTTGCTTCTAGGGATCAAACTCAAGGTCATCAGGCTGAGCAACGAGGGGCTTGCTTGACCTGCTGAGGCATCTCAGCATTCTCCCTCCTTCCAGATTTTTTTTTTCTTTTTCTTTTTCTTTTCTTTTTCTTTTTTTTTTTTTTTTGGTTTTTCGAGACAGGGTTTCTCTGTGTAGCCTTGGCTGTCCTAGAATTCACTTTGTAGACCAGGCTGGCCTCGAACTCAGAAATCCACCTTCCTCTGCCTCCCGAGTGCTGGGATTAAAGGCGTGCACCACCACACCCGACCGTTCTTTTTTTTTTTTTAATTGGATATTTTCTTTATTTACATATCAAATGTTATCCCCCTTCCCTGGTTTCCCCTCCGGAAAAACACCCTCCCCCCACCCCGTACCCCCTACCCCTGCTCACCAACCCACCCACTCCCCTTCCTGGCCCTGGCATTCCCCCACACTGGGGCATAGAGCCTTCCTAGGACAAAGGGCCTCTCCTCCCATTGATGTCCCACAAGGCCATCCTATGCTACATATGCAGCTGGAGCCATGAGTCCCACCATGTGTGCTCTTTGGTTGATGGTTTAGTCCCAGAGAGCTCTGGGGGTACTGCCTAGTTTATATTGTTGTTCCTCCTATGGGGCTGCAGACTCCTTCAGCTCCTTGGGTACTTTCTCTAGCTCCTCCATTGGGGATCCTATGCTCAGTCCAATGGGTGGCTGTGAACATCCACCTCTGTATTCGTCAAGCACTGGCAGAGCCTCTCAGGAGACAGCTATTTCAGGCTCCTGTCAGCAAGCCTCCCTCCCATTGTTAAGATAGGGTCTTAAGTAATTCACAGCGGCTTCCAGCTTGCCACGTAGCCAAGGATGACCTTGAACTTCTGCTCTTCCTGCCTTCAGCTCCCAGGTGCTGGGATTGCAGGTGTATGCCACCATGCTCAGTTTATAGAGTTAGGGGTGGGGTTGGAGGTGGGGGTCAAGTCCGGGGCTTCCTGTGTATGTATGGCAAGCAGTCTGCCGACTGAGCTGCATCCCCGGCCCCTTGAACCAGAGTTTGGTTCTTTTTGTTTGTTTGTTTATTTGAGGCAGAGTCTCTCTAACTATCCCTGGCTGTATTACATACAACTCATTATGTAGACCAGGCTAGCTTTAAACTCACAGTTACGTACCTATCTCTGCCTCCTGAGTTCTGGGATCACAGGCATTTGACACAATGCCTAGCACAAACAAGCTTTAGCTTTCCTATCCACTGCGTGTTTCTGCTGTGTAGATGCTAAGGGAACAGTAACACAGTGTATGTCCCCTCTGAGACAGGAACTTACTAACATGAGACTGAGTTTCTCTTAGTGACTTAATCCTCTCTCTCCACAGTGTTTTTCTCGGACAGACCGATTACTCAGACACAAACGGATGTGCCAAGGATGCCAGTCCAAGACTTCTGAAGGGCAGTTTTCTCTATAGGCACAAGGGGCCCTAGGTGGTGGGAGTGCTGAGGAGAGTCTCTGGAAGAGCATAGCCCTGTGTTCTGACGGTCCCACCACCACTCCCTCTGAACCTGTCCCCCTTCCTAGAGGACCAGCCCCAGGTTAGCAGAAGAGCGTCTGAGGACATCGGCTCCAAAGCCCCAACTCTGTAACCAGTCTGAGGCTATGAGTATCCCAGGGACACCTGCAGCATTCTTGGGCAAGGGAGCTGGTCCTTGAACCTCAGCTGAGATGAGGTGGGGACTCAAAGGTGCAGGACCAAGACTGAAATGTTCCCACAACCTTGGACTGGAACTGGCAGCTAAAATGGAAAGGACCGGGGAGGGGTTTTTGTTGGTTCTGCTTTTGTTTTTGTTTATCCAAAAGCAATTTAAACAGGTAAACCGGGGATACAGGTAATGTGGAGGGGACAGTCCTGAAGCACATCAAGGACTGTGGCTGGCCTGGCCATGTCTGTCACCACAGTCCCTCGGTGTTCCACAGCCCGCCTATTTGAAAGCAAATAGGAAGGGGGCTGGCAGCTGGGCTTCCTTGGACTTCTTATACACTGTGAAGACAAAAGGAGAAACTGGGAAGGACAGACGTGGGCTGGACAAGAAGCGTAGGCATACCTTTTCTTATCTCCTCAAGAAGAGCGGTGTTGTGTCACGGGTGTTCCCATGGTTTGTGTGGCACTGGGGCCTGATGGGATCAGCTCAAGTGCCTTGTGGAGGACTTGGGTTCCGTAGCCCATTTGGCTCTTTTTTCTGGGAAGTTGGTCTTGGTTGTGGTTTGTGGCTACCTCGCTTGTCCTTGACTCTAGAACCCAGGCACAGTTGAGCAGGGGGTTGTGGGTATCAGAGTATGCTGTCCTTTTGTGTCCTCTTAGAACAAGGATAGTCCAAAGTTTTGTTAACTATGAGAAAAACAGAAATTGGGACAGTCCTTATGGGACTTGTGTGATGGAGCCCTCTCCCTGTCAGAATCCTCTGCCTGTTCAAGTAGAGGAGATGGAGGTCTGGTCTGGTCTGGTCTTCAGTCTCAGAGAACCGACCTTGGCTCCCTCCTGATAGCATCCCTGCAGAGTGGGGGGGGGGGGGTGCTTCAGAGGAAGGATTGCAGGAAGACACCTAATGTCTGCTTTATTCTTGACCTTACTCTGTTATAACACCCTTCTATCTTGTCTACCCCTGGAAAGGTGATTGGATTAGTGTGTGTGTCTGATTTGTGAATGCTTGTGTTTCTTTGCTTGGAAGGGGTGAAAATTGTTGACTGAAATTCATTCGGCCACCAACTTGGAGGACAGAAAAACGTAGGGCAGCCTTCCCACCCAGACCTGAAGGACGTCTGCCTCCCTTGTTCTTGCTGAGAACAGGGGAACAGAGGGGCTTGTTTCAGAAGAATGTTGAGGGTTTTTTCTCATTGTTGTTAGGTTGATTTAACCGTGTACTGATCAGAGTGTTTCTAAGCCAGGGCTTCTGAACATGTACTTTCTAAAGTGAGATAACTTCTGCTAAAGAAAGGATTCTTAAGGGAGACCTTGGGGTTTCATTGAGCACTCCAGGACCCCTGAGGCCTACTTCAGGTGTAATCTTTGGGTTACACCTGAGCACACAACTCCAGCTGTGGGTAGGAATCTGAGCTGGCCGCCTCCAGGAAGAAGTTTTGACTTGCAAATGAGAGCCAGGCAGCAACCTACCTTAAGACCTCTTCCAGTGTATTGGGAGATGGTCCACCACAACTTAAGGGGAGAAGGGAGAATGTCTCAGCCTTCAGTTTTCCTCTGATAGCACCTGAGAGGAGGTCTGAAGAGGACAGCCTGCCGTGTGTTCTGGCTCCCTGCTGTCCCTCTAACGTGCTGTAAAGCCTGCGCCTCTGACCTTCGTCCGCCGTGTGGCCCCTGGGCATCCATGTTCGTGATGCACAGACCCTTTGCTGTTAGAGGGTTCTGCTGGGCTGGGATTTTTCTGTCACTGGGAAAGAGGATACGCTGAGAAAGATATCCTCCCAGAAATGCTTTTGAAAGTGGAATCCCTCCCTGCCACTCGTAGATGATCTGTTCGTGCTGAAAGTTGGCAGAGTGGCCTGTGCCTCTGCAAGTATGAATGTGTTTCCTGGGTCAGAGCAGGCCCTGCAGACAGTGGCGTTCTGCCTAGGTGGGAGCTGAGAGAAGTGAGAGAGAACTGGATGTGTACAGACAGCCCACCCAGAACCACACTGCCAAGGCCAGGTGTGAGAGGCTCAGAAGCTGGCAGTGGGTAAGGACAGACAGGCTCTGGGGTGGAGAGTAATACAACAGCCAAGAGCCTGGGCAGAAGCCACATCTCTACCCTGGGGGAATGCACAGACAGCTGCAAAGGCTCCTGAGCCTGATGCCCCCCTCTGCTGGGGTGGGTTGTTAGCACTGGACAGATGTCTCAGGTGTGTGTAGAAGGGGAAATGAGAAGGTGGGTGCTCAGACATCAGAATGTGGATGTGGGTTTGGTAGGGAGAGTAATACCGGTCCTTGGATGGACTCCTGCACCAGGCCGTCCCATCCCACCCTTGCTGGTGCCTGCCCTTCCCATCCGTCCCTGACAGCCTCTTGTCATTTAGCTACTGATTGTACTTCATGGCTTGACATAGAGGGTTAGAGAAGTGGGGTGACCACACTTTGAGCCCTCTCCCCAGGTTCCTTCTGCCCCTGCTGTGGCCCTGGGCTTTTATCTTCAATTCCCCTCCTACCGTGCTCCATTTTTTTTTAAATATACTTATTTTGCTATGGGGGAGGGGAACTATCAAATGGACAAGATTACTTTTAATGTAGTTTTTATAAGATGTTATAAACTTGTATCTTTTTACCATTAAAGTGCAGTGTATGTTCCTTCGTGACATATTTAGGATATTTAAATAAAAAGGATGGCGCTTTTCTACATTCCATGTCCTCTTTGAGAAGACTTGATTTGTTGGGGAAGCTTTTTCTCCAAAGGCCAGAGTGGTCTCAGTGGGGTGGTTTTCCTCCCTCAGGACCCCACGGCTTGCAGCAGAGTCGACGGGCCCCGTTAAGACTTCTTTTCTCCAGAGGGAAGCATCAGGTAGAGGCAAAAGTCATTGATGCTAAAAAAAAAAAAAAAAAAAAAAAAAAAAGGGAGGGGACTCTCAACAGTCAGACATAATCAGGGCTGACTCCTGCTAGGCAGGGTCCCTTCGAAGGTGGTGCCTCTGGCTTCCAAGGCTCTGCCACTGGCTCAGGTGAGAGGCCTACATAGTCTGGTTTGTTGTTTGTTTCTGGTTTTGTCCCGGAGTGAAGTAAAGTAGAGGCTCAAAGTCTGGGGCAAAGCTTTATTATGGAAGGACCAGCCCTTCGTGTGGTGGGAATGGCTGCTGCCCTCTGAAGGTCACTCTGAAAAATCTCAGCGGTGGCAGCATCTTTGCCTGACAGACGCTGCCCTGCCCTTCTATCTCCACTGTCCTCCAAGACAAGAATCCTAAGTCAGTCTGCTTCCCTGGTCAGAGAGAGGGATGGCGACCGACCGTTTGTCCCTTGGAAGCGGGGGTTGACAGTGGTTGTGATCGCACTTTTGTAGAGAGGATTGTTGTCCTGTGGGAAAACATTGCACACAGTAAGGAAAACTATCAGGCTCTCCCCACTACCTGCCCCACGAGGCCAGATCTCCGAGGCCTGGTTATGCCGAGGGAGGGACTTGCACGGGGAAGCTTTAGAGCTGGTTATGTGTTAGGGATACAGAAAGTTAAGAGACGTCACCAGGAAAGCCCAGCCTGTGGCAGCAGTCGCTGGCCTCACCTGCTTCCAGTTGAGTTGCTGCTGCTCCTTCTCAAAGCGCCTGTACTCCCGTCGGTCGTAGATTTCCACAGAGAGCCGGTAAGCCAGAACCAGCCCTAGTCCCACTGCCACGATGCCCCCTGTGCAGCCCAGTATGATGGCACGGGTGTGATCCACTCCCTCTGGTGGGGCCAAGGTTTAAGGGCTGACCCACAGCTACCCAAAGGATGTCCAGCCTCCCCAGCCAGCCCTGTCATTGAGAACGGGACCCAGCAGAGCCCAAGGTTGTCCTCCCTCCTAGGGCCTTCATCTCATCTCTGCCTTTGCCCTAGGTTGGTGACTGTTTCAAACCCATTACCCTTATCTTTTTCACATCCCCAGTTCTGAGGTCCTGCCTGGTAAGCTCCACTTATCATATACATGGTGTCTCTGCCCACTTACTCTCTTGGGGTCTCACTCTCAGTACGATCCCGCTGGCTGCATGCTCCACCAGGAAGAAGAACAGCTGGTTGTCTATTGTCCTTTCTTTGCACCAGCCATCATCCAAGTTAGGGGCCAAGGTCAAGGTCACATTCACGTCAGCACAGACCACACTACAGTTGGCTGCCAGGGGACCGGTACCAAATGCCCCGCACTCTGCACAATCCCTGTCCGGTGAATGCCAGTCAGTGGATTCACATCTGGGCAGCTGTTACCCACCAGCCCTCACCACACACCCTCAAGGAGAACAGGCAGGTAGGAATTCCCAGCAAGCCTCCCTGCCCCAGATCCCGAGGTAAAGGGCGAGAGGCCTCACCTGTACTGCTCACATGGTGACTTGCAGCCTAGGCACTGGTCACACAGAGCCCCGTAGTAGCCATCCAGGCACTGGCAACGGTTGCATTTGCAGTATCCGTGCCCACTGCAGAGCCCTCCTTCAGGACTGACACAGCTGTCTACACTCTTGCTGCACTCGCAAGCTCTGCCGGTGTGGTTGGCGTGACAGTGACATACTCCACACTGGCAGTGGCCAAAGCCTAGGGAAGAACCGTGCAGAGGGTGACCACCATTCTCACACACAGTTGGCACAGTATGCCTCCACAGTCTGTGTCAGCTGTGCCAGGCACATCCTCTGGCTCAATACTATAGTCTTTGAAATTTGCTCTCAGAGTTGTAAGTGCCCTAGAAAACCCTCCTCCTCCGCCTCCCTCTTGTTCCCCCCTCTTTTCTCACCTTCCTACTCCCTTCTCCCCCTCCCTCCTCCTCTCTCTCCTTCCTCCTTACTCCCCCTCCTACCCCTCCCTGCTCTCCTTCCTTCTCCCTCCTCCCAAAGGCTCTAGGTACCTCCACAGAGGATGCCCTCATGTCGCTCACAGCTGGCATCATCACACTCGCACAGACGCCCAGAGCTCTGCCCACTGCAGCTGCAGCGTCCACATTGGCATCGACCCTTCCCGCTGCATAGGGGCCCTGTCCCGTTTGGGGCCCGGCAACCAGATTCCAAATCTGGGGAGGACAGGTCAGCCTCAGAGCATTCACACAGCTGACCAAGACGGCCAGGGGCACAGCTGGGAAGGGAAAGCAGAGAGATGGGTCAGAGTTTGATTACCTCTGACCTGTCTCTCAAGATATCCTAGGCCGGCAGTTTTCGACCTGTGGGTTGTGACCCTTTGGGAGTCAAGTGGCCCTTTCACAGGGGTCCCCTAAGACCATGGGAAAACAGAGATATTTACAATTCATAACAGTAACAAAATTACTGTTATAAAGTAGCAATGAAAATAATTTTATGGTTTGGGGTCACTAAAGCATGAACTGTATTGAAGGGTTGCAGTGTTAGGAAGGTTGAGAACCATTGCACTAAGGTCATGTTCTCAAGGGAGAAGGAGACAGAGCAGCTGAAACAAACTCAGATAGAAGTGTACCAAGGGTCAGGGTGGGGAGGGGGATTCAGGTCAAGGCGAAGGCCTTAGCATATATGGGAAGCTTTGGGGTATGACATTCAAGTAGATTCCTGAGATACCTAGGTGACTCCAGGAGGATAGAAAGCAGAGTTCATAAAACCCTCACCTGCATATCCCGCACTGAAGGTCCCCCTGTCCATCACTGCAGTAGGGAGCGTGAGGCTGGGCATCACCACAGTTACAGTCGCACACTGTGTGCAGCTCCACAGTTAACTCCTCTGAGAAGCCAAGAGCCCAGAGTCGTAGGACGTGGGCTTCTGGGAGGCAGTGAGTAGCTTGAAGAGTGACCCAGAAATCCACCTGAAGGCAGGAGGGCCAGACAAAGCTGTACACACCCTCTCTCTCTCTCTCTCTCTCTCTCTCTCTCTCTCTTCCCCTCTCTCTCTCTCACACATACACACACACACACACACACACACACACACCACACACACACAATTCACTGACCGCTCAAACACCAGCCCTTAGTAAACTAAGAATAAGTGAAAATGTGTCCCTTTGCCAGGCAGTGGCGGTGCATGCCTTTAATCCCAGCACTTGGGAGGCAGAGGCAGGTGGATTTTTGACTTTGAGGCCAGCCTGGTCTACAAAGTGAGTTCCAGGACAGCCAGGCCTACACAGAGAAACCCTGTCTCGAAAAAACCAAAAAGAAAAGAAGAAAATACACCCCTTCCTCATGGCTGCCCGCATGGTTTCTCCTCCTTTTTTCCCACTTCCACATCCACTTTTCCCGTGGTAAGAGGGAAAGCGTATCTATCACAGCTGGCTGGCTGGCTGGCTTACCGTCTGGTTGACTCGGACATCATTGCACTGTCCCCGGTCCCCAGCCTCACCCTCCGTCTTCTCAGGACCCTTACAGTGAGATTCAAAGGAGATGCTGACTCCTGGTGGGAGTGGAGAGTGCTCAAGAGTCACAGTGGATGACAGGCTCTGTGGAAAGGCAGGGAGGACAGAATCATCTGTGAAGGCGAGCCCCCCAACGCACACCGCTTTCTACCCTCATAGTTACACCTGGTCCGGCTCTCTTTTCACCCTGCCCACTTAGAATTCATTTCTGAAAGAAGAACCACCCTGGGATACCCAGGAGCTAGAGCTTCATGTGCGACAGTTTGGCAGTCCATGTTGAGGGTGTGTTTGTCAAACCCAAACCAGGTCTGCAGAGGCCAACACTGTCTCAAGACTTTTCTCCATGGTTAAGAGATTGGTGTTAGGTAGGGGCAGTGATTCTAATCAGGTATGCTAGGCAGGCAGGCGGCCACTAAGTTCTACATCTCCACTCATTTCACCAAGGCCAAGAACACATCCTTGTTTATTGAGAAAAGAGTCTCCTGTAGCCCAAACTGGCCTTGAAATGTCCTGATCCTTCTGCCTCTGCCTCCCATGTGTGGAATCACAGGCTCGTGTCACCTCATCCAGATAATAACACAGTCCTTGCTATCAACTGTGCCACAGTCAAGCAAGGTGCTACATGCCATGAGTTCAAGGCCACCCTGGTTTACACATTGAGTTCCAGGACAACCAGGACTATATAGAGAGACCCTGTATTTACATTTTTTAAAAAAGTAAAACGAGGGCTGGTGAGATGGCTCAGTGGGTAAGAGCACCCGACTGCTCTTCCGAAGGTCCGGAGTTCAAATCCCAGCAACCACATGGTGGCTCACAACCACCCATAATGAGGTCTGACGCCCTCTTCTGGAGTGTCTGAAGACAGCTACAGTGTACTTACATATAATAAATAAATAAATCTTTAAAAAAAAAAGTAAAACAAGGTCTACAGTCTAGAACAGAAATGAGCCTTAAACTCAAGAGACATTCAAGCTCCATAAAATTCTGTTCCTGAGTTGTTACAAATGCAGTGTAGGGCTAGAGAGATGGCTCAGTGGTTAAGAGCACTGACTGCTCTTCCAGAGGTCCTGAGTTCAATTCCCAGCAACTACATGGTAACTCACAACCATCTGCAATGGGATCTGATGCCCTCTTCTGGTGTCTCTGAAGACACCTACAGTGTACTCATAAATAAATCTTTTTTTTTTTAAATGTGGATGATAATAGTTATGAAGCAGGTGTGGTGCAGGACCTCTTGGCATAGGATGGTAATCTAAGGTCCAAGCAAGGGCATGGATAGATCAGTGTACACAATGTCTCCAAATAAAAAGGAAAATGCTGACAGTGTAGCTCAGGGTTAGAACACTTGCCCAACAAACAAGGGACCCTGGATCTAATCCCCAGCACTGTCTACACTGAGCCTGCTGGTTGGTATACATATACCTGTAATCCCAGAGTTTAGAAGGCAGAGGCAGATAGATTGCCACAAGTTCAAGGCCAGCCTGATCTACATAGTGAATTCCAGGCCAGCCAGGGCTACAGAGCAAGACTCTTTTTTTTTTGGAGACAGGGTTTCTGTATAGCCCTGGCTGTCCTGGAACTCACTCTGTAGACCAGGCCTCAAACTCAGAAACCCACCTGCCTCTGTCTCCCAAGTGCTGGGATTAAAGGCATGTGCCACCACTGCCCGGCCAGAGCAAGACTCTTATCTCTAAAAACAAACAACAAAATTAAATTTAAAGGTTGGGCAGGAAAAAAAAAAAAAAAAGAAAGAAAGAAAAAAAAAGCTGGGTGGCGTACATACATGCAGCTCTAAATGGAGTCAAGGATTCTCAAAAAATAAAAAGAAAAAGAAAAGAACGGGGCTGCAGAGCTGGCTCAGAGTTAAGAGCACTAACTGCTAATTCTGAAGATCCTGAGTTCAAATCCCAGCAACCACATGGTGGCTCACAACCATCCATAATGAGATGTGACGCCCTCTTCTAGAGTTTCTGAAGACAGCTACAGTGTACTTACATATAATAAATAAATAAATCTTTTAAAAGAAAAAGACCACGTGAAGTTGAGAGGGAAAATGGTAGGTATATATTGGTGAACTGTAGAGGCAAGAATGGGGAGTTAGATTTGATCTAAACACATTATATATATACATATGAATGTTAAATATTTAAAATTTAAATTATTTTATGTATATAGATGTTTTACCTGCAAGTATGTCTTTAACATTTTTTAAAGATATTATGTCCATTGGTGTTTTACTTGCATACATGTCTGTGTGAGCGTGTTAAGTCCCCTGGAACTGTAGTTACAGACAGGTGTGAGCTGCTATGTGGGTGCTGGGAATTGAACCCAGGTCCTCTGGAAGAGCAGCCAGTGCTTTTAGCCACTGAGCCCTCTCTCCAGCGTCCCTTAAATATTTTTTAGATTAGTAAAAAGAGATAGACCTTTGATCCTAGCACTCTGGAGGCAGAGGCAGGCGGATTTCTGAGTTTGAGGCTAGCCTGATCTACAGAGTGAGTTCCAGGACAACCAGGGCTACACAGAGAAACCCTGTCTCAAAAATCCAAAAACAAGCAAACAAACAAACAAACAAATAAAAAAAAAAGAGATAGAGTAAGGAGTATAGCTGGGTAGCAGAGTGCTTGCCTAGCATAATAAAGCTCTAGGTTCAATTGTTAATATGGCCAAAAGAATAACATGTAATTATATTTATGAATGTGAATATACGAATAGCTAAGGGCAGCCATGTGCAAACTGTAGATAGGAGCTGTGATAGGATAGAACTCATGCCTTTTTAATTACAGTTATGCCCCACCACCTGAGGACCGTGCTCCCTCGCCCCTACTCCCCCGCCCCCCACGCTCTCTGCTCACATCATAAGCATCCATGATGAGCTGCACCACATTGCTGGAGTCCTCACTCAGCTCCCCGACAGCAGACTTGGGAATCAACTGTCTCAGCTCCTGTGTTACGAAGAGGAGAGAGAGAGATAAAGAATAAAGCTTTAGGAGGATGGGTTCCTGGGGGGGTCTGAAAAGAGTTGTGTGGGAAGAACAGACTAGGTTGGAGTCGGGGGCTCAGAAATGACGGGATAGATCAGGAAGTCTTTCCTCAGAGAACTCTCACCTGATACACAGGCAGTGTTGCACCGGTGACAGCAAAGATAGGTTGGATATTCGCTGCAGTGAGGGCCTGGGCTACTTGACCCACAGAGGGATAGTCCTGAGGCAGGGAGGGAACAAGTGACTATTGCTGGTCTTCCTTCAGTGTGCTAAGTACCCTCAGACTGAATAAAGCAAGCCAGGACCCAAAATCCCACCAGCAGGAGGAGCCTCGAATGATGGCAGTGTTCCAGGATGCTACCCGATGAAAACTATAAACCAAAGAGTCCTGAATGAGGCTCAGATGGGGGAGGGAGGACTCACAAACTCTGCGCTGTTCGTGTAGACACCATTGCTGTCCAGATGGCACCGCCCGTCGCTGGGCATGAAAATGCCACCCAGTTTCCCATCCCCAGCTGTGTGGAATGTATCGTCTGAAGTGAACACTAGAAGACGGGAGACATTTCTCCAGCCAATCTGTTCCTGAGGGGAAAGGGGGCAACCTGTATACCCTGCCATAGCATTTGAGATATCCCAGTGAAAGAAATTAGCAAGATTGTTCTGAGTCATTTTTGTTTGCCCCCACCCTTCTCATTTCTTCCTTTAAAAAAAAGATTTATTTTTTATATATAAGTACATTGTAGTTGTCTTCAGACACACCAGAACAGGGCTTCAGAACCCATTACAGGTGGTTGTGAGCCACCATGTGGTTGCTGGGAATTGAACTCAGGAGCAGTCAGTGCTCTTAACCGCTGAGCCCTCCCTTCCCATTTCTAATTCTCTGCTCCAAGGTCTCTGAACACCCTCCTCCAAACAAGCCTGTTGTTAGTGGAGGCCCTCTTATGAACTAGGAAAAGTGCCTCTTCTTCATGATCGTTTACTTCATCGTATCGGATAACTGTTAAGGTAAGCATGCACACCTCAGTGAGATGATATGGATACGGCACATATCCATAACAACAGGTAGTCCTGGCCCCAGACAGCTCCTGGGCTCAGATCCTAACCCTATCTCACCTGGCAGAGGGCAGCCTGCAAAATGGCATCAAAGCCGCCTTCGGGTGAGTCCAGGTTGCCAGAGACATTCTGGCGTCCCACCTCTCTCTCGAAGGCTTGAGCGTCCCCGGTGAGGGACAGCACGTGGTGAAAGCTGAAGGGTGGCTGACAACGCTCCAGTCGGCTGGGGCATGGGTGGTGAAGCTTGGAGGGCACGGTGCTTACAAAGGGCAGCACCGTTTTGTCCACGAAGGAGCCAAAACCTGAAAGCAGAAAGCGATGGGAGCTGTGCCAAAGATCACAAGGCATCGACAGGATTTAAGAGTCCCTGCTAAATACTCAGATGATACACCTAGATGACAGGGACCTGGCAAGGGCAAAAATGTGACTCAAGAAGGTGGGGATGGAGGAGATGAAGAGGAGGACCCAACAGCAGCATCCAGGCTTCCTGGAGGCTGAGGCATCCAGGGTCAAGGGTGTAGAAACAGCAGGCGGCACCAAGCCGGTGTTTTAAAGGGGGCTTGTTTATTTTGACTCAGGTTCTCTCTGTGTAGCCCTGGATGTCCTGGAACTGGCTCTGTAAACCAGGCTGTCCTCAAACTCAGAGCTCTGCCTGCCTCTGCCTTCTGGGATTAAAGGTGTGCACCGCCACTACCTGGCACGGGGTGAATTTGAGCCATAGGGGACGGGGGGGGGGGGGGATCATTACAGAATGTGGAACAGGAACACTGCATCTAGATTATCCAGAAACACTGGGTGGGCAGCTGTCTGTCTGAATAGTCTTTTAAATTCTGAGCCTCAGTTGGTCCTCCTGTAGAGCAAGGGAACCTTCAAGGGTCAATCCAAAAGCTCCTCGAGAGCTTAGACCTAGATGAGTGTCTCTTGGGAGAGATGTCAAGATCCAATGATCGAGTCTGTTAAATACTGGGAGAGTATAGTGGAAGCTAAAGGCAGTGACAAGGGCTGGCAGGGTCTAGGTAGCGCTTGCTTACCTATGCGCACAGAATGTGTGACCTCCTGCAGCCTGACCAGCAGGGCATGCCCTAGCTGGCGCACACGTTCCAAGTCGTCCTTCATTGAGTAGCTCAGGTCCATAAGGTAATATAGGTCCACGGGGTACCCCGCAGCTCGGAGGAAGCGGACCCGGAATTTCTGGGGCTCCCCTGATAGAGAAAGGGAGGATAGACTCTGAAGCCCAGTGCATTCCAGGCCAGCCCAGACTTGCACCCCGCGCTGCCCCGGACTCACCTGGTCGCAGCGTGACGCGGATCCGCTGCGGGGCCAGCTGGGTGGCCCCCTCGCCGCGATCTCCCTGGCTGAGCGGCTTGTCCTGCAGCACCTCCTGGCGGCCTCTCGGCTCCTCTAGCTCCTGCGCGGGGCACCCGCGAGCCAGTAGCTCCTCTCGCCGCGCGCAGCGCCTCGCCTCTGCCTCTCCCGAGGCAGTGAAGTTCTGTACCCCAAGAGGAGGCTCACTGAACCCCAGCCCCCACGGCCCCTCAACCGACTAACAACACCACCCTGCAAACCCTGCCGCCTGCAATCGCCTGCACATCCCGGTCTGTTCTCAGCCAGCCTCCAATGAGCCCTGATTTATTCTTACAGTTCACTCACTCCACAGCTACTATGGAAAACCTATAGTACTTTCTTCTTCATCAGCGCCCACTTCCAGTAGCAGTCCTCCCCGCTTTCCGGAACTCAACGTCCCCTTTCCCGAAGTCTCCCACCTATGCTTTCTCATTAGAGCTACAAACTTCCGTTGAGATCTCAGGGTCTTCAAGGTTACAGAAAAACCACCCCGTAGTCCATCTTCCCCTGCATGGCCAGATTAAAATAGGAAGGGGGTCAGTCACACCAGTTTCTGGGAAGGAGGACGATAAAGACGACAGAAAGACACACGTGCACGCACGCGCGCGTACACACACACACACACACACACACACACACACACACACACGACGTCTGGTACCCTGCACTGACTGACAAGCCGCAGGGGAAGGAAATGGCTAGGTGGCTTCTCCGTGGGCAATGGTGCCAGCCCCTAGGGAACGGAAGAGGTAGATACAGACCAGCAGCTGTTCCCAGGGGCTTATCTCTCTAGCCACTGTCTAGGTCCTCTGCCTCCCTGACTACGGAGTTTCATGATCAGTAGTTTCTTGGGCCCCCTAGGCAGCTGTAAACATGGCTGCCTGTCAGTGTGTCTATCTTACCAAGCCTGCACTTATCTAAATCTCCATCTTTCTGTGAGAGACTGCCTCAGAGGCCCTTCCACGAGCACTTCCTCTTTTTTTTTTATTTTTGTTTTTTTTTTTTTTTTTGTTTTTCGAGACAGGGTTTCTCTATAGCCCTGGCTGTCCTGGAACTCACTTTATAGACCAGGCTGGCCTCGAACTCAGAAATCCACCTGCCTCTGCCTCTCGAGTGCTGGGATTAAAGGCGTGTGCTACCACGCCTGGCTGAGCACTTCCTCTTTAAGGCATCCATAAAGAGCAGCTTTTTTAAAAAACTAATTTTTTATTTATTTTTATGTATATAAGTACACTGTAGCTGTCTTCAGACACACACCAGAAGAGTGCATCAAATCCCATTACAGAGGGTTGTGAGCCACCATGTGGTTGCTGAGAATTGAGCTCAGAACCTCTGGAAGAACAGTCGGTGTTCTTAACCCCTGAGCCATCTCTCCAGCCCAAGAACAGCTCTTTTGACCAGCAAGGAATACACACTCCCCAGCATCCTTACCCCTCAGGTACCCCAGACCTTCCCAGTGGCCTCCTCCCATACACTCACATAAATCCACAGGTTTTTGGAAGCCTTCATATATTTCCCTCTCCAGAATGCATGCCGGGAAATCATAATCTGCACATACATGCCTGACTCAGAAGCCTCATCATGCATGTTCTGTTATGGACTGGATTCTCCCTCCAAATTATCTATTGTTATCAATGTGTCTATCCATCTACTGTCTGAGACAGAGCCTCAATATGTAGCTCTGTCTGTCCTAGAACTCACATTATAGAACAGGCCGGTTTCGAACTCACAGAGACCTGCCTGCCTCTGCCACCCAAGTGCTTGGATTAAAGGCACATGCCATAATTTCCTGACTTGTGCTTAATTTTTAACTCTCACTTTGATGGTATGTGAGGTGAGGCCTTTGGGTGGAGGTTAGGCTTAGGTGAAGTCCTGAGAGTGAGACCCTTGAGATGAGATGTGCCCCTTAAGATGTGACAGCTGGGGCTGGAGAGGTGGCTCAGTAGTTAACAGCACCTACTGCGCTTTAAGAGGACCCAAGTTCAGTTCCCAGCACCCATGTGATGGTTTACAACCAGTAACTCCAGTTCTTAGGGATCCAACACCCTCTTCTGACCTCCACAGGTACCTGCAGACATGGGGTGCACATCCACACACTAACACACATGCACATAAAATAAATATCTTTTATAAAGAATCAATAGGGTTGGAGAGATGACTCAGAGGTTAAGAGCACTGACTGCTCTTCCAGAGGACCTGCTTTCAATTCCCAGCAACCACATGGTGGCTCTCAACTATCTGTAATGGGATCCGATGCCCTCTTCTGGTGTGTCTGAGGACAGCTACAGTGTACTCATATAAATAAAATCAATAAATCTTTTAAAGAGAGAGAGAGAGAGTCAACAGCAGAGGGGTCTCCTCCCCACACCCTAACCCCATGTCGTAATACAGCAGGAAGGTAGCCCATCTCTAAGCCAGGAAAAAATGCTCCAGAGAGAACCAAATGAACCAGCACTTTGCTCTTGAATTCCAAGCCTTTCAATTCATAAGAAGTATGTTTCTGTTGCATGTTGTCACAGAATACGTAACTGGCCAGTCTACTTTCTCACATGCAGAAGCACGAACTCCCACAAGGACATCTTCCTCTGAGCTCATGGGTCACGGGTTCTGTTCACGTATGCTCAGAAACTTACACGCATATGAGTCACACATTGGAATCCTGTCTGTCCAAATTCAGTCACACATGAGAAGGGACAGTATTCCCCCCCCCCCAAAAAAAAATCACAAATCTACCTACACAACGCACATCACACATGTTCAGGACCACACACACCCATGTTTACCAGTTGTTTGCACCATGCACAGCTGGGATGTGAGAGAATACACTTCTGGCAGGAAGGAACTGGCTGGCAGGATCCCTGCAGAGACAGGTCAGGATCCTCCCATTCTGCGGCCTCCCCAGAGGATGTAATCTTGGTATCTAACTCACTCTGACCTCCGCCCAGAACCAGCAGAAAAATGAGAACAGTTGATGAATCCACCATGGCCTGTGACGAGATATAAAGGCAGACACACAAATCCTCAGGGAGGGCCCGAGAGCCCTCTAAACTTAGCTTGTGGTTGCCAAGCTGAATCTTACCCCAACTCCATCTCTCTCCTCAGAGTTTCACGAAGCCCCCTGTGGATTCAGCAGCTTTTCCAAAATGGTGGGAAGTGACAGGTGCCAGAGCAAGGGAGAGACCACTTCAGGTACCCAGGGTGGACAGAGTAGCCTGAGAAAGGGTCTG
The DNA here is from genome assembly GCF_000001635.26 of Mus musculus. Taxonomy (NCBI): domain Eukaryota; kingdom Metazoa; phylum Chordata; class Mammalia; order Rodentia; family Muridae; genus Mus; species Mus musculus. The sequence continues at coordinate 102,227,842 of NC_000081.6, forward strand.
TGGGCTGCAGAGTCTACTCAATGGTTAAGAGCACTGTGGAGCTGAAGAGATGGTTTAGCCATCTAAACCACTGGCTGCTCTTCCAGAGGATGCCCTCCCATCCTGGGTTCCATTCCCAGCACCCATGTGGCACGCCAGCTCACGGCTTCCTGTAACTCTAGTTCCAGAGGATCCAACACACTCTTGGGCCTCCAAGAGTACCAGTCTTACATGTGGTGCATAGACACACATATGGTAAAAAGCACTCATACTCATAAAATAAAAATCAATAAAATCTTAGGGGGAGGAAAAAAAGCATGCAGTGTTCTCTGGAGCACCCGAATGAACTCTATTCCCAGCCTTTTTCTGGCATCTCACCATTGCCTTAACTCCCTCTCCACAGGCACCTGAACCCATGTGCACATACATACCCACACAGGTACATGTGCATAGACATAATAATTCTATTTTTAAATCCAGGTGTAGTGATACTACCACGTGGGAGGCAGAGGCAGATAGATCTCTGTGATTTTGAGGCCAGCCTGGTCTTCACAGTGAGTTCCAGGCAAGGCAGGGGTTATACAGTGAGATCTCTCTCAAAAACAAAAAAGAAGGCAGGAAGGAAAGGGTGAGACAGTCTGGAACAGTAAGACTGAACCCCAATCTCTTCACCAGTTTTCCAAGCCGAAGTGAAGGTAGCACCAGATTCTATCCCACCTAGATCCCTCAATGGTTCTGTAACACACAAGTGCCAGGCTCTCCCCTGCCTCCCCTCTCCTCCCACCCACTGTCTCAATCTCCACATCTGTTATGTGAAGGAATTGAATAAAACATCTGACAGCCTTGAAGTCTACCCAAGCCGAAGAGAGGCAAGGAGTAGAGATGAGGAAGTGTGTGCTCAGGGAAAGGTGGTTTCACACAGGGAATTTGTAACCAGAGGAAAGGCACCTACTAAGAAATCCTCATTGATGTGGGGATCTATATTTCATTTTATTATTATGTCTGTGCACCACGAGTGCCGCTGGTGCCCTTGGAGGGCAGAAGAGAGCATCGGATCCTTGGAACTGAAGTTATAGATGGTTGTGAGCCGCCATGGAAACCAAACGCAAGTCCTTGGGAAGAGCTGGGGCTTTGGCAATAACCTGATATGTTATATCTGCTGTATCTCCAGCCTGGTGCATTTAGCTGAGTTTTGTTTTGTGTTCTATGCTCGTGTAGTTAATTGATAGTGAAGAGCATGCACATGCCACAGCATGCTATAGCATGTGTGTGGAGGTAAAGGACATCTTGTGGGACAGGGCATCAGGCTCGACTGTAGGCATCTTTACTCTCTAAGTAAACTTTCCAGTTGCTTTTCTGTTGCTGCTTTGGTGTTGGTGTTTTGGAGACAGGGACCTGGCTGGCCTGAGCCTCACTGTGTAGCCCAGGCTGGGCTTGAACATATGTCTTTGCCCTTTCAGTTTTTTGTTTGTGTGTGTGTGTGTGTGTGTGTGTGTTTGTGTTTGTTTGTTTGTTTTTCAAGACAGAGTTTCTCTTTGTAGCCCTGGTTGTCCTGGAACTCACTCTGTAGACCAGGCTGGCCTAGAACTCTGAAATCTGCCTTCCTCTGCCTCCTGAGTGCTGGGGTTAAAGGTGTGTGCCACCACTGCCCGGCATCTTTGCCCTTTCAAGTGCTAGGATTACAGGTGTGAGTGGCCATACCCAGCCAAATTTCCTGTGGCTGAGAGTTCAGCTGTAGGAAGTCAAAATTTAGTCAATTGGTTAATTTTAAAATTAATCAGGCCCAGCTGGGCATAGTGGTACACAGCTTTAATCCCAGCACCTGAGAGGCAGAAGCCAGCCTGGTCTTGAAATCAGAAATCCGTCTGCCTCTGCCTCCCAAGTGCTGGGATTAAAGAAGTGTGCCATCACTACCCGACTAGAGATTTTTTTTTTTAATGAATAAAAATCAAATAGGCAGTGAGTCAAAAATAAAAGATGTTAGGATGATGCATGCTGTTATACCAATACCTGGAGATAGAGGCCGAAGAACAAGACCAGACTAGACCATATGTCTCAAAAGACATTTTCATTAATCAAAATTAATAATGCTACATTATTCAAGACAATATGGGGACTGGAGAGCTGGCTCAGTGGTTAAGAGCACTGACTGCTCTTCTAGAGGTCCTGAGTTCAATTTCCAGCAACCACATGGTGGCTCACAACCATCTATAAGGGGATATGATGCCTTTTTCTGGTATGTCTGAAGGCAGCAACAGAGTACTAACATATATAAAATAAATAAATCTTTAAAAAAGAGAGAGAGAGTGTGTGTGTGTGGTAGTAACATAAAGCTAAGCATTAGTAAACCAGAACTGGAGCTGCAGAGCCATGTTTGATAGCGCAGGGCGGGTAGAGGTAGGTGGATCTCTGTGAGTTTAAGGCCAGCTTCGTCTACATAAGGAGTTCTAGACCAGCCTGGACTACATAGAGAGATCCCGTAATTCCTTATAAACTCCCTCTGTGTGAGTTAACAAGTAGTTAACCTAAAATGATGGGCGTCACATTCAATTATCTGGGGTCTGATGGATGTCTAGCACAGCATCTGACAAGCATGTTAAAACCCCTCGTTTCCACCTTCGACTTCACCTAAAACCTTCATAGTTTCTTCTCTTTCTTTTAGATTTTAATATTTTTTGGTCGGATTAATTCCTTCTCCTTGATGTGTCTAACGTCACGCGTGCCCCCAGAGCGCAGAAGCATCAGGTCCCTTGCCAATGCAGTGATGGATGGTTGTTAAGCAATATGTGGGTGCTGAGGGGGGCGTCAAACCTGGATCCTTTGCAAGAGCAACAAGTGCTCTTAGCCACCGAATGCTCTCTCCAGTCTCAAAAATGTAATGGTTTCTAATTGCCTACTGTGACTAATCATGACACACACACACACACAAGGAAAGCACATGCAGCCATCACACACGTGCAGATGACTCTCAAGGAACCCTCTGGAAGACTGGCAGTACCCGCCGGCAACACTGGTAAGTAGAGACTGCAGCGTAAGCTCCCTAGGGATTGTGCTATGGTGTTCCCATGGCCACCAGCAGTGTACAAGAGCCTGCTAGCCAGCAACCACAACCCCCTCAGCTTGGGTCCAGACTCAGGTACTGATGCTCTTTACAGGGAGTATGGGGAAGGGTGGGGTACTGAGCCGTTGAACACCCCATCCTGCTCACCACCCCATGTGACCTCAGATGGGTGTAGTACATTACAGAGCTTCTGCTCTCAGGGAGAGGCTGACCCCAGGCTTAACCTCACTGAAACCTCAGACCTGCGTGCTTTGCGCTGTGGTCAGGGAGGCTCGAGACTCTGCAGCACAAAATTTAGTTCTGACTCATCTCATAGATGGGGCTTCACTTCCACTCCCCCCACAAGACAGAGACATCAAGTCCACTCATCTCTCCTAAAGGGGGCTCTGAACTCATACATGACCTCTCCTGCCCCTCTCAATTCTGTCCCTTTCTCCCTTCTTTGGCAATCCATGTATCTTGCCACCTGCTGCCTGTCTCCTTCCATGCACACACGCATGCGTATGTGTGCGTGTGCATGTGTGTGTGTGTGCATGTGTGTGAGCATGCACATGTACAGTGCAAGCCTCAGTAGACCAGGAATGTGGAGTCTGTGGCTAAGGTGCCAAGTGGGAAGACTTCTGGACTGTGCAAAAAACATCAAGTTGCAAAGATAGCAGCCAGGGACAGACAGGAGATGCTGGGAGAAGCACAAGAGTAAGTAAGCCTTAGCTCTCAGAAAACACTCACGTATAGCATCGCAATCTCCTTCCCTCCCTCTGGCTCCACTGGAGAAACAAATGGATGAGCAGCAGGAGGCTGGGATAACCGAGAAAGAAATAGTGGGGACCATAGGAGTGCAGAAGGGGGTTCAGAGCCTTTCTCAAGACTAGACAGAGCACTGGAGAGCCCAGATCACAGAGAGGTAGGGAACAAGTAGGCCTGGGTGAGAGGAGGAGGTGGGTGGGCTGCTGCCCTGAGGGTACTCACAGGTGCTTGAGGAGGAGCAGCCCTTCCTCCGCCGGTGGCAGTGGCAGCCCTTGTGTACAGATGGAGAGGCAGCAGAGGAGGAAGTGACACACCCTGGGGTGGGGGGACTCTTGGAGGGTGGCTGATCTAGCAGAAGGTGGAGCAGATAGGAGTGGGCTGGGTAAAGAAAGGACCTAGGAGTCCCATCTACTAAGCACTGCTCCTGTGCTAAAGAAGTACAAGGAAGGGTCACCAGAACAGCGCCGGATAGTGGCGGTGCCCCCACCCCTGCCCCCACACATGTCACAGACGCAGAGATTGAAGCCCAGACTCTAAAGAGAGATCGACTTTGCAAAATGTCACACAGGTAGCAAGGGGCTGCTGGGCTGTAATCTAAATCCAACTCAGCTTCCTTCCAAAACTCAATGTTCTCTCCAGTATCACAGAGAGGAAGGAGCAGACAGGAAGAAACATGAAGGAAGGTGGTTTCTGTTCCTTTGGAAAACTCAGGGGCCATTGAGTTGTGATGACTGCCTTTCGTGCTAGGTATCCATCTTGGTTCCAATAGCCACTTGTCTTTTGATTTGCCAGGAAAATAAGTTCCCAGTAACCCTGACACACCGGCCTTCACCCACAAGCCTACATCTGTACTTGTTTTGATAGAATCGGTATTTGTCGCTGTTGTTGGTTTTGTTTTGTTTTGTTTTGTTTTCTCTGACATTCTTGTGCAGACATTCTGGACTACTTTGAGGTCCCCTTGACTACTACCTCTTGGCAGAGCAAAACAGCTCTTGGCTTGCATATGCAGATACTCAAGGTCTTGTGGTCTTCATTTTTAAAAATCCTTTCCTCATCCCTTATTCCCCTTTGAGTGGCAGACTCTAATTTGGCTCAGAGATTGCTGTCCTGCTACCAGTATCAATAAATTTAACTAATTATAACCTGGATTGAATCAAGGTCTTTCCCTAGAAGTCTCGACTCCTGAGAGTACCACAGCTAAGCTATTTGGACTCTGAAGCCAACCTGCCTGAGTTAAAATCCTGGCTCTCTCTCCGTTAGCATGAAGTAGTAAAACTCCTTAGCTGTATTCTTTAATCCAGGGTTTCACAACCTGTGTGAGTCACAACCCCATAGGAGTTGAACAACCATTTCACAGGGGTTGCCTAAGACCATCAGAAATATCAGATATTTGCATTACGATTCATAGCAGTGACAAAAATTGCAATTATGACGTAGCAGTGAAAATGACTCTGGTTGGGGTCACCACAGCATGTGGGACTGGATTAAGGACTCGTGACGTTCGGAAGGAGGGGAGAACTTCCTATGGCTGCCATTTTATAGATCACCATAAAAAAATAAGACGGTGTCTATTTAAGAGACCATCTGGTACAGTAAGAAGGGTGTGTGAGGATGCGGCTCAGTGTCAAGATGCTTGCCCAGCTTTCAGGAGGCCTTAGGTTTGGTCTCTATCACTGAGAGAGGCAATAACTGTAGGAGTGAGGAGTCTAAGGGGATAAGAGGTGGAGGCTTTTTCTTTTAGGTTTATTATTTATTAATATATGTAAGTGCACCGTAGCTGTCTTCAGACACACCAGAAGAGGGAGTCAGATCTCATTACGGATGGTTGTGAGCCACCATGTGGTTGCTGGGATTTGAACTCTGGACCTTCGAAAGAACAGTTGGGTGCTCTTACCCACTGAGCCATCTCACCAGCCCGAGGTGGAGGCTTTAAGGGTCTAGACAGTTGGCAAGTTAGAGAGAGGCAGATGGCTAGGTTTGGGGGTGCCACTGGGGGTCCAGGAGCCAGGATAGAGGTGAGTCTGGGAAAGAGTGCAGCTAGAGCAGCCCGGAGTGAAGCTGCTATGTTATGCTATGCTATGCTATGCTATACTATGCTATGCTATGCTATGCTATGCTATGCTATGCTATGCTACGCTATGCTATACTATGTATGCCATGTCATGCCATGCTATGGGGAGAACTGTGTTCTGTAAATACAAATGGGAACTTTCCCTGGACCACAGTGCTGGTAGAGATTCCCTATAGAAAGCAGCGTGTGTTCCGTGTCCTGGTGAGCACAGACAAGCCATGTTGGCTCTCCTGCTGTCCTCACAGAGCAAAAGAATTCCTATCACAAATAGATGCTCCTGAGAGTGAAGCTGCTGGAGGAGACTGGAAGGGAGGCCTCTGGGTGAGCCTTAACTGGCTCCAGGCTAAGGGACAGCCAGACCTACTGCCCTTCCCCCTCAACCGATGGTAACCATGACAATGCCCTCTTTTCCCCCTGGCCCTGGCCCTGTGGTTTCCTCTAAATCTTCTTTCACTTTCTTCTTCTGCTCCCCCCCCCCCCCCCACTTCTTGCCTCTCCCATCCCACACCCACCTCCTTCCCATAGCTCAGGTCACCGACAAAGATGAAGATAGCCAGGAGCAAGGTAAGGAAAGCTCTGTCCTGGGGCTCAGTGGGGGAATTTAGGGGAAGTCACAGAGAGCAACAGACAGTGATAATGGGCAATGGTCTTCCAAAGGGGTGGGACAGAGTGAAGGCCTGCAGGAGATGGTGAAGAACATTAGGAGATAAAATGGCCAGAAAGGGCTGTAGAGGGGCAGAGGTCCCTCAAGAGTCAGTTCAACACTGAGCCAAGAGTGGTGCCTCAGGCCTATGATCCAGCACTCAGGAGTTGAGGCTTGGTGGCCAGGCTGAGTTACAGTGAGGCCCTTTCTCAAACAAGCAAACTCTAAAAACACTGTAGCTTAAGTGTGCAGGTCTTCCAGGCCCAGGGACAACTTGCAAAACAAATGGCAGCTCAGATTGCTGCCCAGAGCGGACGAATACACACCTCAGAATAGCATGAACCCACAGGATCCCAGGCAAACACACATCTAGGTGTAGCATGAACCCATAGGATCCCAGCAATGGCAAGAACTCATTGGTGACTGGGAGAGGCCACTCAGGGTGGCTCGGGTGGCTTGTAGCCCTCCCTTGCCACATCAGTATTCTGCTTCCCCAAGAAAACTACAAAGTTCGTTAGCAGCTCCACCACTGGGCCCAGTTCCTCCTCCAGGTCTGCAGGTCACCTCTCCAACTTTAGAGGGATCCACACCCGGATTGAGTTTCCATCACTTTATTTTGCAAAAATAGAAAACTCAGCAATATGCGAACAGCGGGGTAGGAGATGTAAACAGAGGGGAGGGGACAGCACCCTAACCCCCCAGAGAAATGGGGGAGCCTGCAGGAATCTTATTTGGCAGCTAAATATAAACTGGGGGCTTGGGGAAAGAAAGGAAGGGGTCACAGAGGCCCTGGGCTCCCCCTCCCAAGACCCCTGGAGGAAGGGGTCATTTCCAGGGTGTAAACAAAAGCTAATAAATAAATAGAGGCTTCCTCTGGGTCAAGGTGGGATCAGCTAAGCAGCATCTCCCCTCCCCGGGGCCAAGCTGCTCTGGGGGGATCAAGGGTAGAAGGCACTAGGAGAGGGACCCCTGGCCCCTCTGTAGTGTAGGAGGGCCCTGCCTGATGGCTGAGATGAGGGCGGGAGGCCAAGGCACGAGACAGAAGTAAGGGAGAGGCTTATATAATGGAGGGCCCAGGATGAGTGCTGTACTTCAGCAGAGGTACAGACGGGCTCGGGCTCACATTCTCCCTTCCCCCTCAGGCCCCACCCTAGAAACGCAGGCCCCAGCCTGCCCCTACACCCGGCAGGAGGATTAGGATGGGGCACCGGGGGCACTGAGCGCGGCAGATTCATCACACAGAGTCAGGCGCTCAGGGTGGGGCACAAGGGTGGGCTCAGCCCTCCCTCGGGGGGGGCCCCCCTTTTGGTCTCTAGTGTTCCTGTTTGCTCCCAGAGGCCCAAGCACCTGGCAGAGGAAAAGGCTATGGGAAGGCGGGGCTTCCTCTTGCGTCGGGAGCCTGTGGCCTGAATCCGAAAGGCAGTGCTGAGATTTTAGAGTCTAGACCCAGGCTCGCCCCTTCTCCAGCTCTTCTGGTAGGTGTGCAGCAGTCCCGCGGGACTGTAGAGGGAGCCAGTTAGAACAGGACAGGGATGAACACAGGCACCCCTAGAAACTTTGGCAAAATAACGAGCTCATTAAAAGGGTGGAGAGTGGGCGGGGCAGGTCCTCCCCCAGTCACTGGCGGTATCTGGGAAATGGTCAGTCTGCTGCCTGGGGCCCAACCCCACAACGGGGTAGGTCAGGGCCCCTGGTCAGGTTGGGGACTTTGGCCCCTTTTGCCCTGGCCCCCTGGAGCTTCGTCCTCACTGGAAGCCTTGGGGTGGGGGCCAGGCTTCGAGGAGTCGTCCTCAAACATCTCCGGGTTCTCCAGCATCTCTCGGATCAGGGGTGGCATCGGGCCTGGAATCTCCATCTTCAGGGTTATAGCCCTTTCTGCTCCTACAGAGAGACACGAAGAGGATTGGGAGAGCAGAAGTGCGCAGAGGATCAGAAACGCATGGGTGCAGGTCCTCCCAGGTGCTCCTAGCTCAGACCTGTCACTTCTGGGTACTGACTTCACCCTCTCCCTTCTCCTGTGGTGCTCCCTAGGTGCTCCAGCCCTGCCTTGAACTTCACCTAACCTGCACTGCCTGTCTCCATTTTTCAAGCTTCCTCTTTGCTGTTTTTAGAGACAGGAGCCCTGGCTAGCTCAGACCTCTGTCATGTGACCCAAAACCTGCAGCCATTCTTGGGGGTCAGAGGTACAGTCTAAAGCATGCAGCTTCATTTCTTGTCCCATTCTTCCTTTCTTTTTTCCTTTTTCCTTTTTTTAAAAAGATTTATTTATATGTAAGTACACTGTCACTGTCTTCAGACACACCAGAAGAAGGCATCAGATCCCATTACAGTTGGTTGTGAGCCACCATGTGGTTGCTGGGAATTGAACTCAGGACCTCTGGAAGAGCAGTCAGTGCTCTTAACTGCTGAGCCATCTCTCCAGCCCAAGAACAGATTTTTTTTTAAGATGGAATCTTGCTATATTACTCTGGCCCAGCCTTGAACTTGAACTTGCAGCAATCCTCCTGCCTCTTCTTTCTATGTGTTACAACTATGTGCCCAACTCTCAGGGTGTCTTTTTATGGATTTATTTACTTATATATATGGGTGTCTTGTGTACATGTATGTGTGCACACTGAAGAGGGTACTGGATCCCATGGGGCTACAGTGATAGATGGTTGTGAGCCACCATAAGGGTGCTGGGAATTGAACTCATGACCTCCAGAAGAAATGCCAGTGCTCTTAGCACCTGAGCCATCTCTCCAGCCCTTTTGGTATCTTTTCTTCCTTCCTTCCTTTTTTTGTTGTTGTTGTTGTTGTTGTTGTTTTGTTTTCTGGTTTGTTTGTTTTTTAAAGCAGGGCTTCTCAGTGTAGTCCCGGTTGTCCTGGGACTCACTGTGTAAACCATGCTGGTCTTGAACTCACAGAGATCCCCGCCAACCCCCACCCCTGCCTCTGCCTCCTGGGTGCTTAGATCAAAGGCATGCACCACCATGTTCAACATCCTTTCAAAACTGTGGGTCTGTGAGATGGCAGACGGCTCAGTGTACAATGTGCTGACACAAGTACAAGCCTGACAACCTGACTTTGATCCAAGAACCTATATAAAGCTGAAAGGAGAGATTCAACTGTACATAGTTGCCTTCTGACCTCTGCACAAAATGTGAAACAGAGTGAGTGACCCCCCCCCAATCTCTACATCATGCAATGACAAGAACAACCCATATGCAATCAAACAATCAATCAATCGATCAATAAACATAAAATATTTCTTTTTTTTTCTTTTTTTTTTTTTTTGTTGTTTTTCAAAATAGAGTTTCTCTATGTAGCCCTGGCTGTCCTGGAACTCACTCTGTAGACCAGGCTGGCCTTGAACTCAGAAGTCTGCCTGCCTCTGCCTCCCAAGTGCTGGGATTAAAGGTGTGCGCCACCACTGCCTGGCTTGTTTTTGTTTTCAAGACAGGGTTTCTCTGTGTAGCTTTGGCTGTTCTGGAAGACTAGGCTGGCTTCGAACTCACAGATGCCTGCCTGCCTCTACCTCCTGGGGGTTAGTTGTAAAATATTTTTTTGAAGATGTACAGCTCTGTTACCCAGTATGGCAGCCAGACTTTAACATCCAGAGCTTTCCAGCTGTTGCAAGGCAGGATCTTAATAATGTTTATGGCAATGTTTATCAAATATTCATGATGTTACACTGTGATGGTGGAAATGTCCAGCTATCCTTGAACTCATGAACTCAAAGTAAACCTCCGGCCTCAGCCTCCCTCATACTGAAATGACATGCATGGACCACCCACCATGCATGGCTCTTAATCTCATCTCAAAGTATACAAGGTAGTGTAGTCACTTAGTCCTTACAATAAGCTTCTGAGGTAGCATATCTAACCAGGCAGTGGTGGCACACACCTTTAATCCCAGCACTTGGGAGGCAGAGGCAAGTGGATCTCTGAGTTCGAGACCAGCCTGGTCTACAGAGTGAGTTCCAGGACAGCCAAGGGTACTCCGAGAAACCCGGTTTCAAAAAAACCAAAAATGTTTAGCCTTAGTTTCCAGACAGAAAAAAAAATAAGGCATAAAAAAGTAAAGGAAGGGCTGGAGAGATGGCTCAGTGGTTAAGAGCACTGACTGCTCTTCCGGAGGTCCTGAATTCAATTCCCAGCAACCACATGGTGGCTCACAACCATCCGTAATGAGATCTGATGCCTTCTTCTGGTGTGTCTGAAGACAGCTACAGGGTACTTACATATAATAAATAAATAAATGATAAAAAGTAAAGGAAGCTAGGTTGTCAGATAGCATTTGCCTAGTTTATGGATGGTACAAGGTTCCTCTCCGAGCAACACACACAAACACACACACACCAGGACTCCATGGAGGTTGCTGGATTCTCGGTTCCTCTCTCCCCCTGCCTGTGCCTGTCCACCTGTGTGACTCAGGAGACCTGCAGATCTGGGGAGGGAGAGAGAGTTGACTCAGAACTAACCCTTAGTGCTGATGCCCCGGAGGTCGGTGATTTTCATCAGCATCCTTGGGAACATGTAGGGTTGGCTGGGTCTCCGTCGCCGGGCATAGAGCCTCAGGGCTTCCAGCAGGGGCTCCTGCAGCTTGTCCACCTTCTCGGGCTCTTCCAGGTCCATTCGGTCTACACAAGGAGATTGGATGAGGCACGGTAGGACACAGTGACAGGCGGCTGACGCCTGACAGACCTTACTTGGAGGGCCTCAAAGCTATCTCATCCACTCTTTACTCCTGTCACTTAGCCCTCCAGGTTAGCTCCCCTGACATAAGGCCCTGTGTTTACTCCTCAGCAATGATGCTGCTCTAGAATATCACTCCCATTAAATTCCTATCTCAGCACTGTATCCAGGGCTTCTGCGTTCTCCGGACTCTGCCTCCTTCTTTTTCCCTTAGCCTGGTTAGCCAGAAAGACTATACATAAGCTGAGAAGTCTGTAGGAACAATTCCCAGGGAAAAAGACGACCTGCCACCTGGTCAGAGTGGGGATAGGGTCTGGATAGAGTCTGGTGGGAGAGGGAGCCCATGTAGACACCAGGGGGCGCCCCCGCACCTCCACAGATGAGGCAGATAGCACTAAGTAGCCCAGTCTCGGTGTCATCCATCTCCAGGGGCAGCAGCTGCCCGGCAAAGGCAAAGACGAGGTCTGTAAGGGGCCCAAAGCCAGCATTGTGCATCTGGGTTCGGTTCAGGGTCAGCCCATCCGAGAATGTCATAGTGTCCTGCTCTGGGGTATACCTTGTACAGATCCGCAGCATCTGGAGGGTGGGGGTAAGGAAAACGGTTAGTACTGCTCCTGAGGAAGGATTCCTAAGTGAGTTTGGTTCCCAGTAAGGAAAGCCTGAACTGGAGGAGTAAGGCGGAGAGGTGGGACTCTTGAGATTGGAAAGGGGAGGCTAGGCAAACCAGGAGGGAACTGCTAAGACAAAAAGAGCTTAGGTGGAGGAGAGGGCTAAAGGGTGTGGTGGGGGTGGTGGTGGAAAAGGGTCAGAGTGGTCCAGAACTCATCTGCCTAACTCACTAGGATGTCCAGACAAGCAGCCTTGAGCAGCGTGATCTGGTCGGCAATGCTGAGCCCTGTAAAACCAGGCAGCCGCTTCGCAAACTCCACAATCTTGATGATGCATTTGGTGGCCAGCTCGCTGAACTTGTCCCACAGCCCCAGGTCCAGCTGCACCCGGTGATCTGCACTGGAGTTCTGCAGGGGTGAAGTGAGCCGTGAAGGCTTCCCTGGGCACTCTCCCCACTGCCCGTTCCTGAGGCCCTCACCCAGACTCTGCCCACTCCTCACCGTGGTGTACTTGCCCAGCTGGCAGAGTGAGGGAAAAGTCTCCTGGTGGGCTTTGCTGACCTTGGTGATGAGTTCCTCTAACTGTGGACTCAGTTCATAGCTGTCGGGCGAGCCCTCCTCTTTTACCTCCTTTTTCTTCTTGTTTCGATCGTTCCTTACAGCTTGGGGTTGGAGGCAAAGAGAAGGATCAGGATCCTCAGGACCCTCCTGTTTTTTCTTTTCTTTCTTTCTTTTTTTTTTTTTTTTTTTTTTTTGGTTTTTTGAGTCAGGGTTTCTCTGTATAGCCCTGGCTGTCCTGGAACTCACTTTGTAGACCAGGCTGGCCTTGAACTCAGAAATCCGCCTGCCTCTGCCTCCCGAGTGCTGGGATTAAAGGCGTGTGCCACCACGCCCGGCTCAGATTCTCCTGATGGGCGTCTTCTCTCATCCTAGCTTAATGGGCTCAGTTCTCTTTAAGAATACGTATTAGTGCCTTAGTTTCCCTCTCTGCTACATAATCTCCTATTTCCAGGCTGGTTTGCCCCAGCCCCACCCAGAGCCTACAGCCATGCTCCCTCCCCAGGCCAATTCGGCTCCATCCTGCCCTTCCGGTTGCCCTGCAGGAGCTGGGGGTTGGAGGGGGGCAGGATATGCAGGCAGGATATCCACTTATAGCCTTGGCAGCACAATGGTGGGGGGGGGGAGTGGAAAGGAGGGGCCAGCTCAGAGCCATCTCAGGATCTGTCCTGTGAAAGAACAGGAGAGGGAAGGGATGAGCCCAACCCTCCTGCTCCACCAAACAGAAGCTACAGGGTGAAGAGAGCTAATCTAATGGGAATGGTCTTGGAGAAGAAAGCAGTTACAGGGCAGGCGAGATCTCAGGGTCAGGGAAGCTGGACGGCAAAGTGGACAACCGCACGACACGATAGGACAGGATAGGAGAGAGCCTACCTTCCTTGGACATGCCCACTTCGAAACACTTTTGTAGCCTGCAGTACTGGCATCGATTTCTGGTGACCTTGTTGATGATACAGTTTTTGTCACGGTGACATGTATACACCATGTTTTTCTGAATGCTGCGTCTGAAGAAGCCCTGAATTTGGAAGCAGGAGTGTCACTAAACAGGGTGCTGGGAATACCAGTATTTCTCAAGCAAAACAATTGGCCCTAGCTAGACCTGACCAGTCGTGTCGTGCGTGTGTGTTGTGTGTTTGTGTGTGTGTGTGAATACGCATGCATGCCTATATACACAACACACTATCAAACCTTCTGTACACTATGCTGTAAGCATTCCACCACTGAGCTAGGTCCTCAGCACCTCGCCCAACCAGTCACTCATTTATGCCCAAAGCAGTCCCTCACCCCACACAGACAAAAACACTCATGTGAACACAGTACCTGGGCCCCCTACCTTTAAAACGATTTTTATTTATCTAATCACTTATTCATTAATTTTTGGTTCTTCAAGACAGGTTTCTTTGTGTAGCCCTGGCTGTCCTGGAACTAGCTCTGTAGACTAGGCTGGCCTTGAACTCACAGAGATCTGCCTGCCTCTGCCCTTAGAGCATTGGCATAAGAGAGTCTCTGATGTGTTGCTGAGTTCTCAAGTATGCTAAGCAAGCATTCTACCTACTAAGCTACATTGCCAGCCAGCCTTATGTTTCCATCTCTGATGGTATAAGCCCAGTCAACTGAGTGCTAAACTCACCCGCCCCCACCACATACGCACCTTGCAGCCTTCACAGGAGCTGACCCCATAGTGGTAGCCAGAAGACTTGTCATTGCATACAAAGCATGGCTTATAGACCCGAGGAGGTGGTGGGGGTGAGGGAGAGCTGGGTACCATCTCCTCCGAGCTGGTGCTCTGTGTCTCCACCGCTGAATGAAAAGCAGCATGAGAAGATAAGCAGAAGCTGAGCAGAAGCACCCTCATCCCATGGCCTCTCTTTCTTGGGACCTGCTGGTGACCGCTGTTGTCACCCTTGTGCATAAGCCCTTAACAGGTACTCCCTGGAAAGCCCAGACCACCACTCTTTGTAGCTTGTTGGGATTTCAGGCCCCACCACTGCCCCCTACCCCATCCCCACCCCCATAAAGCCAACTCTTCTACATTAACGTTCAATTCTGCAAATTCCAGGCCAAGGAGTTAACTTCTCTGCTTCTGCTCCATAAAGTTGAAGATTGGTTGGGACTCAGCAGGTAAGAGCACTGGCTGCTCTCCCAGAGGACCAGGGTTCCATTCCCAGCATCTACATGGTAGTTTACAACCATTTGTAATCGCCAGTTCTAACAGAACCGGTTCCCTCTTCCATCTTCCATGGGCACCAGGCACAAAAATGGCACGCGAAAATACATATAGACAGAACACCATACACATTTTTAAAGGGGGCGGGGAGGGGCATAGAACTGAAAGGTTAGGGCTCACTCCTGACTCTAGTAATCCCAGAGTTCCCCTGGAAGCAGTTGGTGGCGGTGGGGGGTGGGGAGGAGGGCCGCAGATGTAGAGGCAAATGGAGCAGACAGGCTACCTACAGCTGGCACCTGGCTGAATGACTTAATGTAAGTCATTCCTGAAAGTGCTCTCAGGTCAGAAGAGGAGCATTAGCAGCTGAGTGACCGGCTCAGTGTCGGCTGACTGGGGAGCCAAGGCTCTCAGGGGCGCTGACCATAGCTACGTGGCGTTTAGTGAAAGAAGCTGTGGAGGAAAACAGGGATTCACTCAGGCCCTTAGGTCCAGGAGCAGTTTGGGGTGTAGCAGAGGGTCAGGTGACACTGGGTAAACAGAGCTGAGGGGGAAGGGAGCTGCCCCAGACCCTTTCCAAGCCTGTCTTCATTCCTGAACTGCTTCAGAAAACAGTCATTGTAGTTTATATGGAGTCCTAGCCAAGGCCCAGAGTTGGGGGAGCCCACACTTTATACAGGAGGCTGCTGAGAGTACAAGCCTGCCACAGGCTGGGAGAGTATAGGGTTCACCCTCAGAAGCTCAGGATATCTGAAAACTATCCAGCCTGCAGGACCTGCTGCCCGAATTTGGAAAAAAGTGGTGGTGGTGGGGGGTGGATCTTGAAGACCTCCAGCGTCCTTCCTCCCATGCCATGTAACCCACCTGGTCACAAGTCCATACTGAGACCCAAGGTAGTGAGAGGACAGAAGAGCCTATAGGTTGGGGGTTCCAGACCAGCTCCACCACCTTACAAAGAGGGAAGCCTTCTCCACCCACCCCACCCCCCACGCACCCAATTAGCATAAGAATCCTGCTGGAGTTAGATTCCCCCTCAAAAGAAAGGGGGCGGAAGGGTGCAGGGAGTTTATTCAAGACTGGGGGTGGGGTTGCCTGAATGGTAGGTGCTGGGAGGTTTGGGGAAGCCTGGAAGGCCTTTCCGGCCCTCACTTTCAGCCCATCCTGGGGTCCCCACAGGCCTGAGCGTGGGGTGGTACTCTCTCCTGCACTGACGCCCTCCCTACCCACAGAGCGCTGCCTCATTTCCTCATTTCCTCTCTTGCGCAAGGCCTGGGTGCGGTCAGGCTGGCATGGGGCAGGCAGCACCAGCCAATTATAAGACGAAGGCCCCAGAGAGCCTGCCCTCGGGCAGCCTTTCCCATCCTAATGGCACCGGCACCCTCTCTCGGCACCCCTCTGGCACATCATCCCCGCCCCCGGTATCTGAAAGTGCCATGCGATGGCTCTGAGGTCGCTGTGGGTGGAGGGTTCTGCAAAGCTGGCAGGGTCTTCTGGGTCCCCTCTTCAACACTGAGCTGAGACCTCAGCACAGGGACACCGCTCCTGGGCTCAGCAGGGGCCCCTGCTGAGGAGGAGGGGGTGGGCTCGGGGTTTTCTCCTTTTAAAGCCCAAATTGCTGAAATTGAGGAAATTCCTGGCCAGGCTGAGCGGAGCTTCAAACAAACTCTTTATAACCCGCTGTAAACGCTCCCAGCTGCAAGGCCCAGAGCTTGAGCTGCCTGGACTCACAATCTAGCACACAATCTCCTTGAAGACACACACTTTTGCAGGCCAACATGACACAGACGCCAAAGCAGACAGACCTACAGTGGGCACTGCCTTAGTTTGGGCTGGACCTTTAAACAGAGGAAAGCACAAACATCAAGGCATGAGTGCTCCATGTTGGTAGATGACAAGTCACAGAGCTACGGGCTAAACAGCTCTACTACCAAACACCGCACTCAGTCAGCACAACACCAGGACACTAAAGTTTCCATCCAAAAGCCAGTAACACACAATCCTCCCCTACTTTAAACCACCTTCCCTCTGAGTGTGACAGGGGTGCACTACTGGCCAAACTTACTGGCTCAAACAGAAATGCAAAAATATTGAGCTACCAAGCCCAAAATGTCTCCAGAGGCCTAAATAAGAATATATAGTCCCTGTCTAGGAGCCTTACAGCCAACACCCCCACGCACACATACACATATACCCAGATATTTCTGACTCAGATGCCAGCCAATGTGCCCAGTAGTTCCCCATTATACTGGGCATGGCAAGGTTAAGAATTCATAGAAACTTGGTGCAATGTACTAGTTCCATCTTCAGCCTTTAAATAGTACATCACTTCTTATCCCACCCAATCCCAAAGTACTGTCTCCTGTTTGATATCTCCCTTTCCACTATCCCAGTTAAATCTGAGAACTCTGCCCTGGGACTAAAAAAAAAAAAAAAAAAAAAAAAAAAAAAACTTAACTTGTAAACAGCGCTGCTGAGTGCCAAGGAGCGAGGCGCGTTGGCGGGGGCTCAGTGACCCGGCGTGCGCACTCCCCCAGCGCCAGCCACCCCGCCCGCTGCCCGCCCCTTCCCAGAGTGCTCCCCCCACCCCCGAGCCTAGGTCTGCAGTCATCCATACCCAGACTGCGAGTGCGGTGCCAACCCCCAGTAAATTTGGGGGGGGGGGGGTGTCCCAGGCTCCTCTCTCAGCCCCTTCCAACAGCCCACCCCCGCCAGGCACTGTGGCCCAGGCTTCAAAGCCGCTTCTCATCTGGACTTTATTTTTACTGCCTCTCCATCCCCAGCTTTTTATTGCCGCTCTGGAAAGGGGTTCCTGGGCCCCAAGCCTGGCATCTCCCATTACAGAGAGGGGGAAGATGGATATTTGGGGGCCTTACGATTGTCATCCCCTACCAGCTGTCACTTCCAGACCACCCCCCACTCCAAACTTGGCTTTAAACTTTTCGCTTCCTGCTTAAGTGGTGTTGGAGCCACAGAAAAAGTCATCTGTCAAGACAACAGAATACATACACAGTTCCAGGTTTGTTTGTTTGTTTGTTTGTTTTTGTTGTTGTTTTAATGAGGATGAACAGAGAATCCAGCTTTCTCACTCTTCTGTGCACACCCTTTGCACCCCAAAAGCAGAGCATACAGGATGCACTCTAGGACATAGCACTTTCCAAAAACGCCCCCGCAGCCACGCAAGGCACACGCCCTCTCGGCCTCAAGCAACAAACATCCCCACATTGGGCCACGAACATCTGCCAACCTAGGCGGAATGTCACAGTGCGTGGAGAGACCCCCTACTCCACACCCACGTCTCCTAGGTCTGTACAAGCCAGGGATTCACACGCTCTGCATTTTTTTTTTAACACTCCCAACTTCCAGCATGGACTTTACAAACGCTGCCCACAGTGCTGGGTGCCATAGCCCTCCGAGACTAAGGACTGGAGGACACACTAGCAACATACATCGGTCTCTCACCCAAGGACTCTGGAGGGGCATCAACCGAAGCCCTAGCTAAACATCCACCATAAAAACCACATATACTCCAAACACTGCAGCACACACGCAAAGGAGACGGACTCTGGAGGCCCTCGTGTTTAAAGGGCCAGTACCTCATATAGAAAGGACCAGAATACCCTCTTGTGCCCTGGTCCCAAACTTTACACAAGGAAATTGTAAGCACCAACCTCTCGTGCACCCAACACCCGATCTCCGAGCTCGAATACCTACATTGTAGACTGGCAGGCTGTGCCCAGGCAAAAGACTCAAGTCCGGCGAAGCAGGAGCTGCCAGTGGCTCTGCGTAGTAAGCCGGCCCCGGGCCCGGCCGCCCCATACAGCCGTCGCGGACCCGGGACAAACGATTCCATGCAGTCGTACATCGCGACCCGGCTTGGAGAGAAACTGGGTGCTAGAACACCAAGGACCCGCAGCCCATTCCCCCTCCTCCCCCCGCAGCGCCCCGCTCCTGGAGGGGGGAGGGGGAGGGCTAGCGTAGGGCGCTGAGATGCATGGGGGGTAAGGGATGGGCGGGGAGGAGGGGGATCCCCAGCAAGGGAAAAGAACTGGGCGGGGCGCGAAGGCGAAGCTGTAGCCTCTGCCTCAGTCTGCCTCACTTAGGGTGCCTAGGCAGCTAGCTCTGTGGAGACCTTTTGTAAAAGCAAAGCCTAGAGGGATGGGGGTGGGGCCTGGAGAGCGAAAGGGGCCGGGCACCAAGATGAGCAGAGCTGGGAGTGGAGCACATACACATACACATACGTCTACTAGCTGAGCGGCGCACGCGCTTGCTCAGACATACATCTGTGCAAGCATTTATCTTGGCAGGCACCACAAATTTGCAAACGTGCAATAGTGCACACGCATATCTGCACGCACATATATTCATAGGTGCAAGAATTTGTGCAAATACACCTGGCTCAGGAAAAATGCTTGCAATCAAGCTCTCTCGACAAGCTGGAGGTCTGAACACATTTGCACTTAAGCGCGTGCCCAGGTGGGGATTGGGGGAAGGAGTGAAGGAATAAAATATGCGCATTTCCTTTCACAGCGTCTTCCCCCTCCCTTCAACCCTTTCTTCGGCGTACAAGTCAACACAAGCAAGGGTGTTAAGAATGGCCGTGTAGATGGGGAGCCTTGAGATGCCTTGCGCTACGCAGCTCTCCAGACCCGTAGGACCTGCGTTACCTCCACCCCCCTCATTCCCAGGCCCGACTCCTCCTTCTTCCTTCGAGTGCGCGCGCGCGCACGCGCTTCAGAGCTGAATACTACATTCCTGCGGCTCACTGCGCGCTGCCGCCTCCTTCCTTCCCGATCTTCCCACCCCCGGTCCAAGGGCCAGAGCGCGCTCCCGCGGTGAACTCTCCGGGAACCCCCCTCGGGGCGGGTGGCCGGGCGCGCTCACCTCCTCCTGACCCGGCCCCGCCCCACCCCGCCCTGGCCGTCGCCAGCTCCGCAGCGGAGTCCCCCCCCCCCCGCCCCCTCCAGCGCAGCGGAGTCTACCCCTCCTAGCTCCGGCTATCCTTCCTCTACCGAGGGCTGGGCCGCCTCCCTCAAAGTCCCCAAAGCTCTATCCCGCGACTGACACTCCCAAAGTGCCTCGGGTAACCTCCCTCATTGCCCTCTCCCAGAACCTGACTTCAGTTTTAGAGCACAAACTGCCCCCTAAACTGTCCCTACAGTCCCAAACTTGCGACTCAGACGAAACTGATCCCTCCCAATGACAACTGCCCCCACCCCGAGTTTCCACTGTGCTAAGGGCTTCCCCCGCCCCTTCGCAGTAACTGCCCTGCTGGTCATTCACGGCTCAGGGTCACTTATACCCCACCATAGGAAATAGCTGCCCCTCCCTCAGTGCCACCTCCAGTGCCCCCCTGGGCGCTCGAGGGAGGGGGTTGGCCACGTCAGAAGTTTGCCCTTGCCTGGCCGCGTCGAATCGGGGACCCTGGCCCCGGGACAACGCCAGTGGCGGCGACTCCCGGAAACCGCCCCCTCCCCCGCGCCCCGCCCGCCGGCCGCCCGACCGCCCGGCGGGCCGGCCCAGCCGGCTCTGTCAGCGCTGCTCACACGGGGAGCGCCCGGGAGCGGGAGCGGCGCCCGGCCCGACCCCTTCCCCCGCCCGGCGGCTGTGGCTGAGCCAGGGTGGGGCGCACTTTTCTAAGAATCTGCTGTACCGAGTCGGGGTCGCACTGGGGTGCTGAGAGAGTGGGGCGCCTGTTGGAAGAATAAAAAGCAGGAAGGGGTGCCAGAGTAGGCAAAGAAGGCGGGAACGGGGGAGGGGAACGGGAGGCTGCCAGGGACTCAGGGGGCAGGGCTGAAGAGGAGGGCCTAAAATGCGGATGGCGATGGTGGGCTGGGGTGGACTGGCAAACTGGGAGCTTGCAGCAGGCACGAAGACAAGATCTTTCCAACCTAATGTGAACTTTCCCATAATGTCCAACACTCCATTTCTGAATCCAACCGTACCCACACCCCCCCCCAAAAAAAAAAAACAGAAAAAAATAAAGTCCGGGACTAAGTATCTGAATTGGAATAGAACCAGTAGGCAAAAAAAGTAGAAAATGAAGAGTACCCCCCCACACAAAAAAAAGCAACATGAAAAAAGAGTCTTGACGAGTCAACTTCAGGCTTGTAAGTTCCCCTTCCCCCTCCGAAATCTGAAAGGTCCCAATTAAGTCAGGCCTGCCTGGTTGGTAATTAGAACCAGAAGTGGCCAGGCCACAGGGAGGGGGTTGGGAGAAGGGCACAAAAGTGTGGGGGGGGGGGCTCCAGGAAGCCATGAGTTCTCAAAAGCCCCCCTTTCTCTCCACCAGATGCACCCCAGTCTTCATCACCCCATCTGTGTGTACTTTGCGAGCATTACTGGGAAAAGGTACTAAGGTATCAGACCAGTCTATGCCATCAGTCCCAGCCCTTGCTCAAGACACAGTATAGCCTTGACTAGAAAGCAAAATGGGGGGAATCTAGTGCCCCTCTTTTCCCCAAAGCACCCCCCAACCCTTATTGCAGCAATTAGACCCATTAGCCTCTAGCATTTCATGGGAACCAGATGTTCCCCACCAGCCTTGGTGGGGGCATGAAGGGGGGGCTGGTGCCTGACTCACCCCCTTCCCTATGATCCCCACCACCAGGGTGCACCCCCCTCCCAGCTAGATCCTGGAAAAGCTATGGTCCCGGGGGAAAGAATGTGCCCCTCCCCCACTGAGAAGGCCAACAGCACTGAGGCTTCTAGCCTGGTCACCCCTCAGAGCTCTACCAGTTCCTGGCAAAAAAAAAAAAAAAAAAAATGTGAGTTTGGCCTGGACTGGGTTGGGGGAGCGGGACAGCGAAGTCCTCTCTCTCTCTCTCTCTCTCTCTCTCTCTCTCTCTCTCTCTCTCGGTCTTGCTACCTTTTCGTGAGGTTTGAGGATCACACACTTGGAGTTCTCCCTGCTTAATAACCCTCCCTTTCTTCCAAAAATCTCACTCTAAAAACTGAAGAGGTATTTCAAACCAAAGTCGGCCCCGCCCAAAAGGGTAAGTCCTAAAGGGATAGGTCCCACCTGAGGAGCTCTGGGAGGGGTCTTTCGAAGACAAGAAGAGGGGGTGGCAGAGGGAGGTGTGAAAGAGAGGGTGAGGCCCAAGGCGAGGACGTGAGGCACTCTTGGCAGGGTGGGGGCTGGGACAGGGTAGGGGGCCAGGAGAGGGGGGGTGCCGCCTGGGCCCCAGCAGCGGCAGCAAGCTCGGCTCCCCCCGCCGGAGAGGTTTCCTGTTGCAATCAAAGCCCCGTTTGTGTCGGCCTGGGGCTGGAGTTGGAGCCGGAGGAGGAGGAGAGACTGGGAGGGGAGGAGAAAGAGGCAGCCACTGGGGTTTTTTTCCTGGAGGAGACTTCGCTGCCGCCTGCTTGCCTGCCACCCTCATCTGCCATGACTTTCTTTCCTTACTTTTTTCCCTTGTGCCTCCTGGCCCCTCTCTGGGTCTGCACCTGTATAGCTGCCCCTCTGGACTAGGTCTGGGCATCTCCAGCTTCAACCCTTTTCTCCTTGTGCCAGTCTGCTCTCAGTGTCCCTGCCCCACAGACACTGGCCCCACCACCATGGCGACTATTACCGCCACAATACTTGAAGGACAAACTGGGCCAGGTCTTCAAGACCACAGGATCCTTTCTCTGCTGGTACACTCTGCCCCTGTAATCTGGAAAAGCAAATAGACTACACATCAGTGTTCGTGAGAGATACACGGAGGTCCAGACACTTGGCCTTTCATTCGCAGGCCTGTATGCACGCATGCATGCATACACACGGGTGCGCGTGCACTCCCTCCGTTTTTCATGCACACAGGTCTATGCTTGCCTAGCTCGGCAGCTCAGGCTCCCCTCTCCTCTCCCCTCCTCCATGACAGGGTTCTATGATGCCTGCCTCACCCACTGAGGCCCCAGGAGAGCCCCAAGAGGTGGAGCAAGATTTCTTCTCACCAAGGATATCCCCAAGGTGCCAGGGGCTGACTCTTCAATCCAAAATCCAGCCCCCAAGGAGAAGCTTCAGGCCCCTCCTTAAACCATCCCTTCTTATCCTGAGAAAGAAAGAGGGTGGTACACTGAATATGAGAGATAGAGGCTCCTTGCAGTGTAGGTGAGTATGGGTGTGTCGTCATCAGATTTATGGCTCTGATCCACCCCTCCCATTTATGATTAGATGGCTACATCCAAAAAGGGACAGCGGATCAAAGCAAAGGAGAGATGTCACTCTCTCATCCTCTGGTCCATTACTCTCCCACCAAGAGAGGGTCCCTAAACTCCAGGATTCCTTCTTCCCTTCAGCTGGACGCCCCACCCCAAGCACACTGTCTGGACCCAGGCCTTCTCCTCCTCCCTACCCCACCTGCTACCTCTCTGCCTGGGCCTGTCCCTCCATGCTAGCCCGCCACACCCTCCTCAGCTGCCTTCCCTGGTGTTGGTGCTCTCCTTCAGGGTGACCTTTGAGGATGGGGCTCAGCCTGCTGCTTTTGATACCGTGACCTCACTTTGAACCCTGACCTCCATCTCCCTGTATCTAGGATACAAAGAACACAAGGAGACTTTCACTGGGTACCAGCCATGTCTCTTAGCGTCCTTCCTACCACCAGCTTTTCCCATCTTCCTTTCTGACTTCAGCTCCTTTAAGTCACCTCCCATAGAACCTGGGGAAATCAAGTCGGAAGACTCTATGATTAGGCTGTGTGGTTCTCTGCAAGGAATACGTTTCACGGGAGTTAAGGCTTATTCCCACTGCCTGGTGTCAGGCAGGTTCACAGAATGACACTCAGAGAGTCCAGCTGAAGTTTCCAAACACACACCCTGCACACCACACTGTAACCTCCGTTGTATTACAGCCACACAAGTAGCCCCTACATTCTTGATATTCAACCCTCCTGATTCTTCACAGTTTTTGTTGCATACACTGGAGTTCTGTGCAGAAGCAGTCTTCGAGATGCTGTGTACGCATACACTACAAGTGGACTGGGAGACAAACACACACACTCCAGATAAAGTCACCCCTATATACGAAGCACACCAGTGTCCCCACTTTGCCTTAAAGGCCCTCCTTCTCTTTGGCTCAGTGTCCCGGCTACACCTTTATTGTTATTGTTGCCGCTGCTGTTGTTCCTTGAAACAGGTTTCTCTGTGTAGACCAGGCTGGTCTCAAACTCAGAGATCCCTGCCTCGCCCTCATGACTGCTGGGATTAAAAGTGTGAACCACCATGATAAAGACTGTGTACTCATCTTTCTTTTTCTGTCTCTATTGCCCTGCTCCTGGCAAACCTTTCATTTAACCTCTTCTGTATACACAGAGCCCTGTGCCAGAAACTGGAGTCCGAGGCCCCCTACCACACCCCTGTCTGTCATGTCCTGGTCAGGAGTGACAATCACCAAGTGGGCAAAGAAGGGTCCCAGAGGGAGAGAGGAAGCTCAGGCCTTACTTGCTGGCAGCATTGAAAAGCTTAACCTAAAGAGGACAGGCCCCAGGACAAGCAGGGGTCTGCAGCGTGTGGGGACTATTCCAGACCAGGAGGGAGGGGAGGAGTCCAGAAACATGTGACTAAGGAGAGGATACTCCCCAGTAACCCTTGCTCCAGTCTAGATATGTTGTAGACCAAGAGCTACCTCTTTGCCACTGGGCTACTTCTGTCCTCAGAACCTTCAGGCATTTTCCCATACGTCTTTACGCACCGGGCACTAAGTTTCCTTCCTATTGGCAGCCTTAGAAACCCAACAGCCCTTCTTCATCACAGAGACAGCTGACGGACTGACTTCTCAGATTCTCTAGTCCCCCGCCTGTCCTCCCGACCACCCCCAACCGCATGCAGCCTTAAAGGACACTAGACACACAAGCAAGCTCAGGTGTCCACAGGACTGTGACCCCTCCTGTGCTGAGTCCCCCAGGAGGCAGTTTTAGGTCCTCTACTTTGAGATCATATTTAAACAGAACTGCCATCCATAGATACTATCCTCAAATACATCTAACTCCACCCCCACTACCCTCATCTTTGCCCACCTTTCCAACAAGGGTGTCCATTTTCTAGATCACACCCTACCCATCTGCCCTCATTTCCTCCCCAAGACCCCTGAGACTCACAGAGAGAAGCCATCTCCTTGGGGAGGTCAGGCTGGCCCAGGCCCCGGAAGCTAGGGCTCAGCATCTCAAATGGTGGCGACCCTCTGAGTGCACCTGGGAAGGCGAATGGGAAGCCTGCTCCTGGGTAACCAGATCCAGGCCCCAGGGCACCGGGCGCAAAGAGTCTCTCCTTATTGGTGGCCATGGTAGCTGCGGCGTGGGAATCCCTTGGACTCTGCAGCAGGCGGGGGTGGTCTTCAGCTACAGCCCCCGCCCATGCCCACTGCCCTGGCCTGGGAGGCTCCGTGCCCACCCTGCCTGGTCTGTCCAGTGGGTTTCCAAGGATCCTAGAAAGAGATAAAGGAAAAGACACATAGATGACAATCTTCATGCGGATCACCAAGCAACCCAAGTCTGTGAGCGTCTGTCCTTCGGTCCTAACCCTAACCCTCCCTGGCTTGGGCACTTGCAATTCCATAGACTGGGCAGGACAGAAAGTTGTACGGAATCTGAGAAATCAGTTTAACCTCAGGTTCTAAGGTAAACAATGACTTAAGACCTTTTGGTGAGGTTCTGGGATGGAAGCGTCACAGCTAGACCAAACATCTGCTCTAACAAAGTAGAGAGTATGACTCCCAAGACTCAAACACTCAGACTGGGGGGTTATAGCTCAGTGGTGGGTTGCTTGCTTAGCAAGTAGCAAGTGCAAGGTTCTGGGTTCGATACCTAATTTCAAACTGAGCATGTATACCTTTAGCAGGCAGATCTCTCAGAGTTTGAGGTCAGCTAGATCTACACAGTAAGACCTTGCCAAAAGAAAAAGAAAAAAGAAAGAAAAGAAGGAAGAAGAGAGAAAAAAAGAATAAATAAAAATTAAGCATATTTAAAAAATAAACTAATTCAAACTCCTTTTTGTTTGTTTGTTTTTGTTTTGTTTTTCCAGACAGGGTTTCTCTGTATAGCCCTAGCTGTCCTGGAACTCACTTTGTAGAACTGGCTGGCCTCCAACACAGAAATCCGCCTGTCTCTGCCTCTCAAGTGCTGGGATTAAAGGTGTGCACCACCACCGCCCCACCTAATTCAAACTCTTACTACTGTGGTGGTAGCAAGCATATATCTCCACTTCTGAGTCTTACACGGCTTTGGAGAGTACAGTCACATGCAGACTCCCTGAACTGCACTGACGCCCCCCACTTGCTGGCTGGGGGACTTGAGAGGAATTATTTAATCTCCCTGTGCCATCTACCACTTGAGGATAACAGGACCCACCAGTTGGTAAGGTTGTTTGGAGGATTCACTAATTCAACATGCACTGAGTGTTTAAGATAAAGTAGCCGAAGCCGGGCGTGGTGGCGCACGCCTTTAATCCCAGCACTTGAGAGGCAGAGGCAGGCAGGACAGTCTGGTGTACAAAGTGAGTTCCAGGACAGCCAGGGCTACACAGAGAAACCCTGTCTCGAAAAACAAAAAACAAAACAACAACAACAAAAAAGATAAAGTAGGGCACATGTTAAATGCTATGTCAAAATCTCGTACTTGGTACTTCCCGAGTGCCTTTTAATTATCAATTGCTTCCTCTGTCTTCCTTGGTACTTCTCGTTTCCCTTCCCAACTCTCCCTCTGTCACCAACCATCCCACAGTCAGCCTACACTGCCTATGCTCTTTGGGCAGGTGGAGCCCTACTAGGAGAGAACCAGAAGAGACCCCCTCCTTGTCCTCAGTCTACATTGCTCCTCCTCCTCCTCTCTCTGAATTCCTAAAAACTCTCCCTATATTCTTTCCTCCCTCAAATGTAGCTTCCCTGACCCCTGATCTAGGAAAGGGGAATCTAGGTCCCGCACACCATCATGCGGTGGCCAAGGGAAAGATCCTCCATAGATCTCCTGAACCACCTACCAACTGTGAAGCTTAATGGGCTGGGGTGCAGCTCTGCTCCATAGGAGACCGATTAAAAGTGGACAGAGGACCACAGTGGGCGCCCAGGTGGGCATTCCACCCAGTTAGAAACTGTCTAGGGGAGCTAGAGAAAGTACCCAAGGAGCTACAGGGATCTGCAACCCTATAGGTGGAACAACAATATGAACTAACCAGTACCCACCCGCCCCGGAGCTCGTGTCTCTAGCTGCATATGTAGCAGAAGGTGGCCTACAGTGGAAAGAGAGGCCCATTAGTTGTGCAAACCTTATATGCCTCAGTACAGGGGAACGCCAGGGCCAAGAAGTGGGAGTGGATGGGTAGGGGAGTGGGGGGGGGGAGGATATGGGGGTACTTTTGGGATAGCACTGGAAATGTAAATGAAGAAAATACCTAATTTAAAAAAAAAAGAAACTGTCTAGGATCAGCGTCTTCTCCCTTGTCTTTGTACCTCTGCCTTTCCTGCCCCCCCTCTTTCTTTTCTCTTATCTCTCTCAACCTCCACACTCTTAGGAATAAACCGTAAAGGAGACTCTGACTCTCACTAGATGCCACCAACAGGCCCAGGACCCTCTAGCTCTTTACCCCGATGTCCCCAGAGTCCTACAGTATTAACTCATAGCCTCCAGGATCCTTCTCTTGGTCCATGAGGTCCTCATCCCAAGTCAAACCCAGGTGGATCCAGGAGTCCAGGGCCCCCTAGGCCCCTGGGCCATAGCTCAACAGGCTGGGCTACATTCCAGGTGGATTAACCCCTCCAATGCCAAGAATGATAAACTGGTAGAGCACCCCCCCCCCAATCTTTCCCAGATTCTGTTTAGACTGGAAATAGGCTCTCTATTCCAGCCATCCCTGTCTTGGCATCTTACCTACAGATGGGAACCAGACCTCTAGGGTAGGGCAGAACTTCAACAGGAGGTGGAGGGGAAGGGGTGTTCAGGCTCCTGGTCCTCACCAAGGACATTGTAAGCAAAGGACAACTCTCCCTGGCCTTCCTCCTCAACTACCTGGGAGGGGAGACTTAGAGGTGAAGAAGATAACAGATTCCTGTCTCCTAAGTCTGGTCTCTCTGGGAAGGGGGCGCACTTCAGTTCCAGGTAGAAGAGAGTAAGACAACAGTGCGGGAGTCAAAGGAAATCCTAAATGAGGCCTTAACTGTCTAGGTTCTTTGTGGGACCTGCAGAAGAAGGAGAACGCTCCCCTCTTCCCAAGATGCCACTTCAGATGGTGCGGCTTAGAAGGCGGGCAACTGACTTGGGGAAAGGGTTCTTACAAAGCTTCTCTTAGAGATGAGGTGGAGTTGAGGGGAGGGCATGGATGAAGGGGGCTGCCGGATGGAAGGGGGGCGTCTCCCTGCTGCCCTGCCCGCTCCAGAGCCTGGAACAAAGCCGCTCTTGTCAGTTGCTCTCCACCCGCTGCCCCCCTCCCCTCTGTATAAACACGACCACCTTTTTCCATGACCCCATCTCCAGAATGGGAGGAGAACCCAGGCATCCTCTGCCCTATCCTGAGCCCCAAGCCTGTTCTCCAGGAGACAGCAGTGGACCCAGCTTCCCTGGCTCCGTGCCGTTGTTGGGGGAGTCTAGACCCTTGATTCTCCACCTTGAATCCTCAGGTGCCCTCCCTCTACCCCACTGGCCCCAGGGAGGGGCAGTACCCAGGAGGCAGGCAGGCAATGCCAGTGGAATGTGTGTGGGCATCAGAGGGCACGGGCAGGGTGGGGCCGAGGGGGGAACTGGAGGTGCCAGTTAGGTGGCTTTCTGAGCCAGAGGTGGGGGTGTGCCCCGGGGTTGGGGGGGCGTGTCCTATGCTGCCTACCAGTTCTAAGCCACTGTGTGTGTGTGTGTGTGTGTGTGTGTGTGTGTGTGTGTGTGTGTGTGTTGGGATAACCAAGCTCCGAGCACCCTGGACACACACTCCCCTTGACCCCCTCTAAGTATCCTTACTGACAATGGCTGTGGTCCTCAAACCCTAACTCAGTACCCGAAGAATAACCATAAGGGCAGAAGCCTCAAATTTGAGGAGTAGGATCCCAACTGCCCCGGGTTTAAGCCCTACAAGAGGGAATTATTTGAGCATTTTGTCCTTGAGTTCCCTCCCCGAGACAGACATCCCTGCTGCCCCATCCCCATGACCACCAACTAAGCATATTCTTACCCTCTGGCCTCTGCAGAGAGTCCCTCCTACATACTGGGCCAGGCTGAGGTGAGGGACCTGGTGGAAACTGCTGGAAAGGAAAGAGGCGCTGTCAGTGGCACTCCAGGACAGGGGCTCTCCTGAACCTGTCCGGGCGTTATAACTCTAGCTTTGTTCCACTGGGGCCTCCCCTTGAGAATATTCTAAAAGAGCTCCCCTTCATTGGCTCACTTGTGCAGTAAGGGATAGATCAGAGAGAATCCAGGTTCTGCAGTCCAAACTCCACAGACCACTTTACCCACCTAGACACTTGCTAGAGCTTTCCTAGTCCCCATACAGAGCCCTGCCAATCCACTGGAGAAAGGGTACTTGGACCATCAGATCCACCCTTCAGTATGCCCCCGCCCCACTCCGGTGGAAGAATGCCATCCTTTCCCAGAGGAGGAAAACCCGTCTTCTCTGACATTCCGAGTACAGGAACATTGGTTCGCTTGCCCAAGACTTTCCTAAATGCTCTCCTTCAATACTCACCAAAATCAAGGGCAGACAACCCGGCCCATCCTCAGTCTGTCTAAAAAAAAATCTCCCCTTTCTCTTCCCGGGTCACGACTGACCCCAACTTGGGGCAGGAAGCCTCCGCATAAGCTCGGCTAACAGCTTGGCCACCCCCGGAGGGAAAGGACCCCAAGGCTCCCGACGCCCCCGCCCCTGGCTCATTTCAGCAGAGGAGCCCCGGCGTCCGCGGCCGGAGGGCGGCCAGGCGGGCGAGCCGGCTTCCCCGCCTGACTCACCTGGAGGGGAGGGCGGGGGAAGGAAGGCCGCAGAGCCCCGAGGTCCCGGCGTCGGGCGGTCTCGGGGATGGAGCACCGCGGTGTTAGTGACTCGCGGTAATGGGGGGCTTCAGGGGGGCACGGCTCTAGGCTGGGACAATCCCGGGGCCTCTCGGAGCCCGCCCGCCCACGTGACCGCCCCAAAATATCCGACACATTTTCTCCCAAACCGCACACTGACTCCGCAGGCGGGGACACGGAAAATATTTTCTTTCTTTTTCTCCCTCCCTACCCCCCCCACCTCCCTCCCTGCCTGGCTCCCTCCTCCTCCTCCCGCCCTCGCTCCTCCCTCCCCTGCCGCCTGCCCCTGCCCGGCTCCCTCCTCGGTGCCCTGGGGCTGGGGGGGGTGGTGGCTGGGGGGGGGGAGGACTGGGCGGGGCGGCCCAGGACGCCTGGGTCTCTGCCCCTCCCATTTGCTAGGCTTCCGTGGCTCCATCCCCGGGAGGCCGGGCAGAGCTGGCAGAGGTCAGTGTCCTGGGCTCCATGATGCCAACCCTTTCTCTCTGGCGCTATCCCCCTTCCAGCCATTTGGGGAGACTGAGTTGTCTTTAGCCACGCTGTATTCTGCCAGGCCGGTCTCTGGTACCTCCCAGGGTAGGCAGTGAGAGACTTGGACACTGCCAAGACGTGGAGTGATGGGGCAGGAGTATACCAGAGGAGAAGGCACTGTCCCCTTTTCTTAGTTAACCTCCACCTGCAGGTCAAAGCAGTATCCCTTCCTCTGGCCTTCTCTGTCCTATGGCCTAGGAGCAAACTGGTTTAACTAGTGGGGGTTACGATGAAGGTGCTACGAATTGGGTTCACAGGCTTCCTCCCTCTCATTCTGCCTGAAGTTGACTCCAGGAGTTAAAGCGCGTGGGTCTCTCGCTGCCAATATCGTCCCCACCTTTAGACTTGGATTTAGAGGGGGAGAGGCTGGCTGGGAGGAGGGCTGAAAGAACTTTAGGGAGGAGGGGGGATGGGAGGAGCCTTGCGCTGGGTGTGAGGGAGAAAGCCCAGGCGAGGGTGTGTGTCTGGCTCAGCCAGCGAGGCCTGCCTGGCTGCCTGGTAGATGCGCCACGAATGTTGTTGACGCTGGGTCTCTAGAAGCCCAAAGTCTGTGTCTAATAGGGATATTCTCTGTCTCCAAACAAACCGAGGCTGAAAGGCTCTCGAACCTAGAGAGGGAAGCCAATA
Organism: Mus musculus; assembly: GCF_000001635.26. Lineage (NCBI taxonomy): Eukaryota > Metazoa > Chordata > Mammalia > Rodentia > Muridae > Mus > Mus musculus. The sequence continues at coordinate 102,258,455 of NC_000081.6, forward strand.
GTTTGACTTTATACCACAGAGCACAGAGCCAGAGAAAAGTGAAGTCCTATGCACTCTCACAGGGATGGTCACGACTCCAGAAGAGGAGAAAGCTCATTGGACGGGCTGGGCCAGGCACTAGCCCAAAGGACCATCCTCAGCAACGCTCCCAGAGTGGCCAGCACCTGGGGAATGGGCCCCTGAATCACATCACATTTTCCACTTTGGAATTACTCAGCTCTGGTCTTGCTGTCACCCTAGGGGCCAGGCATCCCCCTCCTGGGAAAGGCTTTTCTGGGTAGCCATTATCAGCTAAAGGAGAAGGGGAAAGAGAGGCTTGCTGTGGCAATCCCAAGAGACCAGAGACGTTGTGGGGGAGGAAGGGGGGGAGCACAGACGAAACTCTGCCTTTCGCTCCAGGGCTGGGAATAGGTACTCCAGGGTCCCGTCCCCAGGTGGCCTGACTGCTGTTGACTTTGCCGGTTACCCTGGGAGCAGCTCTTAGCAGTGTGGGAGGGGTGTGTGTCCGGGAGTTGGACCCTGGCATTCAGGCTGGGGTGGGATAGTGAGCTGCCTGTGTGGCAGGGATCCTGCCAGGAGGCTGCAAAATTAACCCCTCCTGCCCTGCCCTGGTGGTGGCTGGCGGAAGGAGGGGCGGGCCCAGCTGCGGTTTGGGAATGTGGCCCTAATCCCCCTCCCCACCCCACCCCGGCACATCTGTAGTTGGTTTACAGTGAATGAGTCTCCTGTCCTCATGAACCAGGCTTGGGCACCATTCCCTTCCTGCCCAGGCACTGGGACACAGACCCAGGCACCACCCTGCTCAGCTCTCTGCACTGGTTCTTCCCTTCAGGGACTTGACCCAGAGACCAAGCATCGGAACCCTGAGACTGCAGCTTGGGGTAGCAGATAGGGATGGAACAGTTAGTGGGATGAGAGGGGGGACAAATATGGGAGAGCATCCAAGAGGACAATAAGTTTAAAATCCCATTGTTTTCCTGTTCCCTTTGTCTTGATCTGTCCATATGTCTCTGTCTCTGTGGTGGGTGGGTTTGTTCATTTATTATCCATCCTGGTTACTATAACTACTTCCTCGAAACTTCCTCGTTCCTATGACTGGAGGGGGAAGTGTTGGGGGGGGAGAGGTGATGCTGTCCAAGAATACTTGCCAACCCCTCTCATCCAGTAATTGTCTCTGCCCCCTCACCAAACCCAGTCACTGGAGTTGTACACAGAATCAATTAGCCACAACAGACAGGGCCTGGTGGCAGGGGCCTTAATCCCAGCTACTCAGCAGGCTGTAGCATGAGGGCCCTCATGAAAGCAGAGAGCTTCTATACAGCAAAGGAGACTGGTAATCAACCAAGTGGGGAGACAGCCACAGAGCAGCAGGAGAGCCTTTGCCAGCCATGTGTCTAACAAGAGGAATAGCTAGAGAAAGAACTCAACAGTGAACAGGCTGATGAAATGAACAGGCTAGTCTCAAAAGACAAATACAAATGGCCGAGAAACACTGGAAAATATGTTCAACCTCGATAGTAGTCAAAAAAAAAAAAAGCAAATCCAGTGTGCATTGAAATCCCTTCCCACCCCATCGCCTTGGAGCAAGAGAGAGGGCTCAGCAGTAGGACCTGGGTTCAGTTTCCAGCACCTCTGCCATCTTATCATCTCCTTGTGGACCAGGCTTTGGGTGCACATACGTACATACATACAGGTAAGATATTCATGTGCATAAAATTAAGGAAAAAGAGGGCTGGCTAGGTCAGTTCTCAGGTATAGCATTTGACTAGCAATATAAAGTCCTAGGTTTAGGTCCCAGCAGTGTAAAGATTAATAGGCACAGCAGATAGGGAGAAAAACCTAAGAGTTCAAGCATGTCCCTTCTGCCACTCCCCATCTTGCCACTCTCTGTTTCTATCCCAGTGGGGGAGGACTCAGCCCCCTTTTCTTTCTCCAGCATTAAGTCTGCTTCTAGCTTTGGCTGTATTTATAGGTGCTTTGCTTGCTCACTGTGGCAGCTCAGAAAAGTGATATCCTGGAGGTCAGAGGGTCATGCTTCCTCCTTTGCTACCCTTGCTTTTTAATAGTTATTTTATAGGAGTGTATGTGTGTGTGCATGTAACAGCGAAGGTCAAAAGAAAGTATTGGGCAAGCCCAGCAGTGGTGGTGCACGCCTTTAATCCCAGCACTTGGGAGGCAGAGGCAGGCAGATTTCTGAGTTCGAGGACAGCCTGGTCTACAGAGTGAGTTCCAGGACAGCCAAGGCTACACAGAGAAACCCTGTCTTGAAAAACCAAAAAAAAAAAAGAAAAAGAAAAAAAGAAAAGAAAGAAAGAAAGTATTGGGCAGCCGGGCAGTGATGGCCAACCTGGTCTACAGAATGAGTTCCAGAGAAACCCCATCTCTTTTCCCCCTTTTTTTTTTCCTTCTTTTTTTTTTTTTTTTCCAAGATAGGGTTTCTCTGTGTAGCCCTGGCTGTCCTGGAACTCACTCTGTAGACCAGGCTGGCCTTGAACTCAGAAATCCATCTGCCTCTACCTCCCAAGTGCTGGGATTAAAGATGAGTGCCACCACTGCCTGGAGAGAAACCCTGTCTTTTTTGTTGTTGTTGTTGTTTGTTTTTTGTTTTTTGTTTTTCGAGACAGGGTTTCTCTGTATAGCCCTGGCTGTCCTGGAACTCACTCTGTAGACCAGGCTGTCCTCGAACTCAGAAATCTGCCTGCCTCTGCCTCCCGAGTTTTTTTGTTTTTTGTTTTTTGTTTTTTTGTTTTGTTTTGTTTTTTGTTTTGAAACCCTGTCTTTAAAAAAGAAATATCCGGGTGTGGTGGCGCACGCCTTTAATCCCAGCACTCGAGAGGCAGAGGCAGGCAGATTTCTAAATTCAAGGTCAGCCTGGTCTACAAAGTGAGTTCCAGGTCAGCCAGGGCTATACAGAGAAACCCTGTCTCGAAAAACCAAAACCAAAAACAAAAACAAAAACAAAATAATAATGATAATAATAATAATAATGGGGAGGAGGAGGGAGAGGGGGAGGGAGAGATAGCACTGAATCTCCTAGAACTTGGGTTCCAGACAGTTGTACTATATGGTGGTGTTGTGAGCCAAACCCTGGTCCTCTGGAAGAATAACAAGCATGGCCAACTAACTGCTGAGCCACCCCTCCAGCCCCCTCACTATCTGCATAACAGATCAAAGACCAAGAAGCATTGCAGGGAAAAGAAGATTCAGGAATGTCCTTTCAGTTCTATATTTCTCCTGTAATCCCACTAGCTTCAAGACACTGACTAGGTCATGTTCTCAGTCTGGTCCACACTCAGAGGTTGCTGGCAGATGTCTGTGGGGGCTGGGGGAAGCTGGATTACAGTCCCCAAGGACATCATTAAGGCACAGAAGTACTAGAGGGGCTTAGAGACCAGGGCACCCGGGGAGAACATGATGAAAACATGTTTTGTACTACACGTGTGCTTTCCTCGTCCTTCCTCACCTCCTTCGACACCTCCTCCCTCCAGGCGTGCTCTGTGCCAAGGCTGGTGCTTATTCAGTTCTACCCTTGTACCAGGTCTTTCTGTGCTTGCCAGCACCTCCTTGGCTCTGCTGATGTGTAAGTTTGTATGTGGAAGGTCCTAACCAGCCCCAGGGTTGTCCAGACCTCCGTGTAGAATAATGCCTTGGTTTTCAAACACAACGTTTTACGTGTTCTGAGGATTTTTTCCCCCGACGTGCGCTTTTCATTAATTCAGCAGATTTGAATTAGACAGACTATGTGTTAACTGGTATGCTAAGCCCTGGGAACACTATACATGGTCCCTGCCCTTGTTGGCTGGAAGTCTGATGGTGGTGTCAGGTGTTAACTAACCAGGCAATCAGGATGGAGACGTGGTGTAGAAGGGTGTGTTTATACCCAGCCATGGGCATTAGGAGAGCTTTCTGGGAAAGAGAGAGAAGGGTAATGAAAGAGAAATGTTCAAAGATCCTGGGGTTGATCTCCCAGCTCTCAAACACATCCCTATGACAAAAAAAGAGAGGGGTCCCTATTCCCGTGCCCTTCCTGTGTCCAGTATGCCCCAAGTAAGACCCTCCTCCAGGTCAGTTGAGCCTGAGTGGTTCCATTTACTCCTTCTCCTGTTCCAAAGAGCGAAACTGAGACACAGAAAGGGGAAGCATTACAGGCTCGGGCTTGAGATTACCATGCTAAAGTCAAAGCTCCAAACCGGCAAATTCTCCAGCATGAAGAATCTTGCATTGCCTGGCTGGAGCCTCTTGGGGAGAAAGCTTTCTCCTCCCTGTATACTCCGCCCTGCTGCAGATCCAGCCCTGACCTGCCCCACTCCCTGGAGCTAGCATGTCTGCCTCCACAGTTGCTACAGTGTGCACGAGGTGAGCGCTCCAGGTGTCTGCCAGCAGTGTGTAGGCGGGAGCAGCTGTCTGTTTTGCACAGAATCTGCTTAGGGAGGGAAGATCTTCCTTCACCTCCATCCATTCCCCGGGTACCAAAGTTCTAAGGATATTCCTTCAAATGTTGCTTTTTAATTCAGTGCTTGAGATCAGACCCAGGGCTTTAGATGCGTTTAGCAAGGGCTTTCCATGGAGCCGCATACCAGTTGCACAGGTTTTCCTTTCTGAAGAAAAGAATGGAAGGCCCTTTGGAGGAGGGAAGCCATGCCACCTCTGGAGGTGGCACAGGTCATGGGACCAATGGGGTTAAACGCCATCCCTGATCTGACCTACTTTTCTACCTGTGCCCACATCCCCTGAGGCTAGGGTGTTGGGTGGAGCCAGCCTGGCACCCCTATACCCACACCTGGGACTTCCCCTGATTGGAAAGCCCCGAGACCCAGGCCTCCTGCCTGCTCTGCCAAATCTCACCAACTGCCTGGGTTCTGCTCACCTTGAGTCAGATCTCCATTACTCTACATGCCAAACTACATCTTGATACCCATACCAAGGGATCCCAACCCTGTGGGTGTACCCTTTAGGGCCTTCTTTGATGGCTGGCTGCCTCCCATGTGCAGATTTTTGTGTATGGAGGGATGGGGTTCAAGACAGGGTTTCTCTGTGTAGCCCTGGCTGTCCTAGAACTCATGTAGACCAGGCTGGCCTTGAACTCACAGAGATCCTTCTGCCTCTCTGCCTCTCTGCCTCTCTGCCTCTCTGCCTCTCTGCCTCTCTGCCTCCTGAGTGCTGGGGAAAGCACAGCTGAAAAAAGTTCTTTGGAGATGTGAGGTAAGGAAGACAGGGCTTGGCTTGCAGGAAGCTATCCCTTGTTGATTATTTACTCTGCGCCAGGCACTGTCTAGGCAATGCACAGCATCTCATGCACTGCACACCAATATGATCCAGAGAGTTCATAGTTTGTCATTCTCATTTTATAGATGAGGAAGCTGAGAAGCAAAGGTCTGAATGCTTTGCCCCGTCGTCGTCTCATAGCTAGGACATAGCCAACGTGCAGTAACCAGGTATCGGTAGTCCCGCGCTCCCTTGACCATAGCAGGCTTTCTGTGCTTTTCCTTTAGCTTCCCACTCCTCTCTCCATGGGACAAGAGACTTGGAAATTAAGTATAACCTAATTCAGCAGACATTTACTGAGCATCTTATATACCCAGGCACTGGAAGGTGCCAAAAATAAAGGGGTCACCGTCCTCGAGCCTTGAACTCGCTGTGTTGCTCGGATGAACTTAAATTTCTGATCCTGAACGCAGAATTACAGACATGCAGCACCTGTTTATGCGCTGCTAGAGACCAGAAGGAATCCAAGGCTTTATACATTCCAACTGAGGAGGCTCCAGCCCAGGAGAGTCGTTTTCTTTTTGTCTTGTGTGTGTGTCAGGGTAGGTATGAATATATTGAGGACAAGTTGGGCATGGTGAGGCATGAGTTGCCTGTAAGTTCAGTGCTTGGGAGACAGAAGTGGGAGGAACAGGAAATGAAGGTCACCCTTGCCTGTGAGGTGAGTTGGAGGCCAGCCTGGAATACCAGAGACCATGTCTTAAAAAACAAAACAAGCCAGCCGGGCAATGGTGGCGCACGCCTTTAATGCTAGCACTTGGGAAGCAGACGCAGGCAGATTTCTTGAATTCGAAGCCAGCTTGGTCTACAAGGTGAGTTCCAGGACAGCCAGGGCTATACAGAGAAACCCTGTCTCAAAAAAAAAAAAAAAAAAAAAAAAAAAAAAAAAACCAAACACAACAAAAACAAAACAAAGCAACAACAACAACAAAACAGCAAAGGATGCTGGAGAGACAGCTCAGTGGTCAAGAGTACCAGCTGCTCTCCTAAAGGACCCAACACTGAAGTTAGCAGGTCACAATTGCCTACAACCCTAGCTCTAGAGGATCACTAGAGGATCCGACACCCTTTTCTGGCCTTTGTGAGCACCCACAGACATGTTTGAGACATTTACACATACACACACACACACACACAGAGTGTTTAAAATGTCAATAAAAAACAAAACAGGGAGCCGGGCAGTGGTGGCACACGCCTTTAATCCCAGCACTCGGGAGGCAGAGGCAGGCAGATTTCTGAGATTGAGGCCAGCCTGGTCTACAAAGTGAGTTCCAGGACAGCCAGGGCTACACAGAGAAACCCTGTCTCAAAAAAACAAAAAACAAAAAAAAAAAAAAAAAAAAAAAAACAGGGGGTTGGAGAGATGGCTTACTGGTTAAGACTGACTGCTTTTCCAGAGGTCTTGAGTTCAATTCCCAACATTGACATGGTGGCTCTCAGCCATCTGTAATGGGATCTGTTGCTGAGATGACTCAGTGGGTGAAGATGCTTCCTGTCAGCCTGAGCAACCTTATTTCTACCCTGACCCACATGATAGAAGGAGAGAACTATCCAGCTACCTGACCCTTGTAATAACTATAAACAAGGAATTTCCTTTATTATTGTTTATTTTGGTGTATGATGGTTTGTTTATGTGTGGGGTATATGACAGTCTGCTTATATGTGGAGTCTTGCATATGCATGTGTGTGTGCAAGTGTATATATGTATGTGTATGTATAAGTGTATACATGTATGTGTGTATACAAGTGTATATCTGCGTGTGTGTATGTGTACGCATGCGTGTGTGTTTGTGTAGGTGCGTGTGCATGTGTGCATATTGGATGTGCATGTGCATTTGCGTGTGTGTGTGTGTGTGTGTGTGTGTGTATGCCTTAGGCGGTGTTCATCAGGAATAATTTTTTCCATGTTTTTTGTTTGTTTCCTTCCTAAAGATTTCATTTGTTTTTGAGTTATGTGTAAGAGTGTTTTCATGCACTTACATAAGTGTATTACATTCATGCACTGCCCTCAGAGGCCAGAAGGGGGAATCTGATCCCCTGAAACCAGAGTCCAGATAGCTGTCCTCTACCATGTGGGACTCAGGAACTGAACCCACAGCCTCTGCAAAAGCAGCAGATGCTCTCAGCTTCCGAGCCATCATCACGCCAGCACCATTCTGTCCTGGCTTTGTTTGTTTTGTTTTCTGAAACAGGGTTTCTCTGTGTCCTTCTGGCTATCGTGGAACTCACTCGTAGACCAGGCTGGCCACGAACTCAGAGATTTGCCTGCTTCTGCCTCCTAAGAGCTGGAATTAAAGGTGTGAGCCGCCACTCAGCTTCCATTCTGTGTTTTTAAGACAGAGTCTCTCAGTGGCTGAGAGCTCACCAAGTAGGCCAAGTTGGCTGGCCAGTGGGCGCTAGAGACACACCTGTCTCTGCCTCCCCAGGGCTGGAGTCTTCAGCAAGTACCATCACTGGGGATGGAGCCCAGGCCTTTAGGCTCACGGCTCACAAGGCAAATCTTTGACTGAGTGAGCTAGCACTTCAACCTTCCTTTTCCATTTGCTCTACTTTAGCACCTATATATGATTCCCTAAAATACTTAATTTTGGAGATGAAGAGATGGCTCAGTGGTTAAGAGCACTGACTGCTCTTCCAGAGGTCCTGAGTTCAATTCCCAGCAACCACATGGTGGCTCCCGGCCATCTGTAATGGGATCTGATACTCTCTTCTGGTGTGTCTGAAGAGAGTGACAGTGTACTTACATACATACTTTATAGTAAATAAATATTTAAAACAAAACTTAATTTTGTCTTTTCCCCCCTACTGTGTGGTCCAGGCTACCCTCAAACTCAAAGGACAGCATCACATGGCATTACATTTGCAGTCTTCTCTTCATTTTCCTTGATTTTAGGCTTTTATAATAGAATGATATTGTGACTATTTTCTGTTGTGTTTTCTCAGTTTTCCTGTGAGAAGTGTCTATGCAGAATTGTTTTTATTGTTGCATAACCCTGCATTCCTGTGCCACAATTCACTCTCTCAAGTTGATTCAGTTTAGACCATCACAAACAACATGTCTATGTATCATCTTTTTTGTTGTTGTTGTTGTTTTCTTTTTATACATATAGGTGGTTTGTCTGCATGTATGGGCACCATGTATGTGTCTGGTGTCCACAGAGGCCAGAAGAGGGTGTCAGATCCCCCTGGGATGGGACTTACAGACAGTTGTGGGACACTCTATGAGTGCAAGGAACTGAATCCAGGTTCTCTGGGAGAGCACCTAGTGCTCTTAACCTTTAAGCCGCCTCTCCAGCCCAGTTTGAACATCAGTTTCTCGAGAAAACCAAACTGTATATTCAATTTTCTTTTTCTGTTGGTGTTGGTTTTAGTTTAGTTTTGTTTGACGCAGGGCCTTGGATATGTCGCCCAAACTGGCTTTGAACAGGGACTATGTACTCCTGCCTCAGCTCCTTAGTGCTGAGATTACAAGTTTGTATCATCATATTCTTCAGGTTCAGTTGTATCTGACAATGCCGTGTTGTTTACCAGACAGTTCTACTAGGCCAAGTGTGTAGGCTAGCACCTATAATTCTAGAACTGGGGAGGTCAAAACAGGGGGTTCAAAAGCTCAAGTCATTGGCTACATAATGAGTTTGAAGCTAGATAGGCTACTAAAGACCCTGTCTCAAAAAACAAAAACAAGCCGGGAGGTGGTGGCGCACGCCTTTAATCCCAGCACTCAGGAGGCAGAGGCAGGCAGATTTCTGAGTTAGAGGCCAGCCTGGTCTACAAAGTGAAGTACAGGACAGCCAGGGCTATACAGAGAAACCCTGTCTCGAAAAAACAGAAAACACAAAACAAAAGACATAGGGAACAATAAGTTCTAACAGGGTCAAGAATAGCAACAAGAAGCCCCACAGCCTTTGTTATCTCTAACCATCTATTCTTTTTTTTTTCTTGAATAAGATCCAAGTTCCCTCCACCTCAGGTGGTGGTGCACGCCTTTAATCCCAGTACCTGGGAGGCAGAGGCAGGTGGATCTCTGAATTCCAGGCCAGCCAGGGATACACAGAGAAACCAAGTCCCTACCTTTGCTCACAAGCCCTGGTTGGTGGGGCCTCTACCTTAATCTCTGACCTCCGTTAAAATGAATCTTTTCTCTCTCTCTCTCTCTCTCTCTCTCTCTCTCTCTCTCTCTCTCTCTCTCTCTCTCTCTCTTTGGTTTTTTTCAAGACAGGGTTTCTCTGTATAGTCCTGTATAGTCTGGAACTCACTTTGTAGACCAGACTGGCCTCGAACTCAGAAATCTGCCTGCCTCTGCCTCCCAAGTGCTGGGATTAAAGGCGTGCGCCACCACCGGCCATGAATCTTTTTTTTTTCGAGGCAGGGTTTCTCTGTATAGCCTTGGCTGTCCTGGAACTCACTTTGTAGACCAGGCTGGCCTTGAACTCAGAAATCTGCCTGCCTCTGCCTCCCGAGCGCTGGGATTAAAGGTGTGTGCCACCACGCCTGGCCTGAAGGTATCTTTTGTTGTTAATATTGCAATCTCCAGTAGCCCGGGTCCTTCCCTTGCCTGTCCCCTTCTCCTCTACTTGTCACTTTGTTTCACCCACCCACTCCACAGCACACATAGGAAGGCCAGAGAACAGTTTGCAGGAATTGGGTCTCTCCTTCCACTATGTGGGCTTGGTGACCAGTGCCAGCTTGCCCGGCTTGCAGGCAAGAACATTCCTGGGTAAACCATCTCTCCGGCTTCTCTTCCTTCTATTTACTTTTTGTAGATCTATTTGTTTTTATTTTATGAGTATGATGGTCTGCTTGCACCACAGCCATGTCTAGTGCTCACATGGGTCAGAAGAGGGCATCGGATTCCCTAGTACTAGGGTTACAGATGGTTGTGGACATGTGAGTGCTGGGATCTAGACCCAGGCCCTTAGGAGAGCAGCAAGTGCTTGTAACCTAAGTCTTCTGCCTGCTCCCTTTCTCTCTCTCTTTCTTCCTTCCTTTCTTCCTTCCTTCCTTCCTTCCTTCCTTCCTTCCTTCCTTTCTTTCTTTCTTAAAAGATTTATTTATTACTATATCTAAGTACAATGTAGCTGTCTTTAGATGCATCAGAAGTCAGATCTCATTACAGACGGTTGTGAGCCACCATGTGATTGCTGGCCATGTGGTTGCTGGGTTTTGAACTCAGGACCTTTGGAAGAGCAGTGGGTGCTCTTAACCACTGAGCTATCTCTCCAGCCCCCTGCTCCCCTTCTTTAATATGGTGCTGGGACCAAACCTGGAGGCTCCTTTATTTTTTTTTTATTTTAGATTTATTTATTTTATTTTTTAAGATTTTTTTTCTCCGCTCGCTCCGGCCATATTTATTTCATATATGTGGATACACTACACACACGTTTCAGACACAGCAGAAGACAGCATCGGATGTGGTTGCTGGAAATTAAACTCAGGACCTCTGGAAGAGCAATCAGTGCTCTTAACCATTGAGCCATCTCTCCAGCCGCTATCTTTGATTCATTTACTTACTATGTATACAGAGTTCTGCCTGCATGCCTACACAGTAAAATCTCATTATATAGATGGTTGTGAGCCGCCATGTGGTTGCCAGGAATTGAACTCAGGACTTCTAGAAGAGCAATCAGCGCTCTTAACCACTGAGCCATCTCTCCAGCCCAGGTTCCTTTATTCTTTTTTTTTTTTAAGATTTATTTATTATTATACATAAGTACACTGTAGCTGTCTTCAGACACACCACAAGAGGGTTTCAGATCTCATTACGGATGGTTGTGAGCCACCAAGTGGTTGCTGGGATTTGAACTCAGGACCTCTGGAAGAGCAGTCAGTGCTCTTTCTTACCTGCTGAGCCATCTCGCCAGCCCGGTTCCCTTATTCTTAACTTTGTTTTTCTCCTTACCTGGTTATTTGGGTTCATTCAGCCTCAGACAGCTCCTCACTTCTGCCAGGATTTGAAAACTTGCCCAGAATCGTGAAGGAGTATCCTAAGTACTGGGTGCTGTCTGGATTCCCCTCTCCAAACCACTTTTTATCTGATGACCGACCCTATGATGATGAACATAGCCACTCAAGCTCTGAAATACTGACCTATCTACCCATTGGGTTTCTGTCCCCACCCTGCCCTACCCCTTACTTTAAGGGCCCTTTTTAAGAGAGGAAAGTCAGCTGTCTAGCTCGCCCCAGCAGCAAGCGCCTGATCCATAATAAACCAGCAAATAATAGTTGTCCAAGCCAGTTGTTGGTTTCCCATAGACAGCCAGGCACCCCCACACCCACACTGGGACACACTCTCTCCAGAAACTCCCAGAACCCAGACACCCCAAGACTTCTACCATCTCCCAGCAACACCCCTGAATCAGTGTCCTGGTCTGCTTCTATTGCTGGTACTGCCTCACTGAGCCCCTCTGCAGCTATTGGAGAACCTGAAGTATTAGTTCTGGCCATTGGGGTTGGAGAGACTCAGGCAGGTATCAGGGACTAGAACTGCTAGCAGTACCTTAGGTTTGAATAGAGGGAAGGAAGGAAGACTTCAGAAAGGTAAGACCAGTCTAAGACAGGAAAGGTATTCCAGGCAGAAGGAACTGTCAGAGTGACTGCTGACCGGAAGTTCGGGTCCTGATCTGGGGCAGGTAAAGGACTGTCAGCAGAAGGGAGGGTTGATGAATGTAATGACAGGCGCATCTAGAAGAGAATGGCCAGGTGGGAAGGTCTGAGCTCCCTGCAGGATCAGCGAAGCTCAGAGTGTCTTAGGCTTAATCCTGCTCCGCCTCCTCCCACCCCCACCCCCGCCCCCGCCCCCACAGTGTACCCTCCTACTTCACCCAGCCCTCCCTTCCACCCTGCCCCCAAAGCAGCCTCCTGCAGCCAAATGGACTTCTCTCTGGGCCTTCGATTGGGGCCTCGGAATAAGAAGGCTACCTACCAGGAGCCCCCTCCGTCCTCTGGGCGTGGACCTCCAGCTACCTCTCCCTGCTTGCCCTGTCCCCCTACTGCCTGTGCCTGTCCCTGTCCCAGCTGCCCCCCTCTCCCATGTTCCTGCACTGCTTGTCCCTCAGATGCCGCCGCTGCTACCTGCCCTTCCTGTCCAGGCCTCCCTGGCCCACCCTGCACGTGTTCTTGCCCTCCTTGCCCTGCGTGTCCTCCCTCAATGTGTCCGCATACCTACTGCGTCCTCTGCTCGGGTCCATCTATGACCTACTGTCGCCCCTCGCCTTGCCCCATTTACTCTTGTCACGGGAGCCAAACTGCCTGTCGGAGCTCCCACTTGGGCTGCAGTAGCGGCTGCAGCTGCAGCCGTGGTGTTGCATGGGGGCCTCGGGACTCCACGGGCTACTGCGGTGTCTGCTTCAGGAGTCAGAAGAGGGCTTCCCGAGGGCTCTGTCAGATAATCTAGGCTGAGAGGTTGTGTCCCACAAAAGGTGGCTCAACTGGCCCGGGAGTTACTTCCTCAGACAAAGGCTCTGAACAGAGCCAGGATGGAATCAGGCAGACCCCTGACTGATGGGGACAGGGAACCGCTCCTTGGACATTTGATTTTGTGTGTCATCCTGCTGGTTCCAAAACCTGCTCCTGCAAAAGTGTCTTCAGAGCCTTGCTTGCAGTTCTTTAAAGGTAAGCGCGTTCATGGTTCCTTCCTCCCCACTCAGCCTCCAGTGGAGACCTTTGCTTGTCTCCTCTTGCAGTACACAAGGGTATGACAGGTTCCTTTTCTAGAGGATGGGGGTGGGGTGGGGGCGGGAAGCACTCTGTTCAGAAGTCATTTCTGACCCTGAACCTCCATCTTTACCCCCATTGTCTCTGGCCTCCTAATCTCTTATGGTAAGACAGTCAGAGCAGCCCTCGGACTAGAAGAGATGTCTGAGCAGAGGGCTCTTGGTTTCTCCCTCCCCTGGGATGGCTTTGACATCCTTCCTGGTCTTTTGTGTCCATCCAGGAACTTTCTGCCCACCCGGATGTGGATGTTTTGTGTTGGAAATTTCTAAGCACTCACTTAGCCTCATGACCTCAATCTTGCAGCAGTAATCATGGCCCTGTCTGAGACAGCCATGTTCCTCTGTCTTGAGGAAGAGAGGAGCTGGGTACCCTCCCCTCAGGCTCTCAAGGGTCCTACCCACACACACAAGGGTGGTTGTAAGGTCCCTGTTAGGGTGGCGGGGAGAGATTCAAAAAGCCACCAAGTGAGGTAGCTTTTTGTTTTTTGTTATTTTTGTTTTGCTTTGTTTTTTTGTTTTTGTTTTTTATTTTCTTCTGGAGCTGAGGACAGAACCAGGACAGAACTTTATGCTTGCTAGGCAAGAACTCTATCTATCACTGGGCTGGGGAGATGGCTCAGTGGTTGAGAGCACTTCCAGAGGTCCTCTGAGTTCAATTCCCAGCAACCACTTGGTGCCTCACAACCATCTGTAATGGAATCTGATGCCCTTTCCTGGTGTGTCTGAAGACAGCTACAGTGTACATAAAATAAATAAATCTTAAAAACAAAACAAAACAAGACAAAACCTCTACCACTGAGCTAAATCTTCAACCCTGAGATAGAGTTTTATATAGCCTTATGTATAGCCAATTTTAGCCTTAAATTCTTGTTCTTCCTGCTCCTATTTCTCAAGGGTTGGAGACACAAGTAGGTACCATCACACCTAACTCTCCCTTGGTCTTTTAATTTACTACTTTCCTCAATTCCTCCCCCTTTTCTTCATCGTTATATTTTATTTACTTCGTGTGGGGGTGTGGGCACTGGCCTGCCACAGCTCACCAGTGGAAGCTAGATGACAACTTCTGGGAGTCTGGCTCTCCTTCCACCATGTAGGACACAGGAATTAAATTCAGATCCTCTGGCTTGGTAGCAGGTACTGTGCCATCTTGCCAGGCCCAGTCTCTGTTTTTTTTTTCTCCTTCTGGGTTTCTTTTTCTTTTTGTTTCATTCATTCTTTTCTTTTTTCTCCTTTTGTTTGTCTTGTTTTGCTTTTTCTTTTTGACAGACTCTTACTCCAGGTTGGCCTTAAACTCTGTCTTCTTCCACCACAGCCTCCCCAGTGCTGGGGGTGTTAGATGTGTACCACAGTGCCTCTGTGATTCATGGAGAACTTTACAGTGGAGGAATCATGATGCCACCACCTGAGTCCACTGATGAAGCTTAGCATCTATAAATGTGACAGAGCCGGGCACAGACACCCTTTGCCTGCTGTCATTGATGCAGTCTGAAGCATCCAACACTGCCTAGAAAAGATGCTGGCCAAAGAAGCAAACAAGCCTCTCAACATGAATTAAATCAAACCCTCAGGGCTGTTTTGTGTGTGCGTGTTCTTGAGTGTGGCACGTGCACATCCTGTGTGTGTGTGTGCAGGCATTCCTGGAGAGCAATCCTCAGAGCATTGTCCACCTTGATTTTTAGATTTATTTATTTATTATATGTAAGTACACTGTCGCTGTCTTCAGACACATCAAAAGAGGGCATCGGATCCCCTTACAGATGGTTGTGAGATCTGTGGGATTTGAACTCAGGACCTCCGGAAGAGCAGTTAGTGTTCTTAACCACTGAGCCATCTCGCCAGCCCGGTTTTTACCTTTTTATTTATTTGTTTATTTATTTATAACATAATCTCTCACTAGGTCCTGTCTCTGCATCTTCGGCTCTGAAATTACACTCTTGCCACTATCAATGCCCACAGTTTTAATCCGGGTTCTGAGGATTAAACTCATATCCTGTTTGTATGCCAAACAAGTGCTTTACTTCCTCAAGTAACTCCTCAGTCCCTTATTTGATGAGAGATGCAGGAGATGGAGAAGCATAAATGACACGAGGAAGCAAGTCGACTCCGGTAAACTGTGGGCGATGTTCAAGAGAATCTGACCCAGTTACCTAAATAAGTCATTGGCTGTGGGGGAAAAGAGAAGGAGCTCAAAGCACAGATACAGAGCTGAGAATATGCTTCAGTGACAGAGCCCATATGTAGGGCCATAAAGCCCCCTACACATAGGGTGTGAGGGTGTGGACAACCACATGGAATGTATGGATCTCTTTCGTTCAAGACTTGGGGATGGGAACCATAAAGATGTCTTAGAAGTCGAGAACATTTAACTGTAGACTGGGTTGTAGTTTTTCTTTATGAGACAGGATCTGATTATACAGTCCTGGATGGTCTGGAACTTGCTATATGGATCTAGCTGGTCTTGGATCACTCACAGTGATCCACCTGCCTCTGCCTTTCTAGTGCTAGGGTTAAATGTGTCATCATTCCCAGTTTGTGTCCTATAGTTTTAAATTTTACTCTGGGGTTGTTAGTGAACTAGCTTACTTGGTTTAAAATGTCTCAGTGCAGAGGGCAGAAGTGGGAGCGGCAGACTGTATCATTGTTGGATTAAATGTGAACGGGATCGTGAACATTTTAGTAATAAAATACTGAATGAAACTCCTCTGGTAAGGTTGGTTCCTAGCAACACTCCTCACTTCCCCCTGAAAGCTAATACTTCCTCATGGCTTCTTATACACAGATCCTAGCTACTGGAAGATTGCCTTGGAGACAGACTGAATGGACAGGCCCCTCTAGTCACCTGCTAGCAAACTTCCCAACAAGATCTTTCCCAGTTGTACCTCAGAGTCCAAGGGGTCATAGCAACCTTAAGAGTATACGTATTTTGAGCAGATCCTAAAATAATACAAAGTAATGCAGGGGTTGGAGGGATTGCACCATGGGTTAGAGTGGATATGGCTCTCACAGAGAGCCCACATTTGGTTACCTGCATCCCCAGGATGCTCACAGCCTCTGGAACCCAGATTCTGCATATTTTAATGCCCTCTTCTGGCGTCTGAAGGAACTGAGAGCACATGGGTATATAAAATCAAAATAAAGAAGTCTTTGGAGTTCTGTTGTTGCTTTGGGTTTTGTTGTTGTTGTTGTTGTTTGAGACAGGGTTTCTCGGTATGGCCCTCTCTGTCCTGGGACTCACTCTGCAGACCAGGCTGACCTCAAATTCATGAATATCTGCCTGCCCCTGTCTCCTGGGAGGCATGTGCCACCATTGCCTGGCTTCTCCAAGGTTTGTTTGTTTTGTTTTAAGATTTATTTATTATTTATTTCATGTATGTGGGTACACTGTCACTGTCTCCAGACACACCGGAAGAGGGTATCAGATCCCCATTATAGATGGTTGTGAGCTACCATGTGGTTACTGAACTCAGGGACCTCTAGAAGAGCAGTCAGTGCTCTAAACCGCTGAGCCATCTCTCCAGCCCTTCTCCAAGGTATTAAATAGACACACACACACACAAAAATCTACATTTACAAATAGATTATATGGGTACTACATCCATCTCATTTTCCCAGGAACTGTGCACAATGATTTTGTAGTCTTAATTTCTGCTTTATCCCTTACTGTGGAATGCTGGATAAACTTCTTCAACCCTGTGGGCTAATGGCACCTACCTTATGAATTACTTTAACAGTTAAATGCCATCCCATAGCAGTTGGCCAAGATTTTTTTTTTTTTTCAGTGTTAGGGATCAAAGGCTCTCATTCATGGAAGGCAAATGTTCTATCGATGATCTACATAATCCATGGGTGAGATTATAAAAGACTTGTGTGGTTCCCGTGGGTGTGAAGTATGTCTAGGCTTCTAACAATGGTAGCTGCTGTGCTCGATGTGGAGACATCCCCACAACCGAGTAAAAGGAATGATGTTTGTATTCTTGTTTTTGTTTTCTTTTCCTTCTTTTCTTTTTAACAACCCTGACCCATTTGCCAAACCTTTATAAGAAATAATGGAAACTGTGGAGTTGATTTTTAAGAAAGGAAAAGCTGGGTGGTGGAGGCTCACACCTTTAATCCCAACACCTGGGAGGCAGAGGCAGGTGGATCTCTGTGAGTTCAAGGCCAGCCTGGTCTACAGAGTGAATTCCAGGACAGCCAGGGCTACACTGAGAAACCCTGTCTCAAAAACAAACAAACAAGAAAGAAAAAAAGGAAGAAAGAAACAGAAAGTTTGTACAGACAGCTCAGTAGATTAGAGGAACCAGGGTTAGTTCCCAGCTCTCACATGGTGGCTAATAACTGTAACTCCAGTTACAGGGGATCTGATGCCCTCTTATGGCTTGCACAGGCACTGATCACATATAGTGTACGGACATATATGTAGGCAAAACATACAAAAATAAACAAACATCTGGGCGTGGTGGCACACACCTTTAATCCCAGCACTTGGGAGGCAGAGGCAGACAGATTTCTGAGTTCGAGGCCAGCCTGGTCTACAAAGTGAGTTCCAGGACAGCCAAGGTTACACGGAGAAACCCTGTCTCAAAAAACCAAACCAAACCAAACCAAACAAACAAACACTGAAAGAAAGAAATGGCAGGCATGATGATACCAGCAACAGAGATGCTGAGACAAGAAGATGCAAGGGCCGGGTGTGGTGGCACACGCCTTTAATCCCAGCACTCTAGAGGCAGAGGCAGGCGGATTTCTGAGTTCGTAGGCCAGCCTGGTCTACAAAGTGAGGTCCAGGACAGCCAGGGCTATACAGAGAAACCCTGTCTCCAAAAAAAAAAAAAGAAGATGGAAGGTTCTAGTCTAGGCTGGGCTACAGAGGGATACCTGTTTAAAGTTAATTAACATTAACATTATTATTATGTTTTTATTATATATTTATTGTATATATACATAAATATATATACACATATATATGCATATAAATATAAACAAATATATAAACACACATATATAAATATATATACACATATAAAACATATATATATATATATATATATATATATATATGTATGTATATATCTCCTTCAGACATCTGAACCAAGTAAATTGCCAGCCAAGATGGGGTCTTCCTATGTGATACAACCACACAGGGCTGGAGAGATGTCTCAGAGGTCAAGAACACTTACTTTTCTCATTTACAGGGAACATAGGTTTTGTTCCCAGCACCCACATCAGGTAATTTGCTACTATCTGCCACTCTAGTTCTAGGCAATCTGAAGCCTCTGGCTTTCAAAGGCACCTGCACACAAGTGGTGCACATAAACTTATGAAGCGTTACACACATTCACATAAAAAAAAATCCAAACAACAACAACAACCTATATATATATGTGTGTGTGTGTGTGTGTGTGTGTGTATGTATGTATAAACATGTATACATACATACATATAGATATAGAGATAGATAGATAGATAGATAGATAGAGATATACACACAGATTAGGTAAATAATAATTATGTGATAAATGATAACTTAATATGAATCAGGACTTTCTAAAATAATTTACATGGATTAAATTATAAAATCAGCTGGAGAGGTGGCTCAGCAGTTAAGAGCCCTGACTGCTCTTCCAGAAGTCCTGAGTTCAATTCCCAGCAACCACATGATGGCTCATGACCATCTGCAATGGGATCTGATGCCCTCTTCTGGTGTGTGTCTGAAGAGAGTGACAGAATTACTCACAAACATAAAAAATAAATAAATAAACCTTTAAATTATAAATTCATCCATCTGTGAATAACTATAGAGTACTTATCCATAATTAATGGCTGCTTTAAATATTGAGAATATAGGTGGAGAAACAAATACGAATCTCCAGGGAGAAGTAACAAATGAGCAAATAGGAAAAGCCCACCAGATGGTGTTAGGTGCTATGGAGAAAACTCAGCTAACAGGGAAAGACAGAAGGAAGGAGAGCAAGCCACTAAGCCTGGTGGTGGTGCGTCTCTGAAAGCCAAGTACTTGGGAGGTGGAGGCATGAAGGTCAGGTGTTCAAGGTTAATTTTGGCTACATACTGTGTTGAAGACCAGACTGGTCACACAAGACCTAGTCTATAAAAAATAAATAACCCCCCAAAAGGGGACTAGAGATGTGGGCCAGTTGATAAAGTTCTCATCTAGCACATACAAGGCTCAGCACTCAGGCTCCTAAGACCAAAAATCAAATCGGGCTACAAACTTTAAACCTGCAGATTCATGAGACCCCCATCGCCCCAGACAAAGCAGCACCAGGGTTTGGTCCTTAGCACACAGGTCTTTTCTTTTCACAGTTGTCTGTAATTCCAGTGTCAGGTGATCTGATCTCCGTGGACACTTGGCACTCACATGATGTACAGACACATACGAAGGCAAAACAGTTACATATTAAAATAAAGAAATCTAAAAAAAATCGAGGGAACTCCTCCCCACCCTATCCTTCCAAAAAAAATAATACCCTTTTTTGTGAAAAAGAGGATGGCTAAAAAAGACTTCTTAGGGTCTTTGCTTGTTTTGTTTTTTTTTTTTTAGATTTATTTCATATATGTAAGTACACTGTCACTGTCTTCGGACACACCAGAAGAGGGTGTCAGATCCCATTACAGATGGTTGTGAGCCACCATGTGGTTGCTGGGAATTGAACTCAGGACCTCTGGAAGAGCAGTCAGTGCTCTTAACCACTGAGCCACCTCTCCAGCCCTGCTTTTTTTTTTTTTTTTAATTTATTAAAGATTTACTTTATTTAAAAGTTTATTTTATGTGCATGAGTGTGTGCCTAAGTGACTATACTCTCACTAGTTTCATGCAGGTCTCAGAAGTCAGAAGAGGTCAGTCAGCTCCCCTGGTGGAGCTGGAGCTACAAGCAATTGTGAAAACTACTCTGCATATTACTCTTCAAAAGCAGTAACAAGTGATCTTCCACCCCTCTGCCTCTCCTCTGCAAGAACAGCAAGTGCTCTTAACCTGTTAATCATGGAGCATTTTCGCTAGGATTTATTTATTTATTTATTTATTTATTTATTTATTTATTTATTTATTTATTTGCTTTCCAAGCGCAAGGACTACATGAGCCACCACACCATGAAAGAAAGGGAAGTCCTGGCCAGGCGGTGGCAGCGGCGCATGCTTTTAATCCCAGCACTTGGGAGGCAGAGGCAGGTGGATTTCTGAGTTTGAGGCCAGCCTGGTCTACAAAGTGAGTTCCAGGACAGCCAGGGCTATACAG
The DNA here is from genome assembly GCF_000001635.26 of Mus musculus. NCBI lineage: Eukaryota > Metazoa > Chordata > Mammalia > Rodentia > Muridae > Mus > Mus musculus. The sequence goes on from NC_000081.6 coordinate 102,278,685, forward strand.
AAATACCCTGTCTTGAACCCCCCCCCCCCAAAAAAAAAGGAAGAAAGAAAGAAAGAGGTCCTCTCTAATAATAACATGACTTCTGGCGGTAAAGAAGGTAACTATCTTGGGGGGGAACTCTGCAGGAAGCAGTGTGCAAAGGCCCAGGTGGGAGCCGGTGTAGACAGGAGGCCGCGTGGTAGCAGATAAAGTCATGGACATAGCAAAAAGTCCCGGACAGATGCATTTGCATGTCTTTTGAAAGATGTTGGATTCTATCCTTAGTGAAAAGGGAAGCCATTGCAGGGGTCTCCAGGACATAATATTGAATACTGAAACTTAACATTCCAAGAAAAAGCAGATCCTAGGTAGCAGGAGGTGGGAGTCCAGCTCCAGGGCTTAAGTTTTTGTCACTGCTTCCGCAGCCGGACTCCGGCTTTACACCACACCGCCTCCCTCAGGTGTCTGGACAATACTGACTGCTGGCCGGGAGGTCAGGGGAGGTCCAAACCCTAGGGCAGCTCAATTTAGGGCAGCGGAGTTCATTAGCACGTGGTATCCGCTGGCTCTGAGGGACTGCCGGCACCTTTCCTTCTCCTCCTGGAGGAAAACAGAAAATACACTTTCATTCCGGACGACCCCGCGGATATTGGCCAGCTGGAGGACCCTATGGTACCCGCCTGCTCAGGCGCCCAAGAGAACAGCGCACCGCTCCAGCATCCCGGGCCCCATAGGCTCTTCCGCTCCTGGGCGGGGCGCCACGAGGGGGAGTGGCTTCCTGCCGCGCCCCGTCACGTGACGGGGCTATCATGGCGGCGGCCACGAGCCAGCCCGGCTCCCGGAAGCAGGCTGTGAGGGGCGGGCGCGCTGCTGGAACCCGAGCGGAGCCGGAGCCAGTGCGGGGAGGGCGGCCCGGCGGCCTGGAGCCGGACGTGTCCGGAGCGTCCCGGCAGACCGGGGCAGCAGGTGAGATGGGGGCCGGGCGAGGTGCGAGCGGATGAGGGGACGCTCGGCTGAGGCTAGGGGGCGCAAGGAGGGTCAGCCGTGACCCATAGCCGGGGAACCTGCGGTGCGCGCGCGTGACCGCGAAGCATTGGAGAGGCCGGCCCGGGCGGAAGGGATGCTCGGGAATAGATGTGGAGACACTGAGCTCCAAAACTGGCTTATCAGCGAGGATGGGAGGTACAAGAAGCCTGCAGAACCTATCATGGAGATGGGCAGTAGCCCCTTTTGAACTTGAGGGACCGAGATTACTGAAAGGAGTCCCCTTTGCTGTACCAGGCAAGGGTGGAGCGAGTGCTCTGGCCTCTCCCCACTGTCACCCTCCCCCGCCCCACTGAGTCCTAGGAGACAGCCACTCCTCCCACCCACCCAACTGGTCCCTCCAGTCTCAGCTCTGGGGGAGAGAAATTGACAGTGCAGTTGGGTGGAGTTGCCCTCTGCTTAGACACCTAACTCCTCGACTGTGCTACCTGGATTATGGATGTGACTGTGGCCATCGTTCTCTCCCCAGGTCGTCCGGGGGCCCATCATGCTGGTGACTGCCTATTTGTCTTTTGTGGGCCTCCTGGCCTCCTGCCTGGGTCTGGAGCTGTCAAGATGCAGAGCCAGGCCCCCTGGAAGAGCTTGCAGCAACCCCTCCTTCCTTCAGTTTCAACTAGACTTCTATCAAGTCTACTTTCTGGCCCTGGCAGCGGACTGGCTCCAAGCTCCCTACCTGTATAAACTCTATCAGCATTACCACTTCCTGGAGGGTCAGATTGCTATCCTCTACGTCTGTGGCCTTGCCTCCACGGTCCTCTTTGGCCTAGTGGCCTCCTCCCTTGTGGACTGGCTGGGTCGTAAGAAGTCTTGTGTCCTCTTCTCCCTCACTTACTCTCTATGTTGCATAACCAAGCTCTCTCAGGACTACTTCGTGCTGCTGGTGGGCCGAGCACTCGGTGGGCTGTCCACAGCTCTCCTCTTCTCAGCCTTTGAGGCCTGGTACATCCACGAGCACGTGGAGAGGCATGACTTCCCCGCCGAGTGGATCCCAGCCACCTTTGCCCGAGCCGCCTTCTGGAACCACGTGCTGGCTGTGGCGGCTGGTGTGGCAGCGGAGGCCGTGGCTAGTTGGATAGGGCTGGGGCCGGTCGCACCCTTTGTGGCTGCCATCCCTCTTCTGGCTCTGACTGGGGCCTTGGCTCTACGAAACTGGGGAGAGAATTATGACCGTCAGCGTGCCTTCTCCAAGACCTGTGCTGGAGGCCTGCGCTGCCTGCTGTCTGACCGCCGGGTGTTGCTGTTGGGTGTCATACAAGCGCTGTTTGAGAGTGTCATCTTTATCTTTGTCTTCCTCTGGACACCTGTGCTAGACCCACACGGAGCCCCACTGGGCATTGTGTTCTCCAGCTTCATGGCTGCCAGCCTTCTGGGTTCTTCGCTGTACCGCATCGCTACCTCCAAGAGGTACCACCTTCAGCCCATGCACCTGCTTTCCCTTGCTGTCCTCATTGTCGTCTTCTCTCTCTTCATGTTGACTTTCTCCACCAGCCCAGGCCAAGAAAATCCTGTGGAGTCCTTCATTGCCTTTTTACTTATTGAGTTGGCCTGCGGGCTCTACTTTCCCAGTATGAGCTTCCTGCGAAGGAAAGTGATCCCCGAGACAGAGCAGGCCGGGGTTCTCAATTGGTTCCGAGTGCCCCTGCATTTGCTGGCCTGTCTAGGGCTCCTTGTCCTCCACGACAGCGATCGGAAAACAGGCACCAGGAATATGTTTAGCATCTGCTCTGCCGTCATGGTGACGACTCTGCTGGCAGTGGCAGGACTCTTCACCGTGGTGAGACACGACGCTGAGTTGCGGGTGCCCTCACCCACCGGGGAGCCCTACGCCCCTGAACTTTGATCCTCCAGGACAAGGGGTCTGAGATGGGCTCTGGAACACACCCACCTACCCATGACTTGCTTTGTGACTCTGTCCTGCAGCCCCTCTTGCCAGTGCTCTGTATTGGGAAGGACATGGGGGTGACAGACTGGAAAGGTGCCAAAAGCTGACAGTGTACTCCCTTCTCCTTGCTGTGTAAAAATAAACACTTCTAATGGATGTGACTCACTTGTCCTCTCCTGTACCCACCTCAGTTGCTGGTGAGGGGGCAACTGGAGATTTTTGAGGTACAGGTGGGGTTCTGATGTCTTCAAGTCAAATGTCTCCAGCTAAACTGAGGGCTGTGAAATGCCTGTCAACAGAACTGGGTGGAAAGATTCAGAGGCTCCTAAGTCCTTACTCTTGGCTAGGACAGGTACCCTCTCCAGTTTGCAAGCAAAATCCTCAGTTCACATGCAGGGGAAAGATGGACTCTTGAAGTTGGGCTTAGAGTCAGGACACTCATTACACATGTTGAGATCTGATCTCTGGTCCTCATGATTATGCAGTAAGTGCTTTTAGCCACTGAGCCTTCTCTCTACCTCAAAAAGGGAAAATGATCTTAAAGCATGTATCCAGTGCCCAATATACTCAGCCCTTGAACAAAGATTCCAGTGTTCTGGGCTGCTTTGGTGACTACCCCATGACGGTAAACAAAAGCCTTTCCTGTAGGAATAAGCTTGCTGTTCTGAGCATGCATGCTTCTCTGCTTTCTGCTTTCATGACCCAAATGCCCCATTTGTCCAGGGCCATCCGGACCTACTAGGTCCTGAGTTCCTTCAAGAAACATAAGCAGCCGGGCGTGGTGGTGCACGCCTTTAATCCCAGCACTCGGGAGGCAGAGGCAGGCGGATTTCTGAGTTCAAGGCCAGCCTGGTCTACAAAGTGAGTTCCAGGACAGCCAGGGCTATACAGAGAAAACCTGTCTCCAAACAAAACAAAACAAAACAAAACAAAACAAAAAAGCTGCCAAGAAGAGAGTGGTAAAGGGTGAGGGACTGAGATGTCTTGTCTGTACCTGATTCTTCCCCACCCAGCCTAGGTAAAGGCTAGCAAGTCATCGTGGCAGGAAACTGTACCAGTTGGAACACCAGTTTTGTGGGCCCCTCCCTGCCTCGCCTCTGATCATATCTGTCGTTCCTCCTCCCAGCAGAACCCAAGCTTCTCAAGGGAATCGGAGCCTTCTCTAAGAAGGATTGGGGTGAAGGACCGCGGGAGGACAGTGGCATAAGGGTGTGTCCTGGAATGTGCTTGTGATGGGTTTGGAGGACCCACCTGTTCTAGAAGGAATTCACTACCTCTCCTTGGGTCTCAGAAGAATTCAGGATGTTCCAGGTCCTCTACCAGCCTGTGTGGAGAGAGAGTGTAAACTGGGGGAGGAGTTTCTGCACCAGGGTACAAGTGTACACTCAGCAGAAGGCAGTGTCTCCCCACCCAGGCTGTGGAAGTTGAGGATAAATACAAAAACAGGTATCATTTTTCCCTCCCTCCATTATTTATCTCAAGGCTAAACAAAACAAAGTCTGTTGCAATCATTTAACTTCCTTTTTCTACCCTGTTGAGCTAGACGGAGATGCATTTTATAGTTATCTGTAGACTTTTCCTATCATGTAATCTCTTTTCACTTGAGCCTCCCACTTGTGTACAACAAGCTGATGCCTAGAGCATGCCTGGAGACGAAACAGCCTCCCTCTCATCCACCTAGTCAGGGATCACCCATGCAGAAGCCTATTAGATGGGAATCTAGAGCCTAGTTAATGATTTGGCTTTATTGTTGTTGTTGGTTTCTGTTTTTTGTTCTTGTTTTGTTTTTAAGATTTATTTATTTTATGTATATGAGTACACTGTAGCTGTATGGATGGTTGTGAGCCATCATGTGATTGCTGGGGTTTGAACTCAGGACCTTTGGAAGAGCAGTCAGTGCTCTTAATCGCTGAGCCATCTCTCCAGCCCCTAGTTTCTGTTTTTAAAGACAGGGTCTCACTATGTAGTTTTGTCTGGCCTTCAACTGACTTTGTAGACAAGTCTGGCCATGAAGTCTCAGAGGCCTGTCTCCCTTGCCTACTGGAATTACAGATGCCTAGCTAGTGACTTGTTTTATAGATGACAGTAGTATTTACCGCTGGAGCTATAAAGGGGCGGGGGGGGGGGGCTCATATTTTTAAATGATAAGGAAGTCCTGTAGAAGGGAAACTTACGAAGTTCCTTTAATTTTGTCCCTGATGAGCTTGTGTCAAAGGGTCAGATAAGAGTAGGGTGTATTCTTTCCTGTCAGACTCTGCCCAAAGCTCTGGAAGGAAGTTTAAGGACCCTGTCACTGTCAGCTTTTTTTTTTTTTTTTTTAAGGCTGAAAGGAAAGTACATGTGAAAGGTTGTTAGTTGGCTTAAAACTGTGTAGCAAATGAATGGTAAACAGATGAAACCTGCCTCTTGCCAGGCTGTGACCCTCACCTGACACACAGTGCTTATGCCTTATGGTTTCTCACACACTTGTGGTTTAGTCTCTAGTCTTGCTCCTCTGTCCCAAGCTCTGCCCCAGGAGACAGACCAGGGTGAGAGCATTTAGACTCTGCAGTCTGATCCATCTGTGGGTTCCTATGGTTCCGATGAGATGCTAACTCCCCACATGTGCGCTGTATTGAGCCTGTACAGTGAGCTAACTGATCCTTTGCATAGTAGTTCATGCTAGTGTTCCTACCACTTGGGAGGCTGAGCTGTGCAATCAAGATTACAAGGTCATTCTAAGATGCATAGCAACTTGGAACCCAGCCTGGGCTATGTAGCAAGACCCTTACTCAAAAAACAAACAAACAAACAAACAAACAAACAAACAAACAAACAAACTGAGGTCAAGTAGCATAGACATCCCAACACTCACGGAGTATGGGTAGGAGGGTCAGGAGTTCAAGGCCATCTTTAGCTATGAAGCAAATTGAAGGCCAGTCTGGGCTCTCTCAAAAACAAACAAACAAACAAACAAACAAACAAACAAAGCAAGCTGGGCACTGGTAGTGTGTGTCTTTAATACCAGCAGAGACAGGAAGATCTCTTAAGTTCAAGTCTAGCCTGGTCCACAGAGAGAGTTCCAGGACAGCCAGGGGTACACAGAGAAACCCTGTCTTGAAAAACAACAAACAAACAATAACGAGGGGGTGGGAGAGAGCCCTGGTTCAAATCTAGTTCCCCCACTCTCCACCTCAGTTTCCTTATCTGTGAAATGGAAAGAACAGCATGGTTGTTTCTACCCTATAGGGCTCTTGGGAAGATTAAATATTACTGTGCTTAAGTCCTTGTACTTGGCCCACATTTTAAGTACTGCCTAAGTGTTTGATTTATCTTTTTCGATTTGGGAGACTGAACCCAGGGCTTCACACACCCTGAGCAAGTGCGCTGCTGCTGAACTGCACCCCCAACCTCAGCTGTTTGTTTTCACATCCTAGTTCTTGACTCTTGTAACACAGCTGAGTTTATCAGGCTTGGGGGATGAGAGTGAATAGTCATGGGGGCCGTAAGAGAAGCAGAGCTTTGCAGCGCATCCCCATGGCCAGGGGATTCCCAGCAGTGTTTATTCTTGGTTCTAGCCCAGATGGAAGAAGCAGGCTATCCAAGTGACCCTCTGCTTTGGGTGTGCGCGCAGATGGACTGTCAGTGCATTCCACTTGAACTCCTTTCCTCTTCCTCAAGTGGGAAGGTCAGTTTGGGGTCAGCCTTGATGCAGACCACAGTCTTCCCTCAAGAGCTCCCGATCCTTCCCATCCATCTAGGCACAATACTTCTCTCTGGGAGATGGGGGGGGGAGAAACCCCCACAGAACCTAATGGACTGGGGGTGGTCCTATAGGCCTGGCTGGCAGTCTTCTTGGAGAGAGGCTGTGCATTCCATTCCCTAACCCAATCCCTCCCTCCCTCCCATCTCTCTCCTTTCTCCTCTCTTTCTCTGTTTTGTTGTTGTTTGTGGCTGGGTCTCACTTTGTAGTCCAGGCTGGTCTTGAACTTACACAGCTCCACATGTGTTTGCCTACCAAGTGCTAGAACTAAAGGTGTTGGATGTTCGCCATTAATCCCAGCACTTGGGAGGCAGAAGCAATAGATCTCTGAGTTTGAAGCCAGCATGGCCTACAGAGTGAGTTCCAGGACAGCCAGAGCTACACGGAGAAACCCTGTCTCGAAAAACAAGCAAGCCAACAACAGAGGGTGTGCTTCATCACGGCAGGCGTACATCCTAGGTAGCCAGGGATGATCTTAAAATCTTCAAAAATTAGTTTATTATATTTAGTTTATTTGTGTGTATGTAATGTGTGTGCAGCAGGGTGGGGCTGCCATAGCATGAGTGAGAAGGTCAGAGGACCGCTTGTAGGAGACAGTTCTTTCCTTCCATCGTGAGGGACAGAGAAATAAACCTTAGGTTGTCAGTTTGGCAACATGCACCTTTCTACCCGTGGAGCCATCTTTCTGACTTCACCTTAAAGTCCTGATCCTCCTGCTTCAGCCTTCCAAGTACTAAGACTACAGGTGTGTATTACATTTATCCTTTTGATTTTTTTTTGATTGTTTTGAGAAACAAGGTTTCTCTATATAGCCCTGGCTACATACTCTGTAGACCAGGCTGGCCCGGAACTCAGACATCTGCCTGCCTTTGCCTCCTCAGTGCTGGGATGAAAGGCGTGTGGTGCTTTTCAGTTTAGATCTCATTCTATTTCTATAGCTCAGGATATCCTGAAACTGTATGTAGCCCAGGATGGCCTCAAATGTGATCCTCCTGCCTCAGCCTCCTGAGTGCTAGGATTACAGGTTTCACCACGACATCCTTCTCCCTGCCTTCTTTGTATAGTACCCGGGACGGAGTTCACGTGTCCTGACTGCTCATATGAAGCAAGCAGTCTACCAGTGAGCACTAAACCCAATTTATTATTGTCTGTTACCATGTTTCTATAGAAACACAGATAAGGGACTGGAGAGATGGCTCAGTGGTTAAGAGCACTGACTGCTCTTCCAGAGGTCCTGAGTTCAATTCCCAGCAACCACATGGTGGCTCACAACCATCCTTAGTGAGATCTGATGCCTCTTCTGAAGTGTCTGAAGACAGCTACAGTGTATTTATATATAATAAATAAATTTCTAAAAAAAAAAAACACAGAATAAAAATACTAAATGGCCTAGAGTGTCATGCTGGGGGTCAGATCTACAGTTATAAAAACATGTCTTATCTCTGTTGGGTGGTGAAGGTGCATGCATTTAACCCCAGCACTCTGGAGGCAAAGTTAGGGAGCTCTTTTGAGTTTGAGGCCAGACAGGTCTACTCCACGAGTTAGTTCCAGAACAGCCAGGGGTATATAGAGAAACATTTTCTTTAAAGATATTTTTTAAAAGGATTATTTATTTATTTTATGTATAAGTATACTGTCAATGTCTTCAGACACACCAGAAGTTGGTGTTGGATCCTACTAAAGATGGTTGTGAGCCACCATGCAGTTGCTGGGGATTGAACTCAGGACCTCTGGAAGAGCAGTCAGTGTTCTTGTTTGTTTGTTTGTTTGTTTTTTCGAGACAGGGTTTCTCTGTATAGTCTTGGCTGTCCTGGAACTCACTTTGTAGACCAGGCTGGCCTCAAACTCAGAAATCTGCCTGTCTTTGCCTCCCAAGTGCTGGGATTAAAGGCGTGAGCCACCACGCCCGGCTAGTCAGTGCTCTTAACTGCTGAGCCATCTCTCCAGCCCTCTATTTAAAAAAAAATTTTAATGTATTTAAGGGGTTGGAGAGATGGCTGAGGGGTTATGATCACTGGCTGCTCTTTCAGAGAACCAGGGCTCAATTTCTAGCACCTACATGGTGGCTAACAACTATCTTTAACTCTAGTTCCAAAGGATCCAACACTCTCACACAGACATTCATGCAGGCAAAATACCAATGTACATAAAAGTAAATAAATATTTTAAAATGTATTTTTAAATTTTTTTAGATTTTTTTTGTATTTTATGTATGAGTAGTCTATCTGTATGTACACCTGCATGCCAGAAGATGGCAGCAGATCCCAGAATAGATGGTTATGAGCCAACATATGGTTACTGGCCATTGAATCTCTGGAAGAGCAGATGATACTCTTAACCATTGAGCCATTTCTCCAGCCCTATTAATAATTTTATTTTTAATGTGTATTGAATATTTTGCCTGAATATATGTATGTGTACCACATGTGTGTCTGGAGCCCATGTAGGTCAACTGAGGTTATCAAATCTCTTGGAGAAGGAGTTACAGGCAGTTGTAAGCTGCCATGTGGGTGATAGGAACTGAATTTAGGTCTTCTGCAAGAGAAGCAAGTGCTCATAACTGCTGAGCCATCTCTCCAGACCCGTCGTTATTTATTATTTTATTATTATATTATTTTTCCCTTTGCCTTAATTTTTATTATTTTTTTAAGACAGGGAATTACTATATACCACAGGCTGACATAGAACTTACTTTGTAAACCAGGCTGGCCTCAAACTCTGAAATCTGTTTGCCTCTGCTCCCCAAGTGCTGGGATTAAGTTTGTGTGTCACCATATCTGTCAGTTAATTAATTGATAAATTAATTGAGATGGAATCTCATTGTATGGGCCTGACTGTCCTAGAACTGGCTTTGTAGTCCAGGCTGGCCTTGAACTCTGTCAGTTTCTGCCTCCTGAGTGAGTGCTGGACCCAGCAATGTTTTAAAGAAAAACTGGATTATACTGGACTGGAGGGAGAGGTTGGTGGTCAAGGACATACACTGCTCTTCCAGAATACCTAAGTTCAATCTCTAGTGTCCATGCACAGAGGTTCGACCACCTGTCTGTCATTCCACTGCCAGCAATGTGGCTTATACACCTGGACACATAACTTAAAAATAAACATATCATATTATTCATTTTTTTGCTGTGTGTGTGTGTCTGTGTATGAGTGTGGTGCTGGAGATTGAACTCCCGGTCTTTTATATGCTCAGCAAGTGCTTGGCCACATCCCAGCCTTGACGTGATTTTTAAAAATAACTTACTTATTTTATGATCATTGGTTGTATTTTACCTGCATATGCATGTATGTGTGTATTGTTAGAGTCCAGGAGTCACCCTACAAACCAGAGGAACATTGATGTCAGTCAGACAGGGATAGTTTATTGAACACATACTCCAAGACTCATCAATCAGGGCCATAGCTCAGACTCGAGAGCTAAAAGCAACAAGGGTGAACTCTATCCAGGGTCAGTTTATATAGGGAAGAAACATAAGGAGCTCATAAGCAGATACAGTGGGGGCTGCAGGGTGGTCGGCCTTCTTCCAAGTTTCTTCAGTCCTTTAGACATAACAGTTTAAGCTGCCCTCTATCTTGCTTTGCCCTGAATGAAGGCTACAGCTGGGGGATTTGCAATCATCATCATCATTATAACATAACTGGGTATGTGGTCAGCTTGATCCTGCTGGGCCAACTTATTCTTCTGTCAAAGAATGGCATGCATGGAACAAAGTAATAAAAGCTATGCTTAGCCGGGCAGGCTTCAACATGTATGAGTGTGTCAGATCCCCCTGAACTGGAGTTATAGTTGTGAGCTACCACCTGCGTGCTGGGAATTGAATCCTGGTCTCTGGAGGAGCAGCCAGTGTTAACTGCTGAATCATCTGTCCAGGCCCCACATGGCTTTTTTTTTTTTTTTTATTGCATCTCATGTAGCCTAAGCAAATTTTTAATTCTCTGTATAATAACCGTGACCTTGAACTTCTGATCCTTCTGCCTCTACCTCCCAAATGCTGGGAGACATTTGCTAGTATTTCTAGTTTTATGTGGTGATGGGGATTGAACCCAGGGCTTTGTACATGCTAGCCTCAACTGAGCTATGGTTCTAGCTTACTGGCAAGCTTTTTGTAACTATAGTTCTGAGGTTCAAATCAGGACCTGTCATTCTAAACAGATATGTCCATCCACTGAGATGCTCTCTTAGGCCAAACACTTTTTTTCACTAGGAATAATGACATACACCTTTGACCCTAGCCCTGAGGTTGGGGTCATAGAGGCAGAAGTGTCTCTGAATTCTAGGCCAACCAGGGATACACAGTGGGACCCTGTCTCAAAAGCAAAATAAGAAAGCAGCTTTTCAAGAACTGTATGTAAATTACTGTCAGGGCCAGCAAGGTAATCTTTTTTTCTTTTTAGATTTTTTTTTTTTATGTGAGTACACTGTAGCTGACCTTCAGACACACGAGAAAATAGCACCATATCCCATTACAGATGGTTGAGACCCACCATGTGGTTGCTGGGGATTGAACTCAGGACCTCTGGAAGAGCAGTCAGTGCTCTTAACCACTGAGCCATCTCTCCAGCCCCATGGGTCATCACTGTTAAAATGGAGGACCTGGAGAGATGGTTTCAGTTCCCACACTTACAAGAAGGCTCACAACTCCTGTAATGTTAGTTACAGATGAACCAACCCCACTCCTATGGTCTCCTTGGGCACCAGACATGTATGTGCTACATATATACACATACAAGCACTCATTCATATCCATAAAATAAGTCTTTAAAAACACAGATGCGCCGGGCGGTGGTGGTACATGCCTTTAATCCCAGCACTTGGGAGGCAGAGGCAGGCAGATTTCTGAGTTTGAGGCCAGCCTGGACTGCAGAGTGAGTTCCAGGACAGCCAGGGCTTCACAGAGAAACCCTGTCTCGAAAAAACAAAAACAAACAAACAAAGAAAACCCCATATATATGGGACTGGAGAGATGGTTCACCAGTTAAGAGCACTGACTGCTCTTCCAAAGGTCCTGAGTTCAAATCCCACCAACTACATGGTGGCTCACAACCATCTTTTTTTTTTTTTAATTAGATATTTCCTTCATCTACATTTCAAATGCTATCCCCTTTCCTAGGTTCCTCTCTGAAAGTCCCCTATACCCTCCCCACCCTGCTCTTCAACCCACCCACTCCAGCTTCCTGGCCCTGGCATTCCCCTGTACTGGGGCATATGATCTTTGCAAGACCAAGGGCCTCTCCTCCCATTGATAGCTGACTAGGTCATCCTCTGCTACATATGCAACTAGAGACACCAGCTCTGGGGGGGGGGGTACCGGTTAGTTCATATTATTGTTCCTCCTATAGGGTTGCAGACCCCTTTAGCTCCTTGGGTACTTTCTCTAGCTCCTTCATTGGGGGCTCACAACCATCCTTAATGAGATCTGATGCCCTCTTCTGGTGTCTGAAGACAGCTACAGTGTACTTAGATATCATAATAAATAAATCTTAAAAAACAACAACAAGGCTGGGCAGTGGTGGCGCATACCTGTAATCCCAGCACTTGGGAGGCAGAGGCAGGCAGATTTCTGAGTTCGAGGCCAGCCTGGTCTAGAGAATGAGTTCCAGGACAGCCAGGACTACACAGAGAAACCCTGTCTCCAAAAACCAAAAACCAAACAAAAAAACAAAAACCACAGATGCAAGATGGACGTGGTGGCACACACCTTTAATCCCAGAACTTGGGAGGCAGAGGCAGGTGGATCTCAGTGAGTTCAAGGCCAGCCTGTCTACAGAGATTGTTACATAGAAAAACACTGTCTCAAAAAACTAAACCAAACAAACAAAAAACACAACCACAGACGAACCAGGTGTGTTGTAATCTTTAAATCCCAGCACTAGAGAGACAGAGGCAGACAGATCTCTGTGAGTTCCAGGATAGCCAGGGCTTTGTAGAAAAACTCTCTCAGACAGGTGTGGTGGTGCATGCCTTTAATCCCAGCACTTGGGAGGCAGAGGCAGGCGGATTTTCTGAGTTCGAGGCCAGCCTGGTCTACAAAGTGAGTTCCAGGACAGCCAGGACTATACAGAGAAACCCTGTCTCAAAAAACCAAAAAAAAAAAAAAAAAAAAAAAAAAAAAAACCAAAACCAAAACAAAAACAAAACACCCCCCCCCAAAAAAAAAGAAAAAGAAAAACTCTCAAAAAAATCCACCCCCCCCCCAACAACAAGAACAACAAACAAAGTAAATCCAAGGTTTGGCTAAAAATATTATGTTGGAAAATTTAAGTATAGCTTAGTGATAGAGGGTTTGCCTAGCATGAGCAATGCCTTAGGTTTAATCCATAGCACTGCAAATAAATAAATAAATACATAAGTTCTGTAATTAAGTGTGGTGCTCCAGATCTGTAATCACAGTACTTAGGAGGCAGAGACAGGTGGATCAGGAGTTTAAGCTCAGTGAGTTCTAGGATGGCCTAGGAGATCCTATCTTAAAAACAAAACAAAATAAAACAAAAACGAAATCTATGTATCTTCTTTAGTTTTTACTGCTACAACAAAACACCATGACACAAAAGCAACCTGGGTTTATTCAGCTTCTAGATCATAGTCCATCACTGAAGGAAGTCAGGACAAGAACTCAGGCAGGAATGGAACCTGGAGGCAGGAGCTGATGAAGAGACCAGGAGGGAGTGCTGTTCACTGGCTTGCTCCACGTGGTGGTTTGCTCAGTGTACTTTCTTATAGAAGCCAGGACCACCAGACCAGGGATGGCACCACCCACTATGGGCTGTTGTCCCTCCTGCATTGATCACTAATCGAGAAAATGCCTTATAGCTGGCTCTCATGGAGGCATTCCTCAACTGTGGCTCCTTCTTCTCTGATGACTTTAGTTTGGGTCAAGTTGATGCACAAAACCAGCTAGTACACTGTGTATTGGTCTTATCCCTAAGACATCATGTATATATATATATATGTGTGTGTGTGTATATATATACACATACATACACACACACATATATATATACACATATGTGTATATATTCATATTTAGTTATGCATTTGTGTAAATGTATATGTGTATATATATATATATGCTGTGTATGTATATATGTGTGTGTGTGTATAGCATATATGCTATACACACACACACACACACAAAACTTTACTTCCATAGGATTCATTATAGGATGTAGCCCTAGCTGATTGTGGTGGTGGGGCACATCTTTAATCCCAGCACTTGGGAGGCAGAGACAAAGGGATCTCTGAGTTTGTGTCCAGCCTGGTCTATAGAGCGCGTTCTAGGACAGCCAGGAATACGCAGAGGAACCCTGTTTCAACAAAACAAAACAACACAAAAGGGATGTAACCCTAATTCTTCCTAATAATTCCTAATTATATTATACATCCCTAATTATTTCTAATACATTTGACTCAACCCATATTCCTATGCCCCCTTCTCCTTTTAAAAATATTTAAGTCTATGTGTGTTCCTGAATGTATACATGCATACAACATGTGTTCACGAGCCCAAGAAGGTCAGCAGGTACATCAATGTAGAGTAACAGTTGGTTTTGAGCTGCGGTATGGGTGCTAGGTGCTAGGTACCTGATCCTCTACAAGAACAGACTTGGGTGCTAGGTGCTAAGTGCCAGATCCTCTACAAGAACAGACATAGGTACTAGGTGCCAGATCCTCTATAAGAACAGACATAGGTGCTAGGTGCCAGATCCTCTACACGAACAGACATGGGTGCTAGGTGCTAGGTACCAGATCCTCTACAAGAACAGACAGTGCTCTTGACCACTGAACCACTGAGCCATCTCCAGATCCTCTTTTTTTTTTTTTTTTTGAGCTAGGAATATCTCAGTGTACTTCTATGTAGCTCTGGCTAGCCTGGAACCCATTATGTAGACCCTGGCCTCCAACTCAGAGAGCCCATTGGCCTCTGCCTCCTGAGTGCTGGGAGTTTGTAACCCCTTTTACAGAAACTGAACAAATGAAGCTGGGACTAGAGTCTGTCTTCATTGCCCAGTCTCAAGTTCAAAGCTCTTTCCACCGTCTGCGCTGCCTCTTTTATGCATTTAGTATTCAGATGTAAGATTCAACTCTATGACTTAGGGCTGGCGAGATGGCTCAGAAGTTAAGGGTTCCTGCCACCAAGACTGGTGACCTGAGTTCAATCCCCAGAACTCACATGGTTGAGAGAGAACAGACATCTTCAAGTTGGGAGTTGTTCTCTGACCTCCATGTGTACCAGCACATGTCCCTATGAATGCATACCCAACAAATAAATGACATGAGTCAAGTTGTATCAGGCACATTTGTTGTTGTTGTTGTGTTTTTGAGATAAAGTTTGTCTAGGTGGTCCTGGCTGACCTGATATTTGCTATGGAAACCAGGCAGGCCTCTCAGTAACAGAGATCTACTTGACTTTGCCTCCAGAGGGCTGGGCTTAAAGGCTGGGCTTAACGCCACCACACCTGACTTTGTTTTGAGACCAGGTTTCACATACCGCAGGCTGGCCTTGAACTCCTGATTATCTTCCCTCCATCTCTTAAGTGTTGGGTCCCATATTCCCGACTTCCACTTTGCGCAGCTTTCAGTAAAGAACATACAGGTGAGCATGGTGTTTAGGAAGTTAGTACTGAGGCAATTGATGTCCTCATGGCTCACCTCCTTTCTCCTAGGTCCTTTATCCTACAGGGAGTATCCTGGAAATGTCTATAATCATTATTGATTGATTTACTGTGGCACTTATTATTAGAACCTAGGGCCTTGTCTATGTCGGGCACCTGCTCTAATCACTGAGCTACATCCACAGCCCTCTTTTACACTTTTAATTTTTATTCATTTATTTTTAAAGGCCTGTTTATTTATTTTTTTATGAGTTATTTGTCTCCATGTGCATACATGACCATATGTGTCTGGTGCCAGAAGGGGTCAGAAGAGGACATATGATCCCTGGAGTTACAGGTGGTTGTGAGCCACCATGAGGGCGCTGGGAACCAAACCTGGATCCTCAGGAAGAGCTACAAGTGTTCTTAACTGTTGACCCATCTCTCTAGTCCTCTTACTTTTTATTTTGAAATGGTTTAAATGGCTTGTGTTAGCCTTGAACTCCCTCTGTAGTTCACTCTTGGTACCCAAGATCCTCTTGCTTCAGGCTCCCCAGTATCTAGGATCATAGTTTTGAATTAACAGGCCCACCTTGTAACAAATACTGTTCGTTTTAAAAATTAATTTGTTATACTTATGTTTATAGGTGTTTTTGTCTCTACATATGCCTGGGTACCATGTCTGTGTCTGCTACCCAAATGGACCAGATCCCTGGAACTGGAGTTAGAGAGCTGTGAGCCACCATGTGGGTGCTGGAAATTGAACAGAGGCCCTCTGGGAGAGCAGCCATTGCTGTTTACTGTTGAACCATCTCTCCAGGCCCGCTTTTTTTTTTTTTAATATTTATTTATTTCTTTTATGTGTAGGAGTACACCATAGTTGTCTTCAGACACACCAGAAGAGAGCATCAGATCCCATTACAGATGGTTGTGAGCCACCATGTGGTTGCTGGGAATTGAACTCAGGATCTCTGGAAGAGCAGTCAGTGCTCTTAACCTCTGAGCCATCTCTCCAGCCCCAGGCCCGCTTTTAAAAAGATTTTTTGTTTTGTTTTGATTTTGAGACGAGGTCTCACTAGACAACCCAGGCTGCCTTTGAACTTTAAGCTTTTTTAGCTCCTCAGCCTCCTTAGTAAGTATTCCCTACCCTCTGGTGGTGGGTGATGTTTGGTACCACCCTTGACTTTATAGTGCATCTGAGAGAGCAGGAGTTAGACTACTTGGTAGGCAGGCAGATAAGGGAGAGGGGCCATGGCTAGGAGATAAAGGTGGTCAATTTCCAGGATGGCTGCTTCTTCCTTATGCCCCTGACTTGAGAAAAAAGCTCGGCATTGTTAGTGTCTGCATTAAATATTGCCATTCCCACGCTGAAATTTTCTAGTGGGGGAGATGTCAGTTTTTTCTCTTATTCCCTCCCCTTCCTATGTCTCCCCCTTTCTTTTTCTTCCTTCCTTCCTCCCTCCCTCCCTCCCTCCCTCCCTCTTTCTTTCTTTCTCTCTCTCTCTCTCTCTCTCTCTCTCTCTCTCTCTCTCTTTCTTTCTTTCTTTCTTTCTTTCTTTCTTTTGATTTTTCCTGAGACAGGGCTTCTCTGTGTAGCCCTGGCTGTCCTGGAACTCAGAAATCCCTACGCTCAGTATTTTGAACCCTGTTTCAAAAAACAAACAAAACAAAAGACTGTGAACGTTCACAATGAATTCTTCCCTTTACTCTTCACTCAACTCTATAGCCTTTCTTATACAACCCATGTAAGATGTAGGCTGGAATCCAAACTTGGGAGGGAGGAGAACCTAGGAGAACCCGGAGGTTGTCCCTGCACCCTTTTCAGTGTCCCTCTCCACAAAGTCAGAGTTTTAAAGAATCCCAAAGACCCTGTGTGGTGGTGTACACCTTCAACCCCAGCATTAGGCAGGTGGATCTCTCTTAGAGGCCAGCCTGGTCTATTTAGCAAGTTCCAGGACAGCTAGGATCACGTAGTGAGAACCAGTCTCAAAAAACAAAAATAAAAACAAAAAAATACATCAAAGGCTATTACACCTTTTCTTTCCTAGTAACGCAAAGCAAGCCATGTGGGTTTCTTATTTTAATTCTCTTGAAATTTAAAATCCTGCCTGAGCTCAGGGAATAAAGGCAAGAAAGACTTAGTGATTGACCACCCAACTGCGAAATGACTGTAATTGACTGAGGTTGAAGAAGGAGACTGTGTCCCAGAGTCTTTCCGGTCCAGAGTTGTACCCGCCCCTCCAGGAACACGTGACAGACAGCGCGGCAGATAAACTACAACTCCCAGAGCGCCACGCGGCCGGCCTGCGTTACGCTTTCTCGCTGATTGGTCACTAGGGATATTTGAAAGGAGGTGCTGGCGCGGAAAACGAAGCGTGCCCACCCGGTGCTTGGTGGAGCTCGGGCTGGAGGACGCTGCTAGGCCGGTGAGGAACGGCAGCTTCGAGGGAATTAAGGCACGGAGGGTCTGGTGAGCGCGCGCTCAAGCCGCGGTAAGTGACATTCCCATTGCTGACCTGGGAAGAAACGGGGCGTTTCTGCGGAGGCTCGGCGGCCCCCGAAAGGGTGTGCTCGGCGCCCAGGACCCTGTGGAGACCCCTGCGGTGGCCTGGTGGGACACTGAGGACAAGGAGCGTCCTGGAGGAAGGAACAGTGGACTTGTCAGTTTGTAACGGGAGCCCAGTTTATATCGGCCTCTCCCCGCATAGGATTTCTGGTGGGATTCTTTGCCTGCTTCATCCTTTGAATCCTCCTACAACTTTCAATCCCTTCTTTCCTCCAGTTATTTCCATTACAACCCTTCGCAGGCTTCTACAAACCATTTCGTTGTATCTAGACTTTTGCCATGAGGAACTTCAAAGGAGTCAACTTCGCCACTCTGCTCTGCAGCAAGGAGGAGACCCAGCAGCTGCTGCCTGACTTGAAGGTGGGACCCTTTATGGCTCAGGACACACCTAGTTTCTGAGATTATCTGTGTTTTTTTCCTTTTCCTTTTTTCTTTTTTTCCGAGACAGAGTTTCTCTGTATAGCTCTGGCTGTCCTGGAACTTACTTTGTAGTCCAGGCTGGCCTCGAACTCAGAAATCCACCTGTCTCTGCCTCCCTAGCGCTGGGATTAAAGGCTTGCGCCACCACGCCCGGCTTCCTTTTCCTTTTTATTTATTGTTTTTATTTTTATTTAAAAAATTATTTTTCCGCCGGGCAATGGTGGCACATGTCTTTAATCCCAGCACTTGAGAGGCACAGGCAGGTGAATTTCTGAGTTCGAAGCCAGCCTGGTCTATAGAGTGAGTTCCAGGACAGCCAGGGCTACACAGAGAAACCCTGTCTTTGAAAAAAAAAATTTTTTTTTCCCCTAGGGCTACTAATGTGATCATCTCCTAAGGACACTCTGGTTTATGTTCTCCGTTTGGGAGAGTTATACATCGGTTTTTGTTTACGTTTTATCATTCTCCTTATAGTAAATTTTACATTCTAATTTTATTTATTTATTTATTCATTTATTTATTATATGTAAGTACACTGTAGCTGTCTTTAGACACTCCAGAAGAGGGCATCAAATTTCGTTAGGGATGGTTGTGAAGCCACCATGTAGTTGCTGGGATTTGAACTCAGGACCTTTGGAAGAGCAGTTGGCGCTCTTAACCACTGAGTCATCTCACCAGCCCTCTAATTTTTAATTAAAAAAAATTTTTTTTTTCCATACTGGGGATTGAACTCAGGATCTCATGCATTCAGGAAAATATTTCACCACGGAGCTATATCTCTATATCTGTTTTCACTTTTAAAAATAACATATCATCTATGTCTTCATATGTTATATACAAGCATATATAATATATAGTATGAAATATGTAAGCTATATATTATCTAAATATTATATATATGTTTAAAGATTTCTGAGACAGGGTCTCTCTACATAGCCCCTGGCTGTCCTGTAAGTCACTATGTAGATGAGGCTGGCCTCGCTCGAACTCAGAAATCCACCTGCCTCTGCCTCTCAAGTGCTGGGATTAAAGGCCTGAGCCACCACTGCCCGGCCTGTTTTCACTTTTTTATTTTGAGACAGTGCTCATTCGCTCAAGCCCAGGAAGCTCTTGAACTTTTCTTCTGTCTTTTTGCCTTCACACAGGCCTGTGTCACCAAGCCTGGCTTGTGTTTTGCCGTAACTTGGAGAGAGATACATGAGAACCTGTGGGGCCCTGTTTCTGCCCCCCCCCCCCTTTCTTTTCTGCTCACGCGGCTTGATTCTTTCTCCTAGGAGTTCCTGTCCAGATCCCGGACTGATTTCCCCAGCAGCCGAACAGATGCCGAAAGAAGACAAATTTGCGATACCATCCTGAGGGCTTGCACCCAGCAGTTGACTGCCAAGCTCGATTGCCCTGGGCACCTGAGGAGTATTTTGGACCTGGCAGAGCTGGCCTGTGATGGCTATTTGTTGTCTACTCCACAGCGCCCTCCCCTCTACCTGGAACGCATTCTCTTCATCCTACTTCGCAATGGTTCCACTCAGGGAAGCCCAGACACTGTGCTGCGCCTTGCCCAGCCTCTCCATGCCTGCTTGGTTCAGAACTCTGGAGAGGCTGCCCCTCAGGACTATGAGGCCGTGACCCGGGGCAGCTTCTCTCTGTTTTGGAAGGGAGCAGAGGCACTGTTGGAGCGGCGAGCTGCGTTCTCAACTCGGCTGAATGCCTTGAGCTTCTTGGTGCTCTTGGAGGATGGCAGTGTCCCCTGTGAGGTCCCTCACTTTGCTTCTCCAACCGCCTGTCGTTTAGTTGCCGCCTATCAGCTGTACGATGCTACAGGACAAGGTCTAGATGAAGCTGATGCCGACTTCCTGTATGAAGTGCTTTCTAGGCACCTGATCAGAGTCTTAGTAGGTGAGGGTGGTAGCTCTCCCGGTCCTCTCTCGCCTCAGAGGGCCCTCTGCCTCTTGGAAATCACCCTGGAACACTGCCGTCGGCTCTGCTGGAACCACCACCACCGCCAGGCTGCCAGAGCAGTGGAGAGGGCTCGTAATCACCTAGAGAAGACCAGTGTAGCTCCTAGCCTCCAGTTATGCCAGATGGGGGTTGAGCTGTTGGAAGCTGTAGAAGAAAGACCAGGGGCAGTGGCCCAGCTTCTGAGGAAGGCAGCAGCCGTTCTTATCAACAGTATCGAGGCGCCGTCGCCCCCGCTCCGGGCATTGTACGACAGCTGCCAGTTCTTCCTTTCAGGCCTGGAGAGAGGCATCAGGAGGCACTGTGGACTTGATGCCATATTGAGTCTCTTTGCTTTTCTTGGGGGATACAGCTCCCTTGTCCGGCACCTGAGAGAAGTGAGTTAAGAACCTACAGTAGGGTGGGGAGTGGCTCTGTAAATAACTGGAAATTCTGGAGCCTTGGTAAGCTGCTCTCTAGGCTGTGCCGGGCTTGAGGGACTCTAGGCAGTACTCAGCACAAAGTTCACCCTCTCCAGGTTTCAGATCAGACGCCTCTTCCTTCATCTCTCCTTCAGGTCTCTGAAGCATCTTCCAAGCAGCAGCAGTGCTTGCTTCAGATGCACTTCCAGGGTTTCCACCTCTTCACCGGGATTGTGTATGACTTTGCTCAAGGCTGTCAGGTACCATCGGACATTCTGAGGTTGCTTCTTAGAAGACCTTTGGGTAACTGGGCAGTGGTAGGGGTGCACGCCTTTAATCCCAGCACTTGGGAAGCAGAGGCAGGCAGATCTTTGTGTTCAAGGCCAGCCTCTATAGAGTGAGTTCCAGGACAGAGAAACCCTGTCTGGAAAACAAACAAACAAACAAACAAAGCTTTGGTTTTGGACATGGGATGAGGTGGAAGTCCTAGTGGACCTTGCATGACTCTTTTAATCCTTTAACCTTCTTGTTCCTTTCAGGCAACTGAGCTTGCTCAGCTAGTGGACGGTTGCAGATCTGCTGCTGTCTGGATGTTGGAGGCCTTAGAGGGCCTGTCGGGTGGAGAGCTGGCTGACTACCTGAGCATGACTGGTTAGTGCCTTGGGGCTCGCTGCATTGCTCTAGGGGATGGCTATCACTTGTCATGCTGACTAGGAGAGCACGTGTACTTTTCTGACAGCTGAGTGTCAAAGGTTTAAAGAGACAGGAAAAGACTTATGTGGAAGGATCTGATTAATGCAGGAGAGACGGGGTGAGGCTTAGGACAGAGAATTCTTTTTTTCCTTATTATATTTTGCAGTTTGATTTGGTAATTGTTTTAAAAAATATCTGTGCATTGTATGCAACATTACAGACTTTATTTATTTATTTATTGAGACAGGGTTTCTCTGTATAGCCTTTACTGTCTTGGAACTCACTTTGTAGACCAGGCTGGCCTCGAACTCAGAAATCTGCCTGCCTCTGCCTCCTAAGTGCTGGGATTAAAGGCGTGTGCGCCCACGTCCGGCCAGATTTTATTTTTCTTAGTTTTTTTTTTTTTTTTTTTTTTTTTTTTTTTTTTTTAGCTAAAGTCATACTATGTAGCACAAATTGGGCTCAAACACATAGCAGTCCTCCTGTCTCAGCTTCCCAAGTCTGGGATCACAAATTATATTTCACCTTTTTTTTTTCTAAATTTTTTAATACCGGTTCTATTTATATAACTGGCTGTCCTGGAACTTGCAATAGACCAAGCCCTTGAGCCCAGATGTACACCACCACACCTGACTACAGCTGTCTATTTTGAGGAATTGGCTTAGCTGGAGGATGTAGCCCAGTGGTTAGAGTACTTGCCTAGTTTGTGTAGCATCTGGAGTTTTTGTTGTTGTTGTTGTTAGTTTGTTTTTCTTAAGATTTATTTATTTATTATATGTAAGTGCACTGTAGCTGTCTTCAGACAGCCCAGAAGAGGGATGGTTGTGAGCCACCATGTGGTTGTTGGGATTTGGACTCAGGACCTTTGGAAGAACAGTGCTCTTAGCCACTAAGCCATCTCTCCAGCCCTGCGTCTGGAGTTTATTTAGCCTTAGAACTGCCTCTTCCCCTCCACCTCCACAAATTACTCACTAAAATTTATTCACTCAAGAAAACTGCCAGGCATTGTTATATTCCTGTCCCACTGTAACCTCATCCCAGTTTGGGGGAAACATAACTGAATAAATGAATTACTAACACATTCACATAAAGGTGAGAGGGCTGGAGAGGCAGGCTCAACAGTTAAGAGCACTTGTTCTTGCAGAGGACCTGGGTTCAATTCCCAGCACCCATATGGCAGCTCACAACTACCTGTCAATTCAGTTCCAGTCCAAGGGAATCTTCTCACTCTTCTGACCTCTGTGGGTACCTGCACACACGTGTACACATACATGCAGGCAAAACATTCATACACACAAACATTGAGTCACAATCTAAAAAAACAAAACAACCCACCAACAACAATGATAATAACTGGGCCTGGTGACCCACCTCTGCTCCTGGCTCCAGGGAGCCTGAGGGAGGAGTGCCAGGCCTTCAATGTCTGCCTTGGCCACAGAGTGAGACCCCACTTCAGAAATCAAAAGTGGGGACGTAGGAGATGTCTCGGCCAGTGAAGGCATTCGCTGCTGAGGCTGGTGACCTGAGTTTGATCCTTGGCATCCACGGGGTAGAAAGTGAACCAGTTCCTTCAGGCTGTCTTCTGACCGTCACACATGCACTGTGATGTGTGACATGTGGGCACACAAAATGAATACAATATTAAGAAAAGTAATGGAAAAAAAAAAGGGAGGCAAGGAGTAGAATAGAATCAGAAAGGGAGGCCCCGGGCTGGACCCATGTGGTGGCTTAGAGCTGTGTGTAACTCCAGTTCACACACATAAAATAGTAAATAAACCAGCCTGGCATCGTGGTGCATGCCTTTAATCCTAGTGCTTTCGAAGATGAGGCAGGTGGATGGGTCTCTTGAGTTCAAGGCCAGCCTGGTCTACAGAGTTCCAGGATAGCCAGTCCTACACAGAAAAACCTTGTTTTGAAGAACAAACAGCTGGGCGTGGTGGTACACACCTTTAATCCTGGCACTTGGGAACCAGAGGTGGGAGTGGGAGGGGTGGGGAGGGTAGGGGTGTCTGCTGAGTTTGAGGCCAGTCTGGTCTACAGAGTGAATTCCAGAGAGCCAGGCCTTTTTTTTTTTTGGTTTTTGGTTTTTGGAGACAGGGTTTCTCTGTGTAGCCCTGGCTGTCCTGGAACTCACTTTGTAGGCCAGGCTGGCCTCGAACTCAGAAATCCGCCTGCCTCTGCCTCCTGAGTGCTGGGACTAAAGGAGTGTGCCACCACAAGCCAGGCCTTCTTATACAGAGAATCCTTGTCTCAAAAAATAATAAAAAGTTTACTTTTATTTTTTTATTTTTATTTTTATTATTTTTTAAAGATTTATTTATTTATTATATGTAAGTACATTGTAGCTGTCTTCAGACACTCCAGAAGAGGGAGTCAGATCTCGTTACAGATGGTTGTGAGCCACCATGTGGTTGCTGGGATTTGAACTCTGGACCTTCGGAAGAGCCAGTCGGGTGCTCTTACCCACTGAGCCATCTCACCAGCCCCTACTTTTTTTTTTTAAATACTTTATTTTAGGTGCATTGGTGCTTTGCCTGCATGTATGTCTGTGTAAGGGTGTGAGATCTTGGACTTACAGACAGACAGGTGTGAGCTGCCAAGAAAACAGACAGAAAACAGCAACTCTGACATCAGTTGTCCTTTCTCTCCCTACAGCCTCTTACACCAGCAACTTGGCCTACAGCTTCTTTAGTCAGAAGCTCTATGAGGAGGCCTGCGTCATCTCAGAGCCAGTCTGTCAGCACTTGGGCTCGGCAACGTCGGGTGCTTGTCCTGAAGTGCCTCCTGAGAAGGTAGGCGGGAGCGAGAGGTGTGGAAAGGGAGGTTATGTGTGTGTGTGTGTGTGGGGGGGGTTGTGGAAGGGTCAGCCTGCAGCCTGGGACTGTAGGGCTGGCACCATGCCTAGGGGAGTGTTTCCTGAGCAACCTTGCCTAGGCTGTTGCTTTCTCCTTCCTTCTTTCCTTTTTTTTTTTCTTTTAAAGATTTATGTATCTGAGTACACCATTGCTCTCTTCAGACACCAGAAGAGGGCATCGGATCCCATTACAGATGGTTATGAGCCACCGTGTGGTTGCTAGGATTTGAACTCAGGACCTCTGGAAGAGCAGTCAGTGCTCTTAACTGCTGAGCCATCTCTCTAGCTCCTTTCCTTTCCTTTCCTTTCCTTTCCTTTTTTTTTTTGTTTTTTTGTTTTTTGTTTTTTGTTTTTGATACAGGGTCTTATTCTTTTTTCTTTTCCTTCTTTTACTTTTGGTGTTCTCCTAAGCCAGTTCCAATCCTAGCTTCACATTAGAATCATCTGAGTGAACTTCAGGGACATTCTAGTGTAATGCTTGCCTCATGTTAATTACGTCAGATCCTTGCCCTAGATCTCAGGCATCTACGTGTTCTAAAAATCCTTTACCCACCCGTTCCCCGGGCCATTCTTTACACAGCCAGAGTAAAAGGCAGTGCCTTCAGAATGGGTTGAAATGATGGGTTGGCTGCATTGGTAAGTGACATGGGTCGTACAGGGGCCTTGGACTGTATCTCAAGTAAGGGTCAAGGAGCTGAGGGATAAAGATGGAGCTATGGCCTTGGGTGGGTGTCACTGTGGCAAACAGTAGAGGGCACTAGCCTGGGTAGTGGGGCTCCTGTGGCAGCCTGGGCAGGAACAGCTGTAGTAGAAAGCAGTGGATGGTACAGGGCCCTCATCTTGAGTATAACTGGCTAGGAAGGAGGAAGAAAGAAGAAGAGAGGCTCTGCATTTCGGTCACAACCAGACAGTCCCATTTGCCAAGAAAGAATCACAGGAGTTAGAACAGGTCCTTCAGCTTGTGGATGTTGACCTTAGAGGGACTCTAGAATTGGAGGGTACTAGAAGCCTAGTTCTCAGGAATTATTGAGAGGCAGGAGGGCCACCTGCTATCTCTCCTCCATGTGTTGACTGACTGCTTGCTCGCTGTGCTGTGCACAACAGTGGCTTCATGTTCCAGCTTTCTCCTGTCTCTGATCAGCTACATAGGTGCTTCAGGCTGCATGTGGAGAGTTTGAAGAAACTGGGTAAACAGGCCCAGGGCTGCAAGATGGTGACCTTATGGCTGGCAGCTCTGAAACCCTACAGTCTGGAACACATGGTCGAGCCAGTCACTTTCTGGGTTCGAGTCAAAATGGATGCATCCAGGGCAGGAGACAAGGAGCTACAACTTCAGTGAGTTGGAGGGGTGGAGGACCATCATTTTGCCCATTACACCTAACCTGACACAGTCTGTGTAGTCCTGGCCTTCTGTATAGACCAGGCTGGCCTTGAGATCCTTCTGCCTCTGCCTTCCTAGTGCTGGAATTAAAGGCATGTGCTGCCAGGCCCGACCTCCTCAATCCTTATTATGAGAGTGATTGCTTCATCAATTATGCATTGAGTATTCTGGGTATAAGGCACACAGTGGTCAGAAGCAGTGTTCTTGTTTTGTTTGGCTTTTGTTCTACTTGGAGAAATACCACCAAGTGCATTGTATGTATTTTTCATGAAGACAGAACATCCATGACCTGCTAAAGGGGGATAAACTTTAGGTGGTGGTCATTTAGGCAAGTCTTTTTTTTTTTTTGAGAAGTGATGTATGTAAGGCCTGAAGATGTGGAGAAACCCATCATTAAACGCCTTAAAGAACTAATCACAGAATACAAAGGTGATGTTGTGGGAAACAAGCTCGGGAATGGAAACTGATTTGAGAAAGCTGGCACAGAGGAAGGGGAGATAAGATGGGGTGTAGCCTGCCAGTAGAAGGGTTAGAAGCCAGGCCACACAGGGTTTTATAGGCCGTGGTACAGGTTTGGATGTGATTCCTCACGGAGCTCCCTACATTAGAGGAGCCACATGACCTGATTACACAATTAGATGCACAGCAAATGCCAAACTAAGTTGGGCTGAGGCTCCCTAGTAAGATGCAGACTGTCTTCAAGGTCTTCATCCTGGTGCTGATCTGCCCTTCAGGACTTTGCGAGACAGCCTAAGCTGCTGGGACCCAGAGACACAGTCTCTGCTTCTCAGGGAGGAGCTGCGGGCCTACAAGTCAGTACGGGCTGACACTGGGCAGGAGCGCTTCAACATCATCTGTGATCTGCTCGAGCTGAGCCCTGAAGAGACAGCAGCTGGAGCCTGGGCACGAGCTACCTACCTGGTGGAACTGGCCCAAGTGCTGTGCTACCACAACTTTACCCAGCAGACCAACTGGTGAGGAAGGAGAACTGAGGAGGCCTCTGACTGCTTGTCCCAGTGTTACTGATACGGGGATCAGTCCCGCTCTGTTGCCGAGTGCTCCCTTCATTTTAAGCACATTTCTTTAAAAACAGACTGTGCGCAGCAGCTGACTATGATTTGCCTCGTGTTCTGCAGAGGCGTGGTTTTGCCAGCTGCAGACAGTTTCTCCGATTGTATGCCTTTCAGAATTTTGGGAACTTTTCACAGGCTGCTTAAATGCTAGGGCCCCGAGAGGTGGGGCTGGTGCTTGTTGGTCATTTGGGGGGTTGTGGCAGTTTGTTAGTGGTGCTCAAAGAAGAAATCAGGTTCAAAAATATCTTAGTCTCTCTCTTTCTCTTCCTCCTTCCCTCCCCTCTATCCTTTCTCTCCTATGTAGTGACAGGGTAGAAACCAGGATCATAAAGGTGGGGAACAAAGAACCCACAAAGTAGCAAAGGCCAGCTACACCCCGCTTAAGTGTATCTTTCTACAGCTCTGCCTTGGATGCTGTCCAGGAAGCCCTGCAGCTTCTGGAGTCCGTGAGTCCTGAGGCCCAGGAGCAGGATCGACTTCTGGATGATAAAGCACAGGCCTTGTTATGGCTTTACATCTGTACCTTAGAGGCCAAGATGCAGGAAGTATGTGGAACTGAGTCCAGCCGGGCTGCTCCCACCAAGCTGGTACCAGTCCTGGGTTTTGTTTCAATCTCTCTTCTTTCCCAACCAGGGTATTGAGCGGGATCGGAGAGCCCAGGCCCCTAGTAACTTGGAGGAATTTGAAGTCAATGACCTGAACTATGAAGATAAACTGCAGGAAGATCGTTTTCTGTATAGTAGCATTGCCTTCAATCTGGCTGCTGATGCAGGTGAGGGCAGTCAGCCGTGTGTGTGGCACAGGCATCTTGGAGGCTTCCTGAGCGTATACATAACAAATGCCACCAGTGTGCCACAGGCTGGGTTTGTGCTGGATATGTGGGGCAGTGAGGAAGAAGGCAGGCACAAAGGCACGGCATGGTATGAAGATGGCCAGGTGGGGAAAGTGGTCACCTTCTTCCGATTTACAGCTCAGTCCAAATGCCTGGACCAGGCCCTGACTCTGTGGAAAGAAGTGCTCACCAAGGGGCGAGCCCCAGCTGTGCGGTGTCTCCAGCAGACTGCAGCCTCCCTGCAAATCCTAGCGGCCGTCTATCAGTTGGTGGCAAAGGTAATGGGATGGCTGGATGGGATGGCTCTGCCACAGGGTTAAACTAGAACCCAAGCACCCTCACCTTTGACCTGTGTACATGCAGAGAAGCCGAGTGGCTTGAGTATGGACTTTGCTGGGTGTGGTGCTGTACGCTTGCAACACTAGCACTTGGGAGGCTGAGGAAGGGGAATTATGAGTTACAGGCCAGCTTGCATTATATGGTGATATCCTCTTTTTAAGATGGGGGTGGGGAGCAAATCTGTAACTCAGTGGTTGAGTACTTGGCCAATAATGCAAAGTCCTGGATTCAGTCCCCAGTGTCACAAACAGGTGGTGAGCAGTTTTATCTAATGGCATTGATAACATTAACACAGTGATGCATGGAAGATGTTTTGTGTAAATGGAAAACTCAAATGTTAACCTTAAGAATGACTAGATGTGCTGGGCGTGGTGGCGCACGCCTTTAATCCCAGCACTTGGGAGGCAGAGGCAGGCAGATTTCTGAGTTCGAGGCCAGCCTGGTCTACAGAGTGAGTTCCAGGACAGCCAGGGCTATACAAAGAAGCCTTGTCTTGAAAAACCAAAAGAAAAAAAAAAAAAGAATGACTAGATGTTCCGGGCTATACTGGTCCATTTCTTTAATCCCTGGCTGTCCTAGAACTTACTATGGACCAACTTCTGTCTTAGTTAGGGTTTTACTGCTGTGAACAGACACCATGACCAAGGCAAGTCTTATAAAAAACATTTAATTGGGGCTGGCTTACAGGTTCAGAGGTTCAGTCCATTATCATCAAGGTGGGAGCATGGCAGTATCCAGGCAGGCATGGCGCAGGAGGAGCTGAGAGTTCTATGTCTTCATCCAAAGGCTGCTAGTGGAAGACTGGCCTGGAACTCACCTGCCTCTGCCTCCCCAATTCTGGGATTACTAGTCAGTCTGGGGACAGCTGGGGTTCAGTTCTTTATTCCCCTGTGGTTCCAGGGATCTAACTTAGGTTATGAA
Organism: Mus musculus; assembly: GCF_000001635.26. NCBI lineage: Eukaryota > Metazoa > Chordata > Mammalia > Rodentia > Muridae > Mus > Mus musculus. The sequence goes on from NC_000081.6 coordinate 102,307,357, forward strand.
GCTAAGTGACAGGTGCCTTTTTCTGCTGAGCTATCTTGCCAGTCTGCCAACTTTGTATTTTTATGTATAACTTTAAGGGGCTGCAAAGACTCCCTCGTGCTCTTCTTAGACCCATCCAATATTCAGAACAATATTCAGAATGCAAGGTGGATTTGGTGGCTACACGTGCAATCCCAGCTGCCTGGGCAGGCCAGGCCAGTGTAGTTTTGACTTTAAGCCTTAATCATAATGGCACTCTTTCCAAAATTCAGAGAGGGCTGTGGAGGTAGCTCAGTATAGTAGAGCACTTGCTGAGCATGTTCAGGGTTTGGGTTCAACCCCAATTACCATAAAAGATTAAAACACAGTTTATTTAGATACGGTTTGAAAAGTCCAGCATAAGGAGGCTGAAACACTAGCTCAGACTTAGATTTGAGTCTTGGGTGGACCACATGAGCACTTACAAGAACTTAGATAAATTGTGGGACCTCTGTGAATGATTCTTAGTTTCCTGCTCCATGCTATTGAGATTAGAATCACTATGAGAATTCATATGCGGGCGCATGGGAACTGTCTGCACGGTGCTGGCTTCCAGTGCATACCCATTTTCCAGTGGTGAGTAGCATCGAGGTCTTGAGTTTGTATGGTCCTGGGGATCAAATCCTGGACTTCTGTACACTCTAGGCAAACAGTAGTCTAGTAACTGAACTGCTTTCCCTATTTAGGACCGGGTCTCACTATGTGTTTCTGGCTTGCCTGGAACTTCACTGTAGATCCAGCTGTCCTTAAACTCAGATCTACCTGCCTGCCTCCTGAAAGCTGACATTAAAGGTGTTACCACCTTTAATTACAAAATTGTTATTCTGTAATTATTATTTTTTTAAGATAGGGTCTGGCTATGTAGTCCAGACTGGCCTCAAACTCACGGCTATGGTCCTACCTTTGCTTCCTCAGTATTGGGATGCGTGCCACTGTGGCTGTTTTTGAAACAGAAGGGCCTGTGGACTTGCATTTAAGCAGTAGAGGCAGGTTCGAGGCCATTTTTTTTTTTTCTGTCTTTTTATTTATTTATTTATTTATTTATTTTATTTATACTGTTGCTTTCTTTTTTTTAATGTTTATTTTGAAATTATTTTTAGAAATTAAAAAAATAAAAACAAAAACCCTCAGAGGAAGAGGGAAGGGAAGAGCACAGTGCCCAGGTGGCAGCTGTCCCCTTGATCTTGTCACACCCTCATTTGCTCACTAGTTCCCAGGGGAGAAAGGACACAGCCACCCACAGTGTTATAGGGACATGGATCCGTTTCACAGAGAAGTCAGTGAATCCCATGGTCTCAAATCCTAGTGCCATGGCGATCCCCTGGAATTCTTTCCTGTCGGGTTTGGTGCATCTTTTAACCAACTGTATCTAGTCCTTTACAGACTGCGTTACGTGATCTATGTCTGTGGGATGGCGGCTTGAGAGGGTCTGGTTTTTTTTTTTTTCATTTTTCAAGACAGGTTTTCTCTGTGTAGCCTTGCATGTCCTGGAGCTCCCTCTGTAGACCAAGGTAGCCGTAACCTCATGGAGATCCTCCTGCTTGTGCCTCTCAAGTGCTAGGACTAAAGGCCTGTAGCCCATCCCCCCAACTCAGCGCCAGTTCCAACTACATAGCAAGTTCGAGCGAGGCTAGTTTGGGTCACATGACACCCTGCCTCCAAGGCCCAAAGTGTGTCGGGTTGTTGTAGGCCTCCTGAGAGTGGTCGATAGAGTTCTGGGAATGTATGAACACCCCAAGGTCCCAGGTTTCAGAAGCCTGGGGGCTAGGGGACATACAGGCGCTCACAGGAACGGAGTCAACATGTTGCTCTTGGCTGACCAGCCCTTGCAGGCTCTGGAGACCCTCCTGCTCCTGCAGATTGTATCTAAGAGACTGCAGGACCACGCAAAGGCAGCCAGCTCTTCCTGCCAGCTTACCCAGCTACTCTTGAACCTTGGCTGTCCCAGCTATGCGCAGGTGAGTACTGGTTTGTTGAGTCCGAGGCCGCAGGGCCAGTAGCTTTAAAGGCCCCTTTCCTTGAGAAGGTCTGGCTGTAGTGCATTAATTAGCAGGAGGAATTCTGGAGGCGGCCCTGGGAACAGGAGCTTCTTTCCTGGCCATTGAGTTCTGCAGCTCAAACCTCTTTTCCCACCTGTCCCTCTTGACTTAGTTGATGCCTTGTTACCTGTGTGCGGTTTGTCATACTGTTGGCTTTCAGTGTCTCCCCCACCCCTTTTCTTTCGTGGCATCGGTAGTGGTTGAACCCATGGTTTCAGGCACACTGACTGGATAAGAGCTTTGCCACTATGCTCAAGCCCAGGCCTTCTCTTGTATTTCATCGAAGTCAGCACAGATCTGATCCCTCCTAAAAGACTCCACGGCTTCTCTGACAATCTGAAACTACTCTGACTTTATAAAACATTTTTAATAAAAAATGATTTTTTTCGTGAATGTACTCACTTTACATGCCAACATCATGTATTTATTTACATGTGTGTGCCTACTTGTCCATATGTGTACCACATGTATGCAGGACCCGTGGAGGTCAGAAAGGTACTGGATCCTTTGGAACTGGAATTGTAGGTAGTTATTAACTACCCAGTGTGAGTGCCAGGAACCTGATCTTAACTATTGAGCCATCTCCCTAGCCTCGTCACCATCTTTTATATTTTGGTTCAGTTTTTTTCCTGCCACCTCCTTCTGTGAACCTAAGCCAGAGTGTACCCCTTACTCTTCATTTCCTGTATGTGCCCCCGTCTGTAGTTGTTTTAGTCCCTCATCCCAGAGTGTACAGCTCCGTCTCTGGGGTTTGTTTTTGTTTGTTTTTGAGACAGGGTTTCTTTGTATGAGTACTGGCTGTCCTGGAACTCATTCTGTAGACCAGGCTGGCCTCACACTCAGCCTCTGCCTCCCAAGTGCTGGGATCAAAGGCGAGCCCCATCACTGCCTGGGTTTTCATTTCATTCCTAAAGGCAGAGATGTGCACCAGAGATCCTTATGTGCCTCTCCTCTGACTGTTGCCTCTCCCAGGTGGCTGAGGGTGTTTCTCTATTGTCCTTTGTTTGTTTTTGTTTTCTGGTGTGGTAGTTAACTGAAAGTATTTTAAGCATCAAATGAATAGCTTTTGCAGATTATATTATTAGAGATAATACAGTATTCAGTGCCTTGCTTGCCAATGCTTCACTCCGTCTTAATTTGAAGAGTCTTGACTAGCATGTGGGTGGTGTCATCTGTCTCCCTCTAGTTGTATCTGGAAGAGGCGGAGTCAAGCCTGAGGAGCCTGGACCAGACAAGTGACGCGTGCCAGCTGCTGTCCCTGACCTGTGCTCTGCTTGGAAGTCAGCTCTGCTGGGCTTGCCAGAAGGTGATTCTCATGATGGAGCCCAGAGCGGGCCCTAGGCTTGTCCGATTCGCAACCTATGGTCACAACCCTTTTGGGGGCTTGAAGGACCCTTTCTTTCACAGGGCTATCCTGACTATTGAAAAACACAGATATTTACAATTCATAACAGTAGCAGTTATGAAGTAGCAACAGAAACAATTCTTGGCTGGGGGTTGCCACAGCATGAGGAACTGTATTGAAGGGTCTCACCCTTAGGAAGGGTGGCCGTGCCCAGCTAGTGTTTATATGGATCCTGGTGATTGAAACCAAAAGGCTGCTTTTCTTTTTTTTTTTTTTTTATTTTTTTTTTTTAATTTATTTATTTATTTATTATATGTAAGTACACTGTAGCTGTCTTCAGACACCCCAGAAGAGGGTATCAGATTTCGTTACGGATGGTTGTGAGCCACCATGTGGTTGCTGGGATTTGAACTCGGGACCTTCGGAAGAGCAGTCGGCGCTCTTAACCACTGAGCCATCTCGCCAGCCCAAAAGGCTGCTTTTCAAGCTTGGTGTTTACATGGCGGTCTATCCCCTCTTCCCAACCCCTTTTGTTTTGTTTTGTTTTGTTTTGTTTTGTGGTGCTGTGGATTAGCAGGCCTCCTGCAGGCTGCACAGCTGCCCTGCCACTGAGCTACTCTCCAACTCACCTCTCACTTGAACATTCCAAGGCTCTCAACCTCAGGACATCTTTTGGGATCTTCATGATATTTATCTATGCTCTGAGATTTTCCCATATCTAGGCAGAATGTTCAGGACCATGAAGAGCAGTAGAAATTTCCTCACCTAGTAGTAAAGATACTAATTTTTTTCTTTGCCAGTTTCTGCATTGGCAGAATACATAAAAGGGGGTTAGAAGCTGGGGGGGGGGGGCAACACAGGCTGATGTGGTAGCCATTTCTGTAATTCTGAGACTGAGGCTGGAGGAAGTAGACTTTGAAGTCAGCCTGGGATGACTATCTCAAAAAGAGGAAATAGTGGTTTGGGTGGGAGGAGACAGTGGTCTAGGAAAATCCAGTAGGTTCCAAAAATTCTCAATTTTGCTCCAAATCACCTGTGAGCCTTGATCATCTCTACTTCTGTTCAAGCTCTAGTTTTTTTTATACATTTCTTTCTTTTTTATTAACTTTATGTATATGTATGTATGAGTGCACTGTCGCTGTGCTGATGGTTACGGTTGCTTGCTCGCTCCGGCTTAAAGATTTATTTATTATATCTAAGTACACTGTAGCTGTCTTCAGACACACCAGAAGAGGGTGTCAGATCTCATTACCGATGGTTGGGAGCCACCATGTGGTTGCTGGGATTTAAACTCAGGACCTCTGGAAGAACAGTCAGTGCTCTTAACTGTTGAGCCATCTCTCCAGCCCCAAATTCTAGGGTTTTTTTAGGGGTTGTTGTTGTTGTTTTTCCATTCTTTTTGTTTGTTTGTTTGGGGTTTTGTTTTGTTTTGTTTTTCGAGACAGGGTTTTTCTGTATAGCCCTGGCTGTCTTAGAACTCACTTTATAGGCCAGGCCTCGAACACAGAAATCCGCCTGCCTCTGCCTCCCGAGTGCTTGGATTAGAGGTGTGCGCCTCCACGCCTGGCTTGTTTTTCATTCTTGAAGGCAGAGATTTGCACCCCAGACCTCTAGGGGCATCTATAGCTTATGTGACTTTTCTTTCTTCCTTCCTAGGTAACTGCAGGCGTTTCTTTGTTGCTTTCTGTGCTTCGGGATCCTGCCCTCCAGAAGTCATCTAAGGCTTGGTACTTGCTACGTGTCCAGGCCCTGCAAGTTCTGGCTTTTTACCTCAGTCTCTCGTCCAACCTCCTCTCAAGTGCCCTGCGTGAGCAGCTCTGGGATCAAGGTGAGAGAATGGGGCTGCTGGCTTTCTTGGGTATGGTCATGATTTCTTGTGCTGGTGATTTTTCTTTGCAGCCATCTGCCCGTGCTGTCAAGCTTGTCAAGCCACCTACCTGGAACCTGCCTGTGCCTGTGGCAGCAAACGTTTTCACCTCAGCTGCTCCCTGTAATAATCCCTTGGCCAGCAGCTGCTTGGAATGTTAGAATAAAAGGGATCTTAGAGGGAAAGAGCTCTGTGTTCAATTAGTTCTGTCTACCCATGGTGCAGAAGGAAGAGTGCCTTGTGTTTGCTATCTTAGTTGAAGGTCTAGGCTTGCTGTTGTAATCATCTCTGCCCACCTCTTCCACACCAGGCTGGCAGACCCCGGAGACGGCGCTGATTGATGCCCACAAGCTCCTCAGAAGCATCATCATTCTGCTCATGGGAAGTGATGTGCTCTCCATTCAGAAAGCAGCCACCGAGTCGCCCTTTCTGGACTACGGTGAGTCAGGAGGAGAGCAGGTCCCTGTGGGATTGCACACACCAGTTGTGATGGCTGTTGTGTTTCCGGTGAATCCGACTGTGGCTCCACATTGATGTCTGTCTTTCATTCACCGCAGGTGAGAATCTGGTGCAAAAATGGCAGGTTCTCACAGAGGTGCTGACCTGCTCGGAGAGGCTGGTCGGCCGCCTGGGTCGCCTGGGGAACGTGAGTGAGGCCAAGGCCTTTTGCTTGGAGGCCCTAAAACTTACGACTAAGCTGCAGATACCTCGACAGTGAGTACGAGGACCAGTGCTGGCTCCTGCCATGTGCTTTTGAGTGTGGATTCCCCAGTGATTATAGAAACTCCATGTTATATCTAGAGAGATTGGTGGGAGAAGGCTAAGCAGGAAATGCTGAGATAATCAAGGTTAGAAGCTCATATGCCTGATAAATCTGTAAAGGACAACTAGTATACTCTCTGCCTTTGCTTAAGCGTTCGTCCTCATGCGGCTTGGTAAGGAGCTCGGTTGGGATTACCTGAAGTGTGATTTGGGATGAGACTGTTAGAGCAACACTTCTCAAACTGTGGGTCCTGACCCCTTTGTGGGCTTGAACGACCCTTTTCATAGGGGTAGCATACCAGATATCCTGCATGTTAGATATCTAAATTATGATTCATAACAGTAGCAAAACTACAGTTATGAAGTAGCAATGAAAATAACTTCATGGTTGGGGGTCACCACAACATGAGGCACTGTGTTAAAGGGCTGCAGCGTTAGGAAGGTTGGGAACTGTTGGTATAGAACGTTTCTACCAGAGAGGCTGTAAGTCAGTTTATGGACTCGGCAAAAGATGTGGAGGCCTGGGCCTGGGAAAGGGTAAGGAGAGACTTCGAGGTAAACGGTAGTCCACTGACTGGTTCTCATCCCCTCCTCACAAGGTGTGCCCTGTTCCTTGTACTGAAGGGTGAGCTGGAGCTGGCCCGGGGTGACATTGACCTCTGTCAGTCAGACTTGCAGCAGGTTCTCTTCTTGCTCGAGTCTTCCACAGGTAAGCTACCAAGTTCTCTCCCAAACTTGGTGGGGAGAGTTCATATTACAGCATTTACAATATATGGAAAGGTTTGGATGCATTCTAGTCAGACAGGTTTTCTGGTTCTACACAATACTGACTTCAGCTCGACCATTACTGTCTGTGTCGTGTCTCCCCCCCCCCCCCCAACCCCCAGTGCCCTCCCAAGTCCCCAGTGGTCCCCCAAACCCCCAGTGGTCCCCCCCCCAGAGCAAATCTGCACAGGCTGAATTTTCATGTTGCTACTATGATGACTTCGGCCTCTTTCTTTCTTTTGTTCTTTCTCTCTTTCTTTCTTTTGAAACAAGGTCTTTCTGAGTAGTCCTGGCTGGCCTGAACTCACTAGTTAAACCAGCTAGTGAGCTTTAAACCATGAGCTTTAAACTCATGGAGATAACCACATCTGTCTCTGTCTCCCCAGTGTGGTGACACATGTCTCCCCAGTGTGGTGACACATGTCTCCCCAGTGTGGTGACACATGTCTTCTATTCCATGATTCTGGAGGCAGATCTCTAGGAGTTCCAGGCCAGCCAAAGCCTTGTAAGGAGACCCTGACTCAAAAAACAACCAAGCAAAATAACTATTTTAGGGCTGACAAGATGGCTCAGAGCCATTAAGCCTGACATCTTGAGCCACGTAGTGGGATGAAGAAAGCTCTTTAAAAGCTGTTCTCTTAACTCCTACATGTATGTGTGGCACGATCATGTTCACACACACTAATTTTTTTAACAAAGGATTATTTGTGGGCTGGAGATTAAAGGTATGTGCCACGATGCCCAGCTTGTCCATATTCTTACCTGTGTCACCTTGTGTGCACCTTCTCTAACCCAGGTAGGAACACAGCTTTGAGGTATAGGAGTGGCGTGTGGACTAGACTGTTGATCCCTTGTTGAGTGGGAAGAAAAAACTAGGGTTTTGGTTTTTTGTTTTTCTTTTTTTGTATGTTACATAGGTACTCTGAGTAATTTGTAAGTAAATAGTGCATACAGTTGTGGGGTTGAGCCCTGAGGTAGGTAGAGCTCTTGAGACCATTTCTCAGTGTTGTAACTTGTGATCTGTCCTCTCCCTAGAGTTTGGTGTTGTGACCCAGCATCCAGACTCAGTGAAGAAGGTGCACACGCAGAAAGGGAAGCATAAGGCTCAAGGCCCATGTTTCCCACCCCTGTCAGAGGAGGAGCCCTTCCTGAAAGGTCCTGCCCTTGAGCTGGTGGACACTGTGCTCAACGAACCTGGTCCCATCCAGTCCTCTGTAAACTCCTCCCCAGTCCTGAAAACCAAGCCACCACCCAACCCTGGCTTCCTGTCTCACTTGCCCAGCTGTGACTGCTTACTGTGTGCCAGCCCTGCCCTCTCAGCAGTCTGTCTGCGCTGGGTGCTGGTCACTGCCGGAGTGAGGCTGGCCACCGGTCACAAAGCTCAGGGTCTGGATCTGCTGCAAGCTGTGCTGACGCGTTGCCCTGCAGCCACCAAGCGCTTCACACAGAGTCTCCAAGCTTCTCTGAATCACAGAACAACCCCCTCTTGTGTTCCCAGCCTCTTTGATGAGATCATGGCTCAAGTGTACACGCACTTGGCATTGGAGTTCCTGAATCAGACATCTGAAAAGAGCCTGGGGAAGGTCCTGGCGTCGGGGCTGAAGTTTGTGGCAACACGGATACAGAGCTTGGAGATCTGGAGAGCCCACCTGCTCTTGGTTCAGGCCCTTGCAAAGCTGGCCCACTTCAGCTGCTGTACTTCCGAACTCTTTGCAAGCTCCTGGGGCTGGCACCCACCATTAGTAAAAAGTCTGCCAGTCTTAGAGCCTGCTAAAATTCGGAGACAAAAATGCTCTGGACGGGGCCGCCGGCGGATAGCCTCTGTTCCCCCACCCCTCCATAACAGCTCTCAGAAAGGTCTGGAAGAGGAAGGGCCACCTTGTACCCCTAAGCCTCCAGGTCGGGCTAGGCAAGCTGGCCCTCGTGTCCCTTTCACCATATTTGAAGAAGTCCACCCCACCAAGAGCAAGCTCCAGGTTCCCTTGGCTCCCAGGGTCCACAGGCGGGCCCAGACTCGCCTCAAGGTAAGGATTGTGGCATGAGGATGGTTTTGTACAGAGCATAGGCCTTGTCGATGAGCTCCCAGCCAAGAGGAGGGTCGTCTGTCTGCAGCACACCACACCCTGGTCCCTCTCAGTTGTGGCCTTTGTTTCTCCCTTTCCTTCTGTCCCTCTGTTGTCCTTCCTCTCCATCTTCTGTTGCTTCCTCTTGCAAACTGAGACCATGGGCTTTTGAGTGGCAAGTGCTGTGGGAAGTCAGTTCTGACCTCATCAGAGGCCTGCGAGTGCCTCCATAGTGCCACCTGCTGTTTGAACCTGTTGTTGAGCATCTCATGGCCTTTGTTTCTCCCTTTCCTTCTGTCACAGGTGATCTTCAGTGATGACAGTGACCTGGAAGACCTTGTCTCAGCTGACACACAACTTGTAGAGGAGCCTAAGAGGCGAGGGACTGCTTCCCGTACCCGGGGCCAAACTAGGAAGGGACGTAGCTTAAAGACAGATGCGGTGGTTGCTATAGAAAGTACCCCTGGACATTCCAGTGTCAGTGGGAGGACTCGGAGGGCCAGGAAGGTGGCTTCAAGAAATTGTGAAGAAGAGAGTCCCAAAGCACCCCTCTGTGTCTGGGCCAGCCAGGGACCCGAGATCATGAGAAGTATCCCTGAAGAGGAGCCAGTGGACAACCATCTGGAAAAAAGCTTCGAGATTCTCAGGGGTTCTGATGGGGAAGACTCGGCCTCAGGTAGGACTTCAAGGGCAAGAAGCAGAAGGCACGTGTTCTGAAGTGTTTGTCGGGTGTCCCTGGGACCAAAACTTAAGAAATAACAGTACCAGTGCCCAGAAGGAAAACCCTTTGCTACCTCTGGGGAGGAAGCATGAAAAGCAGTGGTGTCTCCCCAGGTGAGAAGGCGGCAGCTGCAGACACTGGTCTACCCGTAGGAGAGTGTGAGGTGTTGAGACGGGACTCCAGCAAGGCAGAGAGACCTGTCTTGTACTCAGACACGGAGGCCAATAGTGACCCTAGTCCTTGGCTCCCACCCTTCTCAGTTCCTGCACCCATTGGTGAGTATGCGGACTACTGAGCTTAGATTACCCAGAGGGCTGAGCCAGCTCTCTTAGTTTTCTATCCTTTTTCAGGAGGCACACTTTTAAAGGACTTTTTTTTTTTTTTTTTTTGACATATAATCTCATGTAGTCCAGGGTGGCTTGTGGGATTACAGGTATCATCACATCTAGCGCTTGCTCGTGCTCGCTCGCTCTCGCTCTCTCTCTCTCTCTGTTGGGGGGTGCTGCATGTGTGTCATTTGTGTGCACACGTGTGTAGAGGCCAGAAGGGGACATGGAGTGTCTTTCTCGCTTGCTTTTGCTCGCTGATGGAGTGGCTGCAGCCCCGGGGCTGTACTTGTTTCTGCCTCCTTAGCACTGGAGTTATAGGTGTAACTATATCTGTGCCTGGCTGCTGAGCATCTAAGCCTTTGGCTCCCCAGTGCTGGGATTGAAGGCTCAGCTTTTCATTTATTTGGGAAGAAAGTGGCATTTGCATACCTGTCTGACCTGAGGAGGTCAGAGGGCACCTTTGGGAGTCGCGGTACTCCTCTTTACCCACTGAATCATCTGGTTGGGGATCCTTGCTTTGCTTTTGAGATGGAATCTCATGTAGCTCAGGCAGGCCTTGAACTCCTAATCCTCCTGCCTCAGCCTTTCATGTGCTGGGACTAACCTGCATGTACTACCACACCCCAAAGGCTCAGCTTTTTTTTTTTAAAGACTTTCTCTTTTCATTTTATTTATTTATTTATTTATTTATTTATTTATTTATTTTGGTTTTTCGAGACAGGGTTTCTCTATGTAGCCCTGGCTGTCCTGGAACTCACTTTGTAGACCAGGCTGGCCTCAAACTCAGAAATCCGCCTGCCTCTGCCTCCCAAGTGCTGGGATTAAAGGTGTGTAACACCACGCCTGGCTTTTTTTTTTTTTTTTTTTTAAGATTTACTTATTTATTTATAATAAGTACACTGTAGCTGTCTTCAGACACTCCAGAAGAGGGGGCCAGATCATGTTACAGATGGTTGTGAGCCACCATGTGGTTGCTGGGATTTGAACTCAGGACCTGTGGAATAGCAGTCCATCCTCTTAACCGCTGAGCCATCTCTCCAGCCCCAAAGGCTCAGCTTTTAAAAAATTTATTTTTTGAGACAAGGTGTAATATAGCTTCCACTGGTCTGGAATTTTCTATGTAGCCAAGGCTTATCTACCAAATGGTAAGAATATATGCCTACACCACTATGCCAGGCTTTTTCTTTTTCCTCTAGTTTATATATATATACACCACACACACATACACACTGTCGCTGTCTTCAGACACACCAGAAGAGAGCATCAGATTCTATTACAGATGTTTGTGAGCCACCATGTGGTTACTGGGAATTGAACTCAGGACCTCTGGAAGAGCAGTCAGTGCTCTTAACCGCTGAGCCATCTCTCCAGCCCCTTTCCTCTGATTTTTTTGAGGCATTATGTCACTGTGGTCCCAGCTGGCCCGGAATTTGAGAATATTGATCCTCAGTTTCTAAAAGTGCTGGGATTAGAGGCTCAGCCATCCCTGTGTCTCCCAAACTGTCTAGATCCAGCAGCCTCTGAGCCTGGTTGGATTCTGCATTTTATGTAAGAGACTTAGTCTGCCTGCACTTTTGTCTTTTTAGTACAAAGGGTCTTTGGGGAGGACAGGGCGCAGTGAAGCAGTGAGGAGATGTCCTGGCTCAGTCCCTTGGATGCAGCATCTGCTCTTCATGGAAGGTGGGGCTGGGACTCCCTGGAAGTTCCTAGTAATTAAGAAGCAGGATGCGGGCTGGAAAGATGGCTCAGCGGTTAAGAGCACTGACTGCTCTTCCAAAGGTCCCGAGTTCAAATCCCAGCAACCACATGGTGGCTCACAACCATCTGCAATGAGATCTGATACCCTCTTCTGGTGTGTCTGAAGACAGCTACAGTATACTCATATATAATAATAAGAAATAAATCTTAAAAAAAAAAAAAAAAAAGAAGCAGGATGTGCTGGGTGTGGTAGCTCACGCCACTAATCTCAGCACTTGGGAGGCAGAGGCAGGCGAATTTCTGAGTTTGAGACCAGCCTGGTCTACAGAGTGAGTTCCAGGACAGCCAGGGCTATACAGAAAAACCCTGTCTCGAAAAACAAAACAAAACAAAAAAGAAGAAGAAGAAGCAGGATGCCCATCGTAGCAATAATCTGACTTCTTTCTAGATCTTTCTACCCTGGATTCCATTTCTGACTCATTGAGCATTGCTTTCCGTGGTGTTAGTCACTGCCCTCCAAGTGGGCTCTATGCTCACCTCTGCCGCTTCTTGGCCCTGTGTCTGGGCCACCGAGATCCTTATGCCACTGCGTTCCTTGTTGCTGAGTCTATCTCCATCACCTGCCGTCACCAGCTGCTCACCCACTTGCACCGACAGCTCAGGTGAGGGCTTGCCGTCTGCTGGGTAAAATGGGTAAACTGCCTGAAAGGAGCCAGACTCATTCTTGTGTTGTCTACAGCAAGGCCCAGAAGCAGCAAGAATCACCTGAACTGGCAGAGCATCTGCAGAGGCTGGACCTGAAGGAGAGGCCCGGAGGTGTCCCACTGGCCCGTATCCAGCGCCTCTTTTCCTTTAAGGCTTTGGGATCTGGCTGCTTCCCCCAGGCAGAGAAGGAGAGTTTCCAGGAGCGCCTGGCTCTGATCCCTAGTGGTATAGTATCTGCTTTTGCCTGTATCCTGTCTTTTATACATTTAGTTGAAGGGCTGAGTAGATGAGCTTAAGATATTGCTTAGTTTACCTGGCCTTGTGCCCTTTGTCATCTTTTCCTTTTTTCTGAGACTGGATCTTTGTGTGTAGCCCACCTTCTGGGTGCGGAGATTTTAGGCGTGAATCACTACCTCTCTTGTTAGTCACGCCTTTTTATATATTAGCATTTGTTTCTCACAGCATTTGTTTCTCAGTTCAGAATTGTTCTTTCTTCAGCGTGTGTTGAAATGTCTGGACTCTCTTGGTGTGGAAAGGGGTGGTGTGAGCATTTTACTCTGAGTGGAAGCCTTTGTTAATTGCTGAGAGGGGCCTGCAGAAGTACTGGTTGCCTGTCAGTTGGGAGCTGTAGCAGAAAGAGCTTAGCTGTTGCTCCATTGTCCAGGGAAGACACTGCAGAAGACAAGGCTGCAGGTACCTCCTGACAGTTTACATGACTCTGGGTGTGTCTTCTCTGTCTGGTAGGGGTGACTGTCTGTGTGTTGGCTCTGGCCACCCTCCAGCCTGGAACCTTGAGCAACACTCTTTTACTGACCCGCCTGGAAAAGGACAACCCCCCAATTACTGTGAAGATCCCCACTGCCCAAAATAAGGTAGGGTTCCTGTACCAAGGACTAGTGTTCCAGATTCTGTGGTAAGGGATGGGAGGTGAGGATCCCAGGGGAGACAAACTCACAACATCTTCTCCTCCCAAAGCTCCCTCTAAGCGCAGTGCTGAAAGAGTTTGATGCCATCCAGAAGGACCAAAAAGAAAACAGCAGCTGTACTGAGAAACGAGTATGGTGGACGGGCCGGCTGGCACTGGACCAAAGGATGGAGGTGTGTGCTCCTGGGGTGAGAAGCTGAGTCCTGCCACAGAAAGGCTCAGAGGGTAGGGGGCAGTACCTCCTGAGCAGAGGTCCAGGTCAGTGTTGAGCTACTTCGAGCCCTTTCTTTGCTCGATACAATTATGATCTGGGCATGGTTGCTTACACCAGTAATCCCAGTACTCTTGAGGCTGGGGCAAGAGGATTATCTCAGGTTCAAAGACAGCCTGGGCTATCGTGAGTACCAGGCCACAAAGTAAGACCTTGTTTCATAAATACAAAGTAAACAAAACAAGTTATATCATATGAGGGGGAATTTTAAAGAAGAGCTCCAGATTTAAAAGGAGGTATGGCAATGGAATGCTTAAAGATACTCTGATGTGTGGTAGCCCCTTCTTCAATCCCCACACTCGGGAGGCAGAGGCAGGACAGTGGGACTTGGGGACATCATTAGCTACATAGCAAGTTTGAGGCCATCCTGGGTTCGTTTCTTCCCTCCCTTCTTCCCTCTCTCCATCCATCCCTCCCTCCCTTCCTCCCTCTCCCTCCTTCTTCCTCTATGATGACAAGGCAGGAATATAGCTTAGTTGGAAGAGTATTAGCTTAGAATGTAGGAACCCCTGCGTTTAGTTTGATTCCCAGAACAGCAAAAAATCCTGTGTGCTTATACCAGCTAGTAATCTTAGCACTTAGGAAATGGCAGCAGGCGGACCAGAAGTTCAAAGTCTTGGTTTTGGTTTTGTTTGTTTTGAGACAAGGTTTCTTTGTGTATTACTTGCTGTCCTGAACTCACTCTGTAAACCAGGCTGGCCTTGAACTCAGAGATCTGCCTGCCTCTGCCTCCCCTAGGGTTAAAGGCAAGTGCCACCATGCCCACCAGCTTCAGAATGACTTTTGGCTACATAGGGAATTTAAAGCTAGCCTGGGAAATATAAAATTGTATTTCAACAAATAAATACTGATGAGCTGGGCGTGGTGGCACGGGCCTTTAATCCCAGCACTCGGGAGGCAGAGGCAGGCAGATGATTTCTGAGTTCGAGGCCAGCCTGGTCTCCAAAGTGAGTTCCGGGACAGCCAGGGCTATACAGAGAAATCCTGTCCTGAAAAGCCCCCCAAAAATAAAAAATAAATAAATACTGAAGACGTGAGTGCAGTGAGACAAGCCTGCAGTCCCAGCCCTGGGAGCTGAGAAAGGAGGATTGCTGCCAGGTCCAGGTCAGCCTGAGGTCCTCTCTCAAAAGAAAAGACTAGGTGTGGTGCACCTTTAGTCCTAGGAGCCCGTAGTTCGAGGCTAGCCTGGTATATTTAGTGAATTCTAGAATACCCAGAGCTACATAGGGAGGACCCTATCTCAACAAAAGAAAAGAAAAGAAAAGAAACAAAACAAAAAACAGTCAGCCTGAAGGATGTAGACCCGTTGTCCACTGTTCTTATTTGACAACAACATAGTGACATCTCCAACCTTTGAGTGTCTCAGAAAAGGAAAAGACGTTATAGACATCTAAGAGTAATAGAATTTCCTGATTTATAAAACATTTTCTGTCTAACTGAGAGATCGGTCCCTGCCCTAGGCACTCATCACCGCCCTGGAGGAACAGGTGCTGGGCTGCTGGAGGGGGCTGCTGCTGCCATGCAGTGCTGACCCCAGCCTTGCCCAGGAGGCCTCCAAACTACAAGAGCTGCTGCGGGAATGTGGCTGGGAATATCCTGACTCCACTCTCCTGAAAGTGAGTTCAGGAAATGAAGGGGAAAATAGTTCTGTCCCACCAGCCATAGTGGTGGAGTATGGCACCCACACCCACTAACCACTGTTCTCCTGTAGGTCATCCTTAGTGGGGCCAGAATCCTCACCAGCCAGGATGTTCAGGCCTTGGCGTGTGGGCTGTGCCCAGCCCAGCCTGACCGAGCCCAAGTGCTCCTGAGCGAGGCAGTAGGACAGGTTCAGAGCCAGGAGGCCCCTCGAAGTCAACATCTTGTATTGGTGTTAGACAAGGTAAAGAGCTGGGGCATGAACGGTGTCCCAAGGGTAATGAGCATGGGGTCTCCTCTAGGTCCCTTCAGACATTTGAGTTTGTGTGGCTGTTGACTGTGACCATGGAGTGCTTTTTTTCCAGGACCTGCAAAAGCTGCCTTGGGAAAGCACGCCCATCCTCCAAGCACAGCCGGTCACCCGGCTGCCCTCCTTCCGCTTCCTGCTCAGCTACACAGTCACTAAAGAGGTGGGCAACAGGACACAGGGCCTGAGTGACTGGCTGTTGGGTAAAGCCTAAGGAAAGAAGGCTAGCACCGTGGGAGACAGGAGGGGAGGAACAATGGGTCGGTTATGGAAAGGGCTTAGAGTATGCTGGGGCTGGGCTTCACGAACTGACCAAGAACCTAATTGTCAGTGCTTGTCCCTCAGGCTGGAGCCTCATCAGTGCTGAGCCAAGGTGTTGATCCACAGAATACCTTCTATGTGCTAAACCCTCACAGTAACCTGTCGAGCACAGAGGAGAGATTTCGAGCCAGTTTTAGCAGGTCAGGTGATGAAGGGGTTTAGTAGGGTGGGGAAGGGCAGAGGTTCCCTCACATAAGCAAGGGCGACCATGAGTGCTTTTGCTCCAGAATCAGTGGCTGCTTCTCATTGCTGTCAGCTGCTCCCTCCCTCTGCTCTATCGTTGTCTGCCAGGTACTGACTTCCCAGCTTCTTCCTGCAGTGAAACTGGCTGGAAAGGAGTGATTGGGGAAGTGCCAAGCCTCGATCAGGTGCAGGCTGCCCTGACAGAGCGGGATTTATATATGTGAGTGTTTGGGGCAGGGAAGTTGGGAGGGGACCATGCATTATGGTTGATTGGGCATTTCAGAGCCTCGAAGCAGGTGTTGAGTGCTGTCTCACTTCTTCTGCCTTAGCTACGCAGGGCACGGAGCCGGTGCCCGCTTCCTTGATGGGCAGGCTGTCCTGCGGCTGAGCTGCCGGGCGGTGGCCCTGCTGTTCGGCTGCAGCAGTGCAGCCCTTGCCGTGCATGGAAACCTGGAGGGAGCTGGTATCGTGCTCAAGTACATCATGGCTGGCTGGTAAGACCAACAGATGAGACCTGCCCTCGGGGCACTAATCCTGGCCCCCATGTTCAGTGTTCCTCCTCTCTCGGCTCCCCTGCACCTCTAAGCCAGGGAAGCTCCTCGTTCAAGCCTCTACTCACTCAACACCAGTAATGTTTTCCAAAGTTTCTTGTTACAGAGCCCTTACTTTGTATTTCTTCACTCTTTCTCCCAAGCCCCTTGTTTCTAGGTAATCTCTGGGATGTGACTGACCGTGACATTGACCGTTACACAGAGGCTTTGCTGCAGGGCTGGCTGGGAGCAGGCCCAGGGGCTCCCTTTCTCTACTATGCCAGCCAAGCCCGCCAGGCCCCTCGACTCAAGTACCTCATTGGTGCTGCACCTGTAGCCTACGGCCTACCTATCTCTCTGCAGACACCCTGAAGCTGTCTTGTCTATGGTAGAAGCTGTGTGACTACCTCCAAACTTGGTTTTGATTATTTAGAATTTTTAAAGTGATTTTCCCTGGTGTTTTGTATGAAATATTTTCTTTAATGTGACCTTAATAAAGATATTCCAAGCCTCAGTTTGTGAGAGTTGAAGCTACTCCCTCACTCCTGCTCTGTGATGTAAGCAGATTGGAGAATTTGCTTACATAAGCAGGACAGAATTTGCTGCTGGAGCTTGGGTGATGAAGCTGAATAGAGGGCCATCAAAATACTGAAAGTGGCCCTGTGGTGCATGCAGAGGCCAGCCTGGTCTACTTAGCAAGTTCTAGAATAGCCAGGGCTATACAGAGAAAACCCTATGTCCAAAAACAAAATGTACAGAGTGAGAGGCAAACATCCCTATGAGGTAAAGGCCAGCTGAGTCTTTACTTTTGAGTTTCAGCTAGCCAGTGCTACAAAACAATACCCTGGCAGTTAAAGTGTTCACACTGGAGAAAGGAAAGGTAGTGATAGGGCTATGCTGATGTTTTTAATCCTTCCACTGCCTTTGAATCCTGGATGATTTTAGAAACCATTGCCCTTCCCACCAAGGCTGCTACACTTTGGCAATGGCAGCAGCAGATTCAATGGGGTTTGCTACTCATATGGTTTGTTGCAACAACTACACCTTTAAAAGTTTCTGGGAGGGGGGGGGGTGCTGGTGAGATGGCTCAGTGGGTAAGAGCACTGACTGCTCTTCCGAAGGTCCAAAGTTCAAATCCCAGCAACCACCCATAATGAGATCTGATGCCCTCTTCTGGTGCGTCTGAAGACAGCTACAGTGTACTTCCATGTAATAAATAAATAAATAAATAAATAAATAAAAGTGTGTGTGCACCACCAATATCTGGCTGATATTGTTAAAAAAAAAAAAAAAAGTTGCTGGGAAGCACACAGACCCTTCCTATCCAACACACAATGGTGGGGCTAGACAGACACTCAGCAGTTATGAGCACTAGGTTGCTCTTTCAAAGGACCTAGGTTTGGTTTGCCTGCATATATACTGAGACATAAAAATAAATGTAGTTGGTTGGCAGTTGTTCCTTTTTGGCACTTGCACTTTATCCTTTAAAGCGCGTTAGTGGTACTGTCAGAACACAGGTTCCCTGCTGTCCTGTCGCGGGCTTGTCCCAACAACGCGCAGTAGCTTATACCGCTTTACAATCTTGTGGTTGTGTCGTGAGTCCGAGAGTTTCGAGTCCCTTGAAGGCCCAAGCCATGTTTGCTAACTAATTTTATAACTACCTTCCTCTACTACCCATTCTGTATTTCCTTCACCTTCAGCCAGCACCTCAGCAGGTCTTGGCTCTTTTCCTGGAGGATTGACCCATACCTTCATTCCTGATGGGTCTGTGTCCTTTGTCATCCTGCTTGGATTAGGCTGTTGTAGTTTCCCATTGACTTTAATCACAGGACATGGTAGTACTAAGAGACGCCCTAAGGGATCTCCTACACTCCAGACATAATCTTGCTTACCACCATTGTGAAGAGGTAATCCAATTTCCCCATGGTAATCTGGATCTATCACCCCTCCTAACACTGTTATTCCATTTTTAGCCTGTTGGTTTAAGGGCATTAGAAGCCCAAAATGACCAAGGGGAAGTCTGAGCTTCCAGTTCAATGGAATGTTTGTTGTAGCTCCTGGTAGGAGCACTCCCCTCTCTGGAGCCAAAACTTCTAGGCCAGCAGAACCTAGAGTTATGGGGACAGGAAGCCAAAATTACCGTGCTAGCTTTAGTGTACTCTGAGAAAAGAAAAACTTGCGTTCTCTAATTAAGCTTGAGATCCGAAAAGCGGGTCCGAAACACAGGATCATAGAGACGACGGGCGCAGAGCGTATCCCCTGGCGGCACCACGGAGGTAACGCGGAGGGCGGCTAGAGCGTCACTCGCCCAGGCGGCTTCCTCTTCGGCAGTCCTCCTTCCCAACATGGCGCAGTCGATTAACATCACGGAGCTGAATCTGCCACAACTGGAAATGCTCAAGAACCAGCTGGACCAGGTGAGGACCTGTCCCAGCACCTTCCTCGCGCTTCATATCCTCCGACCGACCGCCCGCCCGGTCGGGGAGGCTTCCTTTCCCAGGGAAACCCCTATCCGGTCCCGGGTCCCGCCCCCTCAGCCTGGGCCCCGCTTTCTTGAGCTGACCCCTTGTTTTTTCCCGGCTTCTGTAGGAAGTGGAGTTTTTGTCCACGTCCATTGCTCAGCTCAAGGTGGTCCAGACCAAGTACGTGGAAGCCAAGGACTGTCTGAACGTGCTGAACAAGAGCAACGAGGGTATGGGCTAGGCGGGTGAGGGCGCCTGGGGATGCCGGCTTCTCCTTCGCTTTTTCCTAGTTCCAGTTTTCGTTAAAGAAAACTGTTTGTTACTTAGTGTGTGTGTAGCCACAGGAGCCCCCGCATGTTGCCTACAGAAAACTAAAATGTACAAGACATTTCCTCAGTTGCTGTGTTCTTTTCACTGTCTGTGAACACTGAGCCCTGTTGGGAGCTTCCCCTAACGTCTTCGCGTGGGAGCCGCTAGCCTTCCCCAGCTGTTTGTCTTTATTACTTTCACAGGAAAAGAATTACTGGTCCCACTGACGAGTTCTGTATCCTTTCCACGGGAAATGCTACCTTACATTCTTCCACAGTCTTTCCCAAAAGCGGGGAGAGTTTTGATTTTAAGAACAGTCGAACACTTAACGTAGCTCACTTGTCTAACGTTGCACCAGTGTCCATGTAATACTTTGTATCAGAGTTCGGTGAAGAATTGAAATGTTGTGTTTCTCTTTGTTTAGAGATGTCAATATGGAGACAAAGCTGGCATTTGGCTAAAGCCAGTAGAAAAAATGTTAGGATATTGAAATTGGGAACTTGCCTCTTTTTTCAATTTCACCTTAATTGCCGCTCATCTCTAATAGTGAAAGGTAGATTGTTTCCTCCTGTTGAAATGACCTGTTGTCATTTCCACCAGGAAATGACAGTCGAAAGAGAAACCTAAGAATAGCAAAGTGGTGAAGACTGTTTTAAGTAACAATAGAGCCGGCAAGGTGACGACGCAGAGCGTAAAACCCACACATACACACTGAGCTAACTTTCTGATACTAATGGGGTGGAAGGAGAAGACCAACTCCCAGAAGTTGTCCTCCGACCTTCGTGCTCCATGGCATGCACACTTGTGAAAACACACACACAGACCAAATACATGTAAGTTTAAAAGTAGTAATAATTTGTAACTAGAGAGATGGCTCAGCAGTTAAGAGCACTTGCTCTCAGTGAGAACCCAATTGGGTTCCGAACATCTACATGGTGTAGGTGACAACAATTCAAGGGGATGCAGCAACCTTTTCCGACTTCTGCAGGCACCAGGCATGCACATGATGCATACACATACACATAGTTTTGTCTTAGGGTTTCATTGCTGTGAAGAGACATCATGACCAAGGCAACTCTTTTTTTTTTTTTTTTTTTTTTTTTTTTTGGTTTTTCGAGACAGGGTTTCTCTTTTAGCTCTGGCTGTCTTGGAACTCACTCTGTAGACCAAGCTGGCCTCGAACTCAGAAATCCGCCTGCCTCTGCCTCCCGAGTGCTGGGATTAAAGGCGTGCGCCACCACGCCCGGCTGCAACTCTTGTAAAGGCAAACATTTCATTTGGGGCTGGTTTAGAGTCAGAGGACTCAGTCCACTGTCACTGTGTCTGGAAGAATGGGAGCACCCAGGGAGACATGGTGCTGTAGAAGGAGCTGAGAGTTCTACATCTTGATCCAATTGGCAGCCAGGAGAAGAGACCATCTTCCAGGTAGCTAGGAGGAGGGTCTCAAAGCCCACCCCCACAGTGCCACACTTCCTCCAACAAAGCTATATAGCTCCTAATAGTACCACTCTGTGGGCCAAGCATATTCGAACCACAAATCTAAAATTAAATATTTAAATCAAAATTAGTAATAATCCATCAGGATTCATGGTTCAGGGGAAGTGAGGCCGGCTTTTCACTCACACTATTCTGGAGCTTTAGGAAAGAATCCTAAGTATCTGATCTGTTCCTTCTGGAAAGTGGAAAAATACAGGGGCTCCTTTAAAGAGGAGAGATGGGATCAGGACCAGAAAGTGTTCCAGCTTCTGTTGTGTCCCTCCAGTTACAGTGACCCGTAAGTTAAGGCTTCCGGTCTCTTGGTTCTCCCAGCTGCAGCTTTTTAGAAAAGGACACCTTGGGGTTAGTACCCTGGCTGACAAACCCATGCCGCATGCTGGGTCAGTTTTTTCTTAACCCTGCCCTCTCAGATGTACGTCCCCGGGAAGCTACACGATGTGGAGCATGTGCTTATTGATGTGGGAACCGGCTACTACGTGGAGAAGGTGAGCGGGGGTGGGGGTGGGGAAGTTCTGAGGAGGTGAGCGACGGGAGCTTAAGGGGAGAGGTGTGGTGTAGGACAGGGTCTCTCTAGTCTTTCATTCACCTCTGCTCTTGCAGACAGCTGAGGACGCCAAGGACTTCTTCAAAAGGAAGATAGACTTCCTCACCAAACAGATGGAGAAAATCCAGCCAGCGCTGCAGGAGAAGCATGCCATGAAGCAGGGTAAGTTCTGCCTAGGGTACCTCTTTTGTAAACTAACTCTTATCTCTCTTTCTGTAAAGTAGTATTTATTATTCCTCTGTGTGTGTGTGTGTGTGTGTGTGAGTGAGAGAGAGAGAGAGAGAGAGAGAGAGAGAGTGTGTGTGTGTGTGTGTGTGTGAGAGACAGAGAGAGAGAGAGACAGAGAGAGACAGAGACAGAACAGACAAACAAGGGCCATAGAAGTGCTGTGGTATACATGGGAAGGTTGGAAGAGAATTTTCAGAAATTGCTTTTCTCCTTTTACTCTGGTCCTACAGATTAAACTGTCATCAAGCTTGTGTAGGAAATGCTTTTATCTGTTGCCATTTTATAAGCCCCCAGGAAACACCTGATGCTTTCTTCCTCCATGGTAGGACATTCATTGCATAAGGCATGATGGTACATACCTGTAATCCCAAGACTGAGTAGGTTAAGGCAGGAGGATTGCTGTGAATTTCAGGACTGCATAGCAAGACCCTGTCTCAAAAGAAAACAGCAGCCAGGATTTGTGACATACACTTTCTTTTTTTTGTTGTTTTTTGTTCTGTTTTTTTTTTTTTTTTTCGGGACAGGGTTTCTCCGTGTAAACCTGGCTGTCCTGGAACTCACTTTGTAGAACAGGCTGGCCTTGAACTCAGAAATTCACCTGCTTCTGCCTCCGAAGCCAAGTGCTGGGATTAAAGGGGTGTGCCACCATGCCCGGTCTGTGACACACACTTTCAATCCCATCATTTAGGATGATGGCGGGAGGCAGAGGGATGATTTTTTTTGTTGTTTTTTTCGAGACAGGGTTTTTCTGTATAGCTCTGGCTGTCCTGGAACTCACTCCCAGGCTGGCCTCGAACTCAGAAATCCGCCTGCCTCTGCCTCCCGAGTGCTGGGATTAAAGGCATGAGTCACCACGCCCAGCGAGATGATCTTTAGTACATAGCCAGTTCAAGGCTGCGTGAGACCCTACCCCCAAATAGATATAGTTGAATAGGCCTGGGGACATATAGCGCAATGGTAAGGGTACTAGCTAAAATTTATTTTATGTATGCATACATACGTGTGTGCATATGCACATATATAATTGACCTACCATACTATCCATTTAAATGATTAATCCACTCGTATGTGGTGGGGCACACCTGTAATTTCAGTACTTGGTGAGTAATCTGGGTTGGAGGCCAGGCTAGGGTAAATACCAAGATCATGTCTCAAAAAAAAAAAAAAAAAAAACAACACGGGCCAGAGAAAAAGGTTCAGCAGTTACTAGCATTTAATGTGCTAGCGGAAGACACAGGCAGCTTGCAACAACCTATAACTCCAGTACCAGGAGATAATGCCTTCTGTAGCTCCTGCATGAACATGGTATGTACAGGTACACACACACACACACTATAAATATTAAAATTAAAAAAGAAAACAAACAAGGTCTGGCTGGGAGATGGCTGAGTGGGCTTGCTGCATGACCATGAGGACTTGAGTTCAAATCTCCAGCACCCACATAAAAGTTGTGGACATGGCCCAAGTACTTGTAAGCCCAATGCTGGTGGAACAGAGACAAATAGATCCTAGGAGTTCACTGGCTGGCCAGCCTAGTTGAATTGGTGAGGCTCAATAAAGACCCTGTCTCAAGGGGTAGGCAGAGAACGACAAAGCACAACAAGACGCCTCATGTTCTCCGTTGGTCTCCTCCACACATCACATATGCCTAGTGGTGGACACATGCCCACACCCCATACAAGTATGAAGGAAGAATATGGATTGTAGCATGAGACTTGAGGACATCTCCTCCAGGTTAAAACCATGTCTCTGTGGGAGGCAGATCTCAGTGAGTTTGAGGACAGCCAGGACTATGTAAAGAGCCTGTCTCAAAACAAGCAACAACGTGAAAGATGTTTCTGTTTCTCTTTGATATCTGGCGTGTTATTATCTAGATTCTGAAAGTGATGTAACGTATGTAAGTGTTTGAATGACTGAGAAGAAAGATTCCTGTTAATGATTCGGGATGAAATGGCTGTAAATAAGCTGGGCGTGGTGGCACGCACGCCTTTAATCCCGGTACTCGGGAGGCAGAGGCAGGCAGATTTCTGATTTCCAGACTGGTCTACAGAGTGAGTTCCAGGACAGCCGGGCCTATACAGAGAAACCCTGTCTGAAAAACCGTAAAAAAAAAAAGAAGAAAAGAAAATAGCCTAGATTCTATAGCCAGTCTACTTGGCGCAGCCTCCTGATTTATTTTTTGAGTGGTGTTAGGGATTGAATATGGCCTCCAGTCTGACAGTCTTTTCTGCTTATGGTTAACATTTTGTTTATTTTTACATTCCAGTGGTTAGCATACTGACAACCCTGTAGACTCTAAGTCTGTGTGTTTGTGTCCCCCACAGTTTAACGGCAGTGTTCTTAGCCCTGGGTTCTCACTAGGCTGTGACTGCTCCTTCTTTTCTTGTAGCTGTCATGGAAATGATGAGCCAGAAGATTCAGCAGCTCACAGCCCTGGGGGCAGCGCAGGCCACGGTCAAAGCCTGAGAGTGCACTGCAGAAATGAAGCAGAGTGAGGGACCCTTCTTCAAGGGGCCTGGGACTTTTTCCGGCAATGGCCTCCTGGGAAAGTGGCCTGGGAAGAGAGTGTTTTGTGTTTAATGTTAATAAATGTGACCGCTGCGCAAATGGGGTGGTCTATTCTTGCATTAAACAAGGGCCTGGTGCTGAACTGGGAGTGCCCAGGAGGTGTACTTTTGCCAAGAGCCCCCTAGCCACACGGCCTTATAGAGGTTCCAACCAGAGGTTTGGGGACCTGTAAAAAGGTTTTGCGCTAAGTAGTGCACAGTGTTGTTGCCATGGGGACGGATGGCGGGCGGAAGTGAAGCTGTGCCTGACACTTCCTCTTCCGGGTCGACCTTCCCTTGGAGGGAACTATATGGGTAGACGTTTCCTGCGTGGTATCTTAACATTGCCGCTCCGGTCAGTTCTCCAAGCCCAGCACCGCATGCTTGGCTCAGAGCAGGATCCGCCCGCTAAAAGACCTCGCAACAACCTCATGGCACCGCCCCGAATCGGGACGCACAACGGCACCTTCCACTGCGATGAAGCTCTGGCTTGCGCGTTGCTCCGCCTCCTGCCCGAGTACGCGGTACGGACCTGCGAACCTAACCCGGTCCCCTCTGATGCTGCAATGGCCTGAGAACCGCCTTCCCCGAGACGCACGCCCTGGAAACCCAACTTTAATCCTGACTCCTACCTGACAGCCCCTTCCTCTGTGCCTGCAGAACGCAGAGATTGTGCGGACTCGGGATCCTGAAAAGTTGGCTTCGTGTGACATCGTGGTGGATGTGGGCGGTGAGTACAACCCCCAGAGTCACCGTTATGATCATCACCAGAGGTGAGTTCACACTCGCTGCCTGTTCTCTTGACTTTCTTGATTTAGCTTTAGTGCTCCAATCCCACCACCCACTGCCCAAGTTCATGACAGCAAAGACCACTGCCTCCTCATCGTTGAAGTCAAGCAATTTATCGCTCTGGGAATTAAAGCTCGCTTCGAGCCTGCTCCTTGGCCTGGAACCTCCCTCAGGTCCCTCCCGCCATAACTTTTTTTCACACTGGCAGTTTTCCATTCACTTGTCCTTGCCACAAGCTGCTGGATCCTTCTAGTTCAAGGATAATCTACTGAGGTGGCCTTTTGCTTTGTTTTTATTCTACTTTAAGAGTAGGGGTGTCTTGTCTGCATTCATGTCTGTACATCAAATGCATTGGTGTCCAAGGAGGACGGAAAAAAGGTATCAGGATCCCCTGGAATTGGAGTTAAAGAAGTCATGAGACACCGCGTGGATGCAGGGAATTGAACCTGCCTCCTCTGCAAGAGCAGCCAGCTCTTTTAGCCATCTCCAGCCCCATGATGGTTAGTTATCAGTTTGATAAAATTTCGATTCTAGAATCACCTGGGAATCGGTCCGTTGAGGGGGTATCCAGATGGGGTTGGCCGTGTTTGTAGGGTGTCTTTGATTGCCCTGTAAGGCCCTGCCCACTGTGGGAGGCACTAATCCCTGGGCTGTGTGAGCGAAGGAAGATGGCCAAGCACTAGCAGCCTGCATGCACTTGTCTCTCTGCTCTTGTCTGGGTGAGATGTGACTCCCCATTCTAAGTTTCTCCCACCTTCCCCTCTGTGATGGGATGTTGTGATGTTGTGAGCTAAAATAAACATTTTTTGCCTCTGAAGTTGATTTTTGTCAGGTGTCTCATCACAGCAGCAGACATGGAAATGGGCTGTTACATGTTATATATTCCCAGTACCACTGCACTGTCCTCCCTCACCTCAGACACATAACCAGGCTCTGGTGCATGTCCCCACCTTTGCTGAAAGATAAGCGCTTCTTGTATATGTTTCTTCACTTTTCCTACGTCCAAAATCTCACAATTCCACTTTCCAATTTAGGAAAATTGGTTCCCTTCTGTTGTTTGTTTTGTTTTGTTTTGAGACATGCCTTTCTCTATCGCACTGGCTGTCTTGGAACTGCCTCTGTAGTCCAGGCTGGCCTCAGTCTCACAGAGATACGGCTGCCTTTGCCTCCTGAGTGCTGGAATTAAAGGTGTGTGCCACCACGCCTGGCATCTTTTTGTTCTTTTTAAAGTGGATACGTGAGTAAATATCATCTGTGTGGGATGTGAATAGCCTTTTCTTGTCCTCTAAAGTAACAGCTACTTGCCTAACATCTGCAACCTGTTAGGCATTATAAGTAATTTAGAGATGATCTAAAAGATACAAGAGGAGGAGCAAGGTGCATGGTGTACACCTGTAACTCCAGTACTTCCTGAGTAGAGGCTGGAGGGTCATGAGTTCAAGGTCATCATCTGTTTGTTAGCAAGTTTGAGCCTAGCCTGGATCACATAAAACCCATTCCCATCAAGGAAAAAGAATGTAGCCCCGTATGATAGTCTGCACCTTTAATCCCAGGCGGTGAGAGCCAAAGCAGGGAATGATTTCCAGGACAACACAGAGAAACTCTGTCTCCAAAAACAGGAGGATGTGTGTCCTTTACAGGCAAACACTGTCCCATTTTACATAAAGAACTTGACATCTGGAGGTCAGGCCCTTAGGAACCACAGACAGTGACAGTTAGGGACAGTTGCTCTGTTGTTTGTCCCCCTCCCACAGATGAACTTTAAAGGACAGGATCTTTGATTTTTCTCCATAATGTTCAAAACACAAAACTCAACATACAATGATGAGTCAAACCGCTGTATGGGAATGTCGGAGTAGAAGCTCTCAGCCAAGGCCTGTGTTGGCACCAGAGGACACGCTAACATCTTCTCAAGTGGTTTCTCGTCTCCCCATCCCACTGATAACCAACTCCTTCACCTCAGCCCCTCCCTATGCTCCTCAGGACTTTTACAGAAACCATGAGTTCACTGTGCCCTGGAAAGCCATGGCAGACCAAGCTGAGCAGTGCGGGACTTGTCTATTTGCACTTCGGACGTAAGCTCCTGGCCCAGTTGCTGGGCACTAGTGAAGAGGACAGCGTGGTGGATACCATCTATGACAAGGTAGGGGCCCGAGGACAGAGAGGTCCCATCTGTGCCTTCCCGCTGGGCTGGCTAGCAATGGCACAGCTACAGTCCTGAACTAGGTCAGTCACTGGCCTATAGGGGACAGTCCTAGTCACTGTCCTATTGCTGAGAAGAGAAACTATGACCATAGCAGCTCTTACAAAAGAAAGCATTTAACTGGGGCTGGCTCATGGTTTCAGAGGTTTAAAACATCTGCTTTCACATAGTGGGGAGCATGGCAAGCACACAGGCAGACATGGTGGCGAAGAAGTTGCTGCCGAGCTCTACCTACGGATCAGCAGGCAGCAGGAGAACAAAATAACCTGGGCCTGGCTTGGACTTTTGAAACCCCAAAGCCACCCCTAGTGACACACTTCCTCTAGCCAGGCCACACCTCAAAGCCCACCCTTTCAGTCACTCCCCACAGCAGGCACCCTGAAGTGGGCAGTGGGTACTGGGCTTTAATTTAAGGAAAGAGGTCTTAGTAATTTGTTATTTTGAGATAGGTTCTGCCTCTGTTGTTAAAACTGTAAGGGTACAATATCACATCATTCTGGGGAATGGCTTTGAAAGTGTTTTCCCATCTTTTTCTTGACATACATCAAGTGTGGTGGAGCACACTGTATCTAACACTTACGAGGCTTAGACAGGAGGACCTTGAATGCCAGGCCAACCTGGACCCTGACTCAAAAACCAGACCAAACAAAATTATTCGATATTTCTTTTTTTTTTAAAGATTTATTTATTTATTATATGTAAGTACACTGTAGCTGTCTTCAGACACTCCAGAAGAGGGTATCAGATTTCGTTACAGATGGTTGTGAGCCACCATGTGGTTGTTCGGATTTGAACTCGGGACCTTTGGAAGAGCAGTAGGCGCTCTTAACCACTGAACCATCTCGCCAGCCCCTCAATATTTCTAAATAAACAGCTTATATCAGAAGAAGCACTGAGCTCAGAGATTCCGACACCCTGGCTGTTGAGAGCATCTCTCAGCATCTCCGTAATTCACTGGTTACACAGTTTGGCAGGCTCGGGTGGAAAAGCACAAACATCTCCAGGTTCAAGCCAAGCAGTACCAAGGACAGCACCTGCCCTGTTCCTGTAAGGCTCACTAGTAAAATCTCAGCCCTACCTAGTTCCCAGCACATGAGACAGCAGCTTAGGCTCTTGAGCTCAGGTGTTGGGCTTCGATTTCCAGCGTCTGCTCCCATTTGATTGTACCACAGGGGAAGTTGTGAACGGGCTGGGAGCTCTGAGAATGCCGAGACCTGGGGTCAGTTTCCATTTCCACTCTGACATCATGTTACTGATGGAGGCCCGTTTTATAGAGCAGTGTCTCATCTTCTCATACTGGTTCTGCTCTAGAGTCTGAGGTATTGTCCTACTGTTTCTTCAGGATCGGATGTTGCAGCTGCTGCTAATATATGGTATATTATGAGCTCCGTCTCAAAGCCCCACACCTCAGCTCTTGGTGTCTGTCACACACTTCTCCACTTAACCATCTACTGCCTCATTGATTTGCCATGCAGTCTACCCAGCCCACCTACTCTCTATTCCCTCTCTCAGCACAGGAATCCATTCCCACAAGCCTATCTAGGAACTAAAATCCTTGTTCAAAATTTAGTAGCCAGGCTGGAGGTTAAGAACACAGGTGGACAGAATTCATTGTCCCAGTATCCACATAGTGCTTTGCAAACATCTGTGACTCCAGTTCCAGGAGATCTGATGCCCTCTTCTGGCCTCCACTGTCACTACGCATATACATTGTATATAGGCATACATGCAAGCAGGACACCCATGCACATAAAAATAAATTTTTTGGTTTTTCGAGACAGGGTTTCTCTGTATAGCTCTGGCTGTCCTGGAACCCACTTTGTAGACCAGGCTGGCCTTGAACTCAGAAATCTGCCTGCCTCTGCCTCCCGAGTGCTGGGATTAAAGGCGTGTGCTACCACGCCCGGCTATTTTTTTTTTTTTTAAATAGACAAAGTCTTACTATGTATCTCTGGCTGTCCTGGAACTCACTATGTAAACCAGGCTAGCTTTGAACCCACAGGTCTGCCTGCTTCTGGGATTAAAGTGATGTGCCACTACACTGGTTAAAAATGTACTTATGGAGCCGGAAATGGTGGCGCAGGCCCTTAATCCCAGCTCTTGGGAGGCAGAGTCTACAAAGTGAGTTCCAGGACGGCCAGAGCTATACAAAAAAACCCTGTCTTGAAAAACCAAAAAAAAAAATTACTTAATGTTAAAAAGTCAGCAGCCCCTCCACACGTGCTGCCTGGGGCCTTGGATGCTGGTAGGACAGCATTAGAAGGCAGGTGACTGGATTCCAGGCCCAACACTAAGCTGCTGCCTTCCCTAGTTCTTCCTCTCCCATTTGTCAAACACCGAGGGCAGATGTGAGATAGTGTGTGTTACGTGCCGTCAAGCCTCAAGTGCCTCTCCCCTGCTGCTGCCTTAGATGTATGAGAACTTTGTGGAAGAGGTGGATGCGGTGGACAATGGGATCTCTCAGTGGGCAGAGGGGGAGCCTCGGTATGCCATGACCACCACACTGAGTGCCCGGGTTGCTCGGCTTAATCCCACCTGGAACCAGCCCAACCAAGACACTGAGGTGAGCCTGAGTCACAGAGCTGAAGAAGACAAAGTAAAAACGGTTGATCTTCCAATCCCTGTGAGGTAAAATCTGGGCCAGTGTTCAACATGTCTTGTCATTCCAACCTTTCCCAGGCAGGGTTCAGGCGAGCAATGGACCTGGTACAAGAGGAGTTTCTGCAAAGACTAAACTTCTACCAGCACAGCTGGCTGCCAGCCCGGGCCTTAGTAGAGGAGGCACTGGCCCAGAGATTCAAGGTAGACCTGGGAGGTGGCTTCGGGGTCAGGGATGGTCCTGACCCATCTGGTCAGCTGGGCCTCTTGCTCTGCCCAAACCTTCTAGCCACTCTGCTTCCCTTTCAGGTAGATTCAAGTGGGGAAATAGTGGAACTCGCAAAAGGTGGATGCCCTTGGAAGGAGCATCTATACCACCTAGAATCTGAGCTGTCCCCCAAAGTGGCCATTACCTTTGTTATCTACACTGACCAGGCTGGACAGTGGCGAGTCCAGTGCGTACCCAAGGAGCCTCACTCATTCCAAAGCCGGTGAGTCCCCACAGAATGACTCTACCTACCTTGAAGTCTGTCTCAGCACTTTTTGGGGGCTGCCACCCATGCGTGAGACCTGCTCCCTTCCCTTAGTTCCTCATGTCCCCCTTTGTTCTGTGTAGGCTACCCTTGCCCGAGCCATGGAGAGGACTTCGGGATAAGGCCCTGGACCAAGTCAGTGGGATCCCTGGTTGCATCTTCGTCCATGCCAGTGGCTTCATTGGTGGGCACCACACTCGAGAGGGTGCCCTGAACATGGCCCGTGCCACCCTTGCCCAGCGCCCAGCACCTGTGCCTCTTGCAAATGCTGTAGTCCAATAAAACGTATTCACCTCTAACTGACCCAGTCCCTGATCCACCAACCTGGAATTTTCTTAGACTTGTAAGTGCTTTGCTTTTCAGTTGACAACCATCTCAGTTGGCTGGAGAGATAGCTCAGCAGTCAACATGGTTGTTGTGGGAGAGGACTGGGATTCCATCCCCAGCACCCACAAAGCAGCTCATAACTGTAACTCCAGCTCCAGGAGATCCAACACCCCCTTCCTGACCTCTGTGGGCACTAGACACACATTTGTACATGCAGGCAACACAAACGTGTAAAATAATAAATCCTTAAGAAATAGAAACCACCCTAGGAGTACATAACTTGATCAAGTTCCCAACCAGCTGGAGAGTGACTGAAGGATCTAACCAGTGGTCATCTTACACCCTAGCAATACACTCGGAGTTACATCCTGGTAAATGAGTGGAAACAAGAAAAACTTTATTTACAAGTGGGAATGAGGGGAGTGGGGTTGAGCAGATGATTGTCCTGGAAGAGGGTCCCAAGGAGCAGAGGTTGGTGATGTCTCAGTAAATAGTGGCACTTCATGAATAGAGCCTCCCCCTCCAGCTGGAGGCTCCTGGGCTCGACCAAGTACTGGGCTAAAGCGTGGAAACTGAGCATTGACAAAGTACAGAGGTATGTGGGTGATTCGGCCTGTGGACCAGCACTGCAGAGAATGAGAAAGAAAGGCGTCACCATCTGGGCCTCCAGCTGTCCTGAAGACACCTGCACGTGCACACACACATGTGCACGTGCATACACACACACACACACACACACACACACAGCCTAGCCGACTCACCACACTAAGCAAGGCCCCTTTGTTGAAGGAAGGATGGAAAGTGATGAGCTGAGCTTGGGCTCCTGGTTCCCCCTGAATAATACCACTTCGGCAAAAAGAAGAAGAGGTGAGAAGACAAAAGGTGGCTGGATGTGGGAAGGTCTTTGTGGCCAGCCCCAATGTCAGCTTGCACTTACCAGGGAAGCAGTTCAAACACGGGGCTGTTTCGAGTTCGAAAAAGGAGGATGACAGGATTCCCGTCCTGAACCTGTGGGTTTCCTGTAAGAAATGGATCAGCCAATACAGGGGACTCTGGAAACAGAGTCCCAGAGGCAGAGAACAGCAGCCGGGGTGCTGTCAAGATCTATTAGGCTGTGGCTTAGGAAAGCCCTTTGTCTAGTTGAGTGTATTGGCACACACCTTTAATACCAGCACGGGCAGACAAAACAGGTGGACCTGTGAGTTCAAGGCCAGCCTGAGGTACACAGTGAATTCCAGGACAGCCAGGGCTACACAGTGACCTTTTCTCAAAGAAAGACAGCCCATTCATTCTCTCTGCTCCTTACCTTTCATGAGCACAGCCAGACGTTCACCACTTGGGTCCCACACCATGGAGTGGGCCTCTCCCCCGAGTCTGTAACAGGACAAGCATTGAGTGTGGCTCATTCCCACTTCATCCCTCCTCCCACAGCTACTCAGACTCACCTCTCCTCTCCATCTGGGGTCTGAATTGTTGTCTCAGAAAGATCTGCTACGATGGTTGCTGACTTTGCACCTCCAACATGTCCTTTCCCTGTTCCTGTAAGCAGTGTTCTTGGCTTATGTGCTTCCCTTCAGCCCTCAGTGCCCTATAACTGCTATCTTCCTCTGACCACCCCAGAGAGTCTGCATTCTGAAATGTCCTAACTCACCACATCGTTCTGGGAATGACAAGGAATAAATTAATGCTTCCCCCAATACAGTGAACAGCAGTCGGTTTCCATCTGGACTCCAGCAGCCAGTCTGGGGACAGGAAGGAAAAGATAGGAGATGGATCTACAGGAGGGCTAAAGCAGGGGAGAAGATGAGGAGCCATAGGTCCAGGCCCAGGGGAATTCCCTTCCCTTCCTCCCAGCTTCTGTGAATCCATACAGTCCTCACTTACCTGGCAGCGCCCTGAAAGAGTTGGCCACGCCTCACAAGTCCACATCTGGGCCTCCCAGACTCTAAACCAAAGAAAGCCAGATTACAGCAGGGCCTTCAGGCTCCACCCCTGGACTGGCCGGGAAGTGAAGTGCCCTTCTCTGGGTTCTTCCCTCACTCCCCTAGCTTTTCGCCTACTCACCTAAAGACGGCAGAAGGAGTAGTAGCCAGGACTTTGCTGCCATCTGGGGACCACAGCAGATTGGTAACCCCTCCTCCTCGGAACCAAGGAAGGGGGACACAAGTCTCTGTTGAAACGTCCCATACCTGAGATAGAGGGAACTCAGTACAGAAACTCAAAAGATTATCAAGCAACTCATGGTGGGCTACCCATTTATGTACACAAATCCCCAGAGAAGGGGAAGCAGCAAGAAACCAGACTACTCGACATAAAGACCTATGTTTAAGATCACAGTGATAGCTGGCAGAGCTCAGCTGAAACTCTGAAGACAAACAACAACCACACTGCCTCACACTTTCTACCACCAGGTAAGGAAGGCTCTTGTCTGAGGGGTGGGAACCAACTCACCAGAATAACAGCATCTACAGGTGAGGCTGAGAGCAGCCACCCCCCATTGGGGGCCCAAGCCAAGCTAGTGACTGGTGTGTGCCCAGGGTGAGACAACACCTGGGCGCAGCCAGAGGAGGGTCTGCCAGGGATAAACAAAAGGATGTGGTGAGAAAACAGTAAACAAACAAATGCATTGGGGGAGGGGGGGCTGATGACTGTGAGAACACTTGCTGCCTTTGATCCCAGCACTCACTGCGGGTGCTCACACCCTCTAAGTCCAGCCCAGAGGTCGATGCCCTCTCGCACTTCCATCACCAAGTGCTGTTTCAGAGCCATGGCCTGGGTTCTCCCCTTTCCACCCAGCAGTAACCCCTTTTAGCTGCCATGAGGCCCAGGTCACTGACAGAAACTCAGTCATCTCTGGGCTCCAGTTCACTGTTAATGGCTCCACTCTCCTTGTAGCCTGCTCCTCAGACCTCTTCAAATGCACATTAGATTGTCCATATGGCACATTGCCCAACCTTTGACTTTGTTATTGTATTTATCTATAAATATGTATTTTATAACACGTTATATATTATATAAAATATGGCACTGAATACATGTTATATAAAAGTATAATATGTAATATATTAAGTGTATTTTAAATATATTTTATATGTTAAACATTTTATATTAGCTGGGCATGGTGGCACACGCCTTTAATCCTAGCACTCGAGAGGCAGAGGCAGGCGGATTTCTGAGTTGAGGCCAGCCTGGTCTACAAAGTGAGTTCCAGGACAGCCAGGGCTATACAGAGAAACCCTGTCTCAAAAAAACCAAAAAAAAAAAAAAATTAAAAAAATTATATTAAATAGATCATATATATATATATATATGTGTATGTATATGTATTATAAAAGTTCTATCTTAGGAAACCACAGTGGACATATAGAACCACTCCCAAACGCTGCTCTCTGGGCTGTAAGTTGCACTCTGGCATCTCTGGATTCAAGCTCAGCCTGATCTACAGAGCGAGTTCCAGGACAGCCAGGCTACACAGAGAACCCTGTCTCAAAAACACAAAACAACAAAAAGTTGTCTATGACCACCACATGAGTGCACACATAGATTAAAAAAAAATTAAACGCCGGGCGGTGGTGGAGCACGCCTTTAATGGCAGCACGCCTTTAATGACAGCCATGACTATACAGAGAAACCCTGTCTCGAAAAAAAAAAAATTAAAAAAATTAAAAATTTGGAGAGATGCACTTAAGAGTCTGTACCATTTTTCCTAAGAACCAAAGTTTGATTCCCAGTACATATGTCTGGCAGCTTATAAATGTCTGTATCTCCAGTTCCACTAGTTTCTGTGGGCAGTTACACTCATGTGCACACACACACACATATGTAATTAAAAATACATCTTTTACTGATTTATATGTTTGGTTGCTTTGCATGCATGCTTGTCAGTGCCCATGTGTATGCAGTGCCCATGATGGACAGAAGGGGGCATCACGTTTCCTGAACCTCTTATCCCCAGCACCAACTCCAAGTCCCTCAGATATAAACATTTTAAAGGGCAGCCTGTCTTTTGTAGCATCACTGCTACAAGAATTGTTACTCTTCCATCAAACTTTGCTGGCTTCTCCCTAAAAGAAATTCTAATTTCCTAGGAAAGGGGCTGGAGATATGGCTATGTGGATAAGAGCACTGGCTGCTCTTCCAGAGGATACAGGTTGGTTTGATTCCCAGCTCCCACATGGTGGTTCACAACCATCTGCAACTCCAGCCCCAGGGTACATCACCTTCTTCTGGCTTCCCTAGGCACTGCATGCACATGGTATGCAGACATACACCTATACACATACATTTTTAAGAAGTAAAATAAACCTCACTATAAAAAATTTCCCAAAAGAAGCAGGGTGTGCAGTACACTCCTTTCACTTGAGAGGGAGAGGCAGGAGGGTCAAGAGTTAAAAGCCAGCCTTATCTATATGTAAGTTGGTGGTCAGAGTTGCCTAATTAAACCCTGCCTCAAAAACAACCAAAGACACATGACTCAGTATTACCAGTGCCAATGTTTTGTGCCATTCTGTACAATTAAAAAGACTTTTTTTCCCTAAATAACTATAACTCAAGACAGAACATTATGGGCGTGGTGGTGCATGCCTTTAATCCCAGCACTTGGGAGGCAGAGACAGGCAGATTTCTGAGTTCGAGGCCAGCCTGGTCTACAAAGTGAATTCCAGGACAGCCAGGGCTACACAGAGAAACCCTGTCTCGAAAAAACAAAACAAAACAAGACAAACAAAAACAAACAAAAAAAGACAGAACATTAATTAAAAAACAAAACAAAACAAAAAACAAAATCAAGCCAAGCATGAAGGGAACTACTGGTGAGATCCAAGTAATTTCTGAGCATAGTCAACAGTAAGGGACAGCAAGACGGTGGTGGCTCAACCCATTAGGGAACAGGGGCAGGCAGAGCTATGTGAGTTCAAGGCCAGCTGCCTGGTCCACAGAGTGAGCTCCAGAACAGCCAGGTCTACACAGAAAAACCCTGTTTCCCCACCCCACCCCCAAAAATAAATAAGCAAAAAAAAAAAAAAAAAAGAATGGGCAGACATCAGCTTCTCAGTTCTGAAAGTCTGACATGGTGACACAGACACCAACTCAGCCACTGAGCTGAGAACAGAATGAAATACATCGGGCACAGTGGTACACCCTTCAATCCCAGCACGCAGGAATCAGAGGCTGGTCCATCTCTGTGAGCTCAAAACTAGCCTGGTCTGCATAGTGAGTTCTAGGCCAACACAGGGAGACACTATCAAAAAACAAGCAAACAAACAAACAAAAAACCAAACCATACTTAAATTTGGTCATTTCCTAACTTCTCTAGGAAGACTGCTAAAATAGGGCTGCAGGGGAGGAAAAGAAAGAAACAGGAATGGAGCAGGGAGCAGGAGGGAACACAGAGACGGCAGTCAAGCCTGAAGACCTGAGCTCAGACAACCGCCGGGACCCACACAGTGTAAGGGGAAATCAACTCTCCAAAACCGCCCACCACACTTGACCTATCACATGTGTGCCCACATACAATAATTGTATGTACTTTTTTTTTTTCCCCAAGAGTTTCTTCGTGTAACAGCTCTGGCTGTCCTGAAATCCTTTCATAGACCAAGGTGGCCTCGGATTCACAGAGATCCACCTGCCTCTGCCTCCCCAGTGCTGAGATTAAAGTTGTGCATCACCACCACCTGGCTAAGGTTTTATTTATTCATAATTTTAGAATTCTCTGGTTTTGATTTTACTTCTCATGGTATTGTCCCAACTTTTTGTTTGGCTTTGGGTTTTTTTTTTTTTTTTGGGGGGGGTGTTTTTGTTTTTTTGAGACAAGGTTTCTCTGTGTAGCCCTGACTGTCCCAGACAGCCTGTAGACCTTGAACTCAGAGATCCGACTTCCTTCCTCTGACACTGGAGTGCTAGGATTCGAGGAGTGGGCCACCACTGCCTACTGATTGTTCCATTTTTATGGTTTCTACCCATGTGTGTATTTGTTCCTGCTCTACTGTTATACCTCTGGCTGGCTGGAAGTGTATGACCCACAGGCATATTTTCCCAAATCCCAGAGGCCTCTAAATCTGTCCCTTTGTCTACACAGGGCACCCTAGCACCCACCTGACCTTAGATCCGCTTTTCCCACAGCCCTAGGAAGCGGCATGAGAATAACTTGCATACCCCATGGGCCCTTGGCATGACCCTCAGAAAGGTCAGGACAGGATGCCATGACTCACCTCGTAGATAAGGAAGTGGGGTCTAGGGTCCAGATGAGAATACAGCTCTGGCAGGCCACAGCCAAGACAGAGGCACTGAGGGGCTTCCAGGCCAAGGCTGCTACATTTCGCTGCAGACGGTGCTTCAGGGAGGGAACTATAGTGCTGGATACAGAGGCAGGAAACTAAGTCAAAGCAGAGGCACGGAGCTCAAAGAGCCCAAGTCCCACTAAAAAAAAACAAGGTGCTAGAGAGATGGCTCGGCGATTAACAGCACTGGCTGATCTTCCAAAGGGCATGGGCTCAGTTCCTAGCACCTACATGGTAGCTCACAACTGTCTGTAACTCTAGTTCCAGAGGATAAGTTGCCCTCTTCTAGCATGGAAGCAGGCAAAACACTCAATCACATCAAAAATAAATAAAATTTAAAACAATTTTCAAGAAGGTAAAACAGGCCCGGTGTCATGGCACACACCTTAAATCACAGCACTCAGGAGGCAGATCTTTGAGTGAGGCCAGCCTGGTCTACAGAGCAGGTTCTAGGACAGCCAGGGCTACACTGAGAAACCCTGCCTCCAAAAAAAAAAAAAAAGGGGTGGGGGGAGGGGCTGAGAAAGATGGCTTAGAGCTCTGGCTGCTCCTTTAGAGGGGCTGGGTTCAATCCCCAGCACCTACATGGTAGCTTACTACTGTCTATAACTCCTCTCATAGCACCAGGCATGTACATGGTACACATTCATGTACATTCTCAGGCAAAATACCCATTCGCATAAAATAAAATGAATCTTAAAAAAACCAAAAACGGTAAAACAAAAGATTAAAAGTAAACCATGGGCTGGAGAGATGGCTCAGTGGTTAAGAGCACTGACTGCTCTTCTAGAGGTCCTGAGTTCAAACCCCAGCAAACACATGTCGACTCACAACCATCTGAAAGGGGATCCGATGCCCTCTTCTGGTGTGTCTGAAGACAGCGACAGTGTACTCATACATTAAATGAATAAATAAATCTTTTTTTTTTTTTAAAGTAAAACCAACACAGAAGAAATCTAACTCAGGGCCTAAAGAT
Source organism: Mus musculus (assembly GCF_000001635.26). Taxonomy (NCBI): domain Eukaryota; kingdom Metazoa; phylum Chordata; class Mammalia; order Rodentia; family Muridae; genus Mus; species Mus musculus. The sequence continues at coordinate 102,345,134 of NC_000081.6, forward strand.
GTAGCTTAGAGGTAACCCTGGTACTCTGCCTGTACAAAGTCCTGGGTCTGATTCTCAGCACAGGGTAAAACCACAGGGAGGGAGGAGTCCATCCAGGGGTTGGGTCAAGAGCACTGGATACTGTGAGACAGAAGCATAAATAAAGTAAAACTTAGATATGCACTAGGAGTCATAGTGCACCTCTTTCATCCCAGCACTTGGGAGGCAGAGGCAGGGGGATCTCTGAGTTCAAGGCCAGCAGAGATCCTACCTTAGAAAAAAAGTCAGATGCAGGAAGGACATATCCTGTGTTCCCAACCCCAATTCTGGAAGGAGCCCTATGGACTAGCCCATGAAGTGCCGGGCCCATGAAGTGCCGGGCCAAGGCCAGCAGGAAGTGAGCCGGGTCTGAACCTGACCCTGCTTGCATACACACGCACACACGCACACACGCACACACGCACCTGTTGGCATTATAAACACGGATGGAGTCGTCCAGCAGGGCCACTGCAAACTTGTTGGTGTGAGGATGCCAGGCAAAGACCCGTAAGCAGCAGCTGGACCTGCAGTGGGATGAGCACCCAGTTGGCAGCTGTACCTCCCGGCAACAGCCTAGCAACGAGGAGCAAAGGGTGCTCAGGCCTTCTTCTGTCCTTGCTGAGGGTGGGTAGGGTGGTGTCTTAGTTACGGTAGATAAAACACCATGACAAGAACAACTGGAGAGTAAAGGGCTGACATCATCCGTCAGCTCGCAGTCCACCATCCAGGGGAGTCAGGGCAGGAACGCAAGGCAGGAGCTACGGTGTATGATGCTTGCTGGCTTGCTCAGCCTGCTTTCTTCTTTCTTTCTGGGGGGATGGGGTGGGATAGGTAGCTGGGTGGATTTTTTGTTTTGTATTTTGAGGCAGTGTCTCAGTATGTAGCTCTAGCTACCCACAAATCACTCTGTAGCCCAGGCTGGCCTCCAGCTCAGAGATCCACCTGCCTCTGCCTGAGTGCTGGGGTTAAAGAGAATCACAGCTAGGTCAGATTTCAGTCTGCTTACTTACAGCACCCAGGACCACCAGTGAGGAGGCCATCAATCACCAATCAATCACGACACTCCACAGCTTCCCTCAGGTCATCAATCAATAATCAATCACAGCACCCCACGGCTTCCCTCAGGTCATCAATCGTACATCAATCAATCAAGAAGGTACCCCACAGCTTCCCTCAAGCTTCCTCTCTGCAAATGACTCTATTTACACCAAGCTGACAGGAAACAGAACAGGGGTGACAATGTGCACAGAGGAGTTTTGGCCTTCACCTCTCTCCCCAAAGGCATTTTCAGTTCAGGAATCCTGTCCTACAGGGTGCCAGAGTTTGTGCACTCACCAGTTAGTTACTTGGGCAAATTCAGCAATCAGATCTTCACTCCTGAGCTAAGAACACAGCAAATAGATATGACATACAGAAGGAGCTCACCTACTCAACATTCCCAGAGGAGTTAGACCACACCCACCCTCTGAGTCATCACGTCCAGCTCCGCCCACAAAGGAAGGAGGCAGGGAAGAAGTCAAACTTACAGAGAGGTGTGGAAACAGGGAGCCATGGAGTGAGGAGGCGCGGCCACAGAGAGCCAGGGCCCAGCTGCAGGCTGTCTTTACCCACTCAAACACTGTGAGGTAAAAGACAGCTCTGATGGCATCATGCACAGGGCTATGACTGGCCCTGCTCTTGGGTGAGGACAGAGTCAAAGCTCTTCAGTCCTTGTGCACAGCAATGAATGGGCTTGGATACCATCTCCCAGTACCCACTGTGATTATCTGGGTACTTAGAAGAAAAGGTGACAGAAAAAAACAGGCTAACAGGTGTTGGGATGAGGTTGGGAAGTATGGGGAGGAGATAAGCTTACAGACAGAAGGGACTGGAGGGGAGCCTTACCTTCTTCCTCTGAATTCGCAATTTCATTCAGGACGCCAAAAAGGCCCACATCATGCCTCACACGGAGAAAGAGACAAAGAGTTACTCTGACCCTGTAGTAAGTCCCTCTAATAGGTTTCTTTCATTCATTCAACAAACATATACTAAAGATAAGAGGGTTGGGGAATGTGTGCACCTCAATTGGTAGAGTACCTAACATGCTATGAATAAAGCCCTGGATTCAATCCCCACTAGCATATAAAATCAGATGTGGTAGCTTATGCCTGTAACCCCAACACTGGGTAGGTAAAACTGGGAATAATAAAAGCTGAAGATCCTTAGCAACACAGTTGCCAGGGCTGGATGAAGCATTATCTCTCTTTTTTTTTTTTTTTTTTTAAAAAAAAGGAAGTGGGGTAGTATTCACTCATGGCTTCAATCCCAGCACTTGGGAGGCAGAGGCAGGCCGATCTCTGAGTTCAAGGTCTACAGAGTGAGGAACAAGATAGCTGGTGCTACACAGAAAACCTGTCTCAACAAAGAAAACAAAACAAGGGGCTGGAGAAATGGCTCAGCGGTTAAGAGCACTGGCTGTTCTTCCAGAGGTCCTGAGTTCTATTCCCAGCAACCACATGGTGGCTCACAACCATCTGTAAAGGGATCCGATGCCCTTTTCTGGTGTGTCTGAAGACAGCTACAGTGTACTCATATACATAAACTTTTTTAAACAAAACAAACACAAAGACAAAAAAGGAGGTATTATATTTTTAGTGAGTACCAACTATGCATCAAGCACTTTATATATATTGCCCTTTAACTTACTTAGGACATTAGATTATTTATCACGTTAATCTAAATGACATTTTGCCCACTTACAGATGAGGCAACTAAATTTCAAGGACTGGAGGTGGTAGAATTTCTGAGCAAGTCAGTTAGGGCTTGGCCAGGCGTGCGGGCAAACACCTTTAATTCCGTTTGCAGGAGGCAGAGGCAGGAAGAACCCTGTGAGTCCTCAGCCAAACTGATCTAAGTGGTGAGTTCATCCAGCCACGGCTACAAACTGATTCGAGAGGAGGCCCTGTCTCAAATAGAGAATGAGGGAGAAAAGGGAGAGGAGGAGGAGGAGAAAGGGAGGGAGGGAGGGAGAGGGGGGCATCAACCATACTTTCAAACAGGGAATGGAAAGTCATCAAAGTGTCTTCAGCAAGGGAAACAAATAATCACAAGAGCACTTCAGAAAGATCAGTTTGGACATTAGAGGAGTCCAGAATGGAGAAAGGGATCAAGTAAGAAACTACTTAAGGTGGCCCACGCCTTTAACCTCAGCACTCAGGAGGCACAGGCAGGCAGATCTGTCTGAGGCCAGCCTGGTCTACATAGAAAGTTCCAGGACAGCCAGGACTGTTACACAGAGAAACCCTGTCTCGAAAAATAAAAAAATAAAATAAAAATTAAAAAAAAGAAAGAAAGAAAGAAAGAAAGAAAGAAAGAAAGAAAGAAAGAAAGCAAGCTACTTAAGGACTCCTCAGAATAAAAGGTGAAGTAGCCTGAACTCTCAGGATATAAAAGAGAGAAGTTTGAGAAACTTAGGGAGCAGAATACATAGAATGGAGGAATAATTAAGATATCAGTGGGCTGGAGAGATGGCTCAGCGGTTAAGAGCACTGACTGTTCTTCCAAAGGTCCTGAGTTCAAATCCCAGCAACCACATGGTGGCTTACAACCATCTGTAATGACATCTGAAGCCCTCTACTGTGTCTGAAGACAGCTACTGGGTACTTAAATATAAATAATAAATAAATTTTTTTTTAAAAAAGATATCAGTAAGGCTGAGTAATATTTTGAGAAACAGCAAGTAGTAATTATATCAACAAATACATCTATAACATACCAGGCACTGGGCTAGGTGCTTCCATAGGCAATTTAACCATCACCACAATACCACTGCCCAGTTTCTGTTTTGTTTGCTTTTGGTTTGGTTGGTTGGTTTTGAGATAGTCTCATGAAGTCCAGGCTAGCCTCAATTTTGCAATGTAGCCAAGAATAGCCACGTGCTTTTGCTCCTCCTGCCTAGTGTGAGATTACAGACATGTACCAATCATACCTAGTTTTACATGGTGCTAGTTACTGATCTTAGGGCTTCCTGCATGCCAGGCAAGCACTCTGCCAACTGAGCTATACCCCAAGTCCTGTATGTAAAATTTGGATAAAAGGCTATTTGACAACAACTCACAAAGTAACAAGCAAACTCATGAACCCAGGAACATAATTGCCAGGGATTCGTTTTTTTTTTGTTTGTTTGTTTTTTCAAGACAGGGTTTCTCTGTGTAGCCCTGGCTGTCCTGGAACTCACTCTGTAGACCAGGCTGGCCTCGAACTCAGAAATCCGCCCGCCTCTGCCTCCGGAGTGCTGGGATTAAAGGCGTGAGCCACCACGCCCGGCACCAGGGATTCTTTTTACAGATAATGGCAATGATAATAATGGGGATGGCAAACACATCAAGGGATTAATGTGCCAGGAAATGCTTCTATGTGCTTTGTATCTATTTAGTCACCATGGTTTAAAGGGGTTTGGCTTTAGGACAGAGTAATTATGTAACTTTTCCAAACGTACAGTTAAAAAAAAAAAAGATAGCACAGCTTTAATTCTTACATGTCCTACATATTAACGAATCAATTCAACCTTTTCCTAACTTTCCTGAGCTTCAGATAAAAGCAAATGAGGTCGGTGCTGAGAGCAGGTTTGTAAAATCAAGCCAAGCTATTAGGGATAAATGAGGTTTCTGGTACACCCTTGAGTTTTACAATAAAAATGGATCACCTAATATGATTTGTGGTAATATGAAGACACAGACTGCAATAAGCAGCCATTCAAGAGCTGCCCAAAGCAGGCTCGGTAGACCATGGCCTATTTAAGCCACTGTTTGCTATGCCTCACCAAACATTGATGCATCTCTTCCACACTTGCTCACGGTGATGGATGAAGGCAGTTCTTGTACCATGGTCCAGCCTCCCTGGGGCTTTTAGGGGATCCTTGGTCAGGTGTAGGACAGGAAGATTGATCCACTATACCTCAGAAGAGAGGGAGGCAGTCAGTCTCTTCCCCAAATCTTAACAGAACTCCTTGCCATCTCCAACCTATGGCATAAGAGATTCCACGGCCCCATTTCCCATACCCACAAATGTAACACTTGTGGGACAGAAAATTTTCAGTCCTCATCTGCAAACCACAATCGTTTTTCACAGGGTTGACACTAGAGAAGACCTGATGGACGGCATCCATCATCTTCTCTACCCCTCCTAGAACCTCCTCACATGCCTTGGCATGCCTAACTGGGTAACACAGGCCCTAAAATATATTTCGTTCTCTCCAGTCTCCTGTGGGAGTCATGCCGTTCCCAATCACTTGTGAGCGAGCCCCGCCGCGTCGCCTCTATTCCCACTTTCCGCATCCCCACCGCAGCGTTCCCACCCGGACCACCTGGCCCCGAAAGTCGGGAGGCGGGCTCTCATAGCTGTTGCCGGTCACCAGCTCGTTATTGTGCTCATACAGGGTGACTTGACCTCTAGGCGGCGGCGGGGGGAACAACCCCAGGGAGCACATCTTGCCAGTCCGGAGAGCGTCTGGAATCGACAGGCTCCCGGCTGGTGACGACTGCGCTCCCCGGAATCTTAGTTCCCGGGCTAGATTCGTGTGAGGACGGGTAGCCGTACAGGACAAACGACTGCGCGAAGCTGAACGGAAGTGCAAGGAAGAAAGTTCCGAGTCGGGTTTCGGGACGGACTTCCGGGACTTCCTGGCGCGCCCCCTTGCGTACGGAGCGGGCACGACGCTGACACGTCCGAGGACCGACCTGTGGCGTAAGGAGCGCCGCGGTTTGGTTTTGGTTTGTTTCCTGTAAGACTACTGTTTTTTCCAACTCTGAATCCCCAGCAGCGTCTCCCACTCACTTACTTAGTACGGAAAAAGCCCAAAATAAGCCAGGTTTAGGAAAGTACCTAATTAAACTCTCCAACCCCCGTAAATATCCTTGAGGAATATACAGACGATGTCATCCTACCAGTGAGCTTTCCCCGCCCCCCCACCTCCAAAAAAAAAACAAAAAAGACTTTAGAGGACAGTCAGAACGGACTTCACAGGGTAAGGCGTCCTGAAAGAGAGAGACGGACACTGGAAGGACAGTAACTTTTCCCGAGTATATCACTAACAAACGCTTCTATAATCCTTACAATAACCCCAAAAGTGCACCGTTGAACTACCAGTAGCAAAATGACACAGATTGGACCAAAATACACACAAACCAGACATTGGTGGGGCATATTGGCCCAAGGCTGTAATGCCTACAGGATGTGGACAAGAATAAAAGGTTAGTGTAGACTGCGTAGCAAGCCCCTGCCTCCAAATACCGTTGACTCCGATCTGTAATCCCAGCATTGGGAGGTACAGGCAGGAGGATCACTGAATGTCCACTCCATAGTTCTCTTCCAACTTGAGATACATACCACCCTGACTTTGTCTTATTTAGGCTTTGTTGTTTGTTTGTTTGTTTGTTTTAAGATTTGTTTTATTTATATGAGTACACTCTCATGGTTTTCAGACACACCAGAAGAGGGTATCTGATTCCATTACAGATGGTTGTGAGCCACCATGTGGTTGCTGGGAATTGAACTCAGGACTTCTAGAAGAGCAGTCAGTGCTCTTAACTGCTGAGCCATCTCTCCAGCCCTAGGCTTTATTTTGAGGCAGGGTATGGCTATGTTGCTCTGGCTAGCACGGAACTTGCTATGTAGACATGACTGACCTTGAATTCATAGAGATTCATACCTCTATCTCCCAAGAGTGCTGAGATTAAAGATCTACCACCATGCTCTCCTGAGACCTTTTCTGAAACTGAAGGGGTTGGGGGGGGGGCTAGAACTACAGAGAGATGTTTAGATGGTTTAATTCTAACTTAATTCAATTGTGAGCTCAAAATCTGAATAGACAAATGGGAGGGAAGTGTGGGATGGTGAGACTCACAGGAACGGTATTAGCCTTTCCCTGCTATTGCTATCTCTCTGCTTCCTGGCCATTATGAATAAGCAAACTCTTCCACCTGCTCCTGAATCTATGATGCTCTGCCTCACCTGACACCCAAAGAAATGGACTCACCTAGCCTTTAATTGAAACTGACTCTGAGCCTGACCCTCCTCCTCGAGAGCACTTTTGTCACTGGGCATGGTGGTGCATGCACACCTGTAGTACTATACAGGGAGTATAAGGGGCTTTTAAAAATATTTTTTTAATTTGTGTTTTGCCTGTATGCACCTATGTGCACCACATGCATGCAGTGTCCACAGCAGCCAGTAAAGGGCGCTGGACTCCCCTGGAACAGGAGTTACAGATGGTTCTGAATCATCATGTAGATTTGGGGAACAGAACCAGGATCCTCTGCAAGAACAGTAACTGCTCTTAGCCACTGAGCCATCTCTCTGGCCCCCAAATAACTTTTTGCTTTGTTTTGTTTTTCAATAGAAGGATTCTCTGTGTAGCCCTGTCTGTCCTAGAATTCACTCCATAGGTACCCCAGTCTGGCCTCAAAACTCAGAGTTCCATCTTCCTCTGCCTCCCAAGTACAGGGATTAAAGGTGCCACCACTGCCACCATCACCTGGCTCTTAGTTTGGTTTTCATTTCCCAATAAATTAACTCTTTAAAAAGAAAAACTAAACGTATTAGCCTGGCCTAATGGTACATGCTTTTAGTCCCAGCACTCAGGAAGCCGAAATGGGTGGATCACTGTGAATTCAGAGCTATCCTGGTCTAACATAGGAAGCTACAGGCCAGTCAGGGATATATAGTGAGATGGTGTCTCAAAAACAAACAAACAAGCACAAACCACACTATGTCTAGAGACACAAATTCAGGGACATCCTCTGAAGCATAGTTCACACTATGTCTCAGCTACATAAGATCTTGTCTTTAAAAAGAAATGTGGAAGATGGACCTAAAACTGGAGCGTAAAGAATGGGAGGTGTGGCAATTATGCACTTGATTAATTTTAGTTTTGTATTTTTGAGACAGGCTGAGGGTGACTTCTAATTTGCCGGAATCCTCCTGCCTCATCTCCTGAGTGCTGAGAATTACAAACAGTGGTGAATAGTTAACCTCGATTGTCATTCATCTGGTACACAGCGAACCTGAGAGACTAGGCCTGTCTGAAAAAAAGAAAAAAGAAAAGAAAGGGAAAGAGAGAGAGAGAGAGAGAGAGAGAGAGAGAGAGAGAGAGAGGAAGGAAGGAATGAAGGAAGAAAGGAAGGAAGGGAGGGAGGGAGGGAGGGAGGGAGGAAGGAAGGAAGGAAGGAAGGAAGAACTCAAAGCTGTATGTAGGCTCAGGCCCCACACCCCCAGTCTCACTGAAGAATGTGGGTTTTTTTGGTGGGTTTTTTTTTTTTTTTTTTTTTGGTTTTTTCGAGACAGGGTTTCTCTGTGTAGCCCTGGCTGTCCTGGAACTCACTTTGTAGACCAGGCTGGCCTCGAACTCAGAAATCCTCCTGCCTCTGCCTCCCAAGTGCTGGGATTAAAGGTGTGTGCCACCATGCCCGGCCTCACTGAAGAATGTAAGGGCAATGGCAGAAATAGTTTCTTGTGCCCTGAACTTCTGTGTCTGCCTCTCCTTTCTATCTAGAAGGACCTTACAGAGAAGCTCCCAGGTCAGAAGACAGAGACATCCGGACGAAGCCTGCAGGTTCTCTTCATCTGAGGTGAGGTTGGCCTCAATTTCCCTTTGCTCTGTTTCGCTGAGCTGGGTCTCCCTGTGCTGCCCTGGAGCTTGCTGTGGTTGTTCTCTGTGTCCTGCGTGCTGGAAGCAAACCCTCCACGCTGGACTTGCCTGTAATCTCTTATCCCTCGAATGTTAAGGAATGCCCGAGTCACCTGAGATTTTTCTCTCTCTCTTTTTAAAATTTTTCATAAATTTGCTGGTGAAGCTAAAGAGGCGGCTCAGCAGTTCAGAGCAGTTGATGCTCTTCCAGGGGGCCCTAGTTTTGTTCCCAGGATTTACATCAGGCAACTTTCAGAGTATTCATCACATAAAATAAAAGGAAATGAATCTTTTAAAGACTTTTTCAGGCATGGTAGCACACGCCCTTTATCCTAATACTCAAGAGGCAGAGGCAGGGGGATTTTTTTACCACTAGGGGTCAGCTTCATGTACATATCCAGTTTCAGGATAAGTCATGGCTGCATAGAGAGATCATGTCTCCCCCCCCCCCAAAAAAAAGAAAGCATTTATTTTATTTTTAAAGAGTTATTTATTTTATGTATGTGAGTACACTGTAGCTGTCTTCAGACACACCAGAAGAGGGCATCAGATCCCATTACAGATGGTTGTGAGCCACCATGTGGTTGCTAGGAATTGAACTCAAGACCTTTGGAAGAGCAGTCAAGTGCTCTTAACCTTTAACCACTGAGCCATCTCCCCAGCCCCTTATTATTTTTTCTTTTATGTGTATGAATTTGCTTTTATGCAGAAATGGTTTAGGATCCCCTGAAACTAGAGTTATGGTTAGCCTTCTCATGGGTTCCAGGAATGGAAACTGAGTCCTCTGCACCAGTTGTAAGAACTCTTAACCAGTGCACTATCTCTCCGTCGCTTGAATTTAAAAATAAAAATAAAAAATAAAAGCAGATTCTAGGTTCTCAAAATTATAGTTCCAGAGAATCATCAGAGATAATAACTTTGTTCAGTCTCTGAAAAAAAAATTTTAATATGTAGCCCAGGCCAATATGGTAGGATTACAAGCGTGCATCTTGTTTTAAGTTTAACCAAGAGCTAACCTTTTCTTATTAGCCAGGCTGACTTGATAAATTCTCTATTATCTGAGAACAACTGGCAGACTAGGAAAGGTCTTTGAGAAAAAGAGGATCGGGCAGGCTTGAAGAAAAGAAATAGCCAGCCAGATGACAGGAAAGTGTTGAAGCTGGTTTTTATTTGAATCTCGATCACCGTCCATCCCTAACTCCAAGACATCATTCCTGCCTGCATCGGATGAAGCTCCCCACCCCTCGTCATCCTCGGGTATGTGTCTGCTAAGTTTGTGATTCAACCTTTAAAGCGCCCTGGAGTAAAGCCACAGTGCCATTCTGTCCTGGCTCGGCCTCTTTCAAGCACTGTCCTCCTCTTCCATACTGCTAACTTAACACTTTTTAAAATGGCTTTTGCGGGTTCTAGAGAGGCCAACGTCCAGGCTTAGCACAGCCCCCCACTAACTGCACTAGAGGGCGCGATGGCCCGGGCGACGCAGCGACTACAGCCCAATGGCACCCACCCCCAGGGCTCCGAGCATTTTGCTTTAGGTTTACCACCGCCCCTCCTGAGACCTGAGCGAGCAAACTCAGGCAGCGCTCCAGTCGCGGTCAGAGACTTCTAAGGGCACCACACACACACACACACACACACACACACACACACACACACACACACACACACACACATACACCGCCCCAACATACTGTCTGGGAGGCATCGCCGGAGCCTGAGCTCGCCCTCCGGAGCAGGGCGCCCCGGGCCGGTAACCAGGCGCACATGGCCCGCCCGGCCCTGTTTGTCCTGGCATCGCGCCGCCGCTATTTGAGGCGGTTTTTATCTCCCAGAAACCAGCAAAACCCCAAGCCGAGTCTAGCAAGATGAAAGGGGCCGAGGGGCCTGGGAGGGGAGGACCGCGAGGCTGCGGCGGGCGGGAGCTGGCACCGGACAGGCGGAGCCCGGGAGGCAACAGGGCCAGCCCTTGGGGGGTCTTGTGAACCACGGGATCCGGGGTCCGCTCTCGCCCTCTGCCTTCTGGGTGCGCGCCTCGGCATCCCCACGTCCTGCCCACTCCCCCTGGTCTCCTTCGACACTTCTTCGGAACTCGGATTTCTTCAAAGCGCCTTTGAAGCCGCGCGCCCGGCCAGAGGGCTGAGATCTTGCACCTGGGCAAGAGCAGGGGTAGCGCGGGGTGGGGTCGCCTTCGGGTTCCGCGCCTCCACTGCGGCAGCGGGGTGGACGGCGGTCCCAGAGCAGATGCCTGGGAAAGCGCTCCATGCACCCCCTCAGCCCAGCGGGGGAGCCCTGGGGCAGGGGCCGCACAAAGCCCTATTGTGGCTTGGGGACGTAGGCCACAGAGTGGCTTTTGTTTCTCCACTAACTCCGAGGCAGGCACGACTGATTGCAGGCCCCGGGCAGGGGGCGGGTTAGGTGCCAGGCAGGTCAGCCAGCCGGGAGTCTCACCACAGCCGCGCTGGGGCTGCGCTGCGCGCTAATCCATACTGTGACCCCAGTTCTCATACTCCGGCCGGATCATTGCCCAGACCAAGGTTGGTGGACTGAGAAATCGCCCCGGAAGAAAGCACTCGGCCTTCCTGACTCTGCAGATTGTCCTAATCGACTAAAAACTCAACTCCATTAGAGAGCCAGGCCGACCAAGTGTTACCACCCCCACCTCCCGCTTTTTTTAACCTTTGGTGAGAAGCACAACCGTGCTGGATTAAATATCTACCAGAGGAAGTCCCCGCTTTGCTAAGGAAATGTCCCGTAGCCCATCCATTTCCCTCCTTTCTCACCAGACACAATTTCAAATCGAACTTTTATTTATTAAATTAAAAAAAAAAGAAAGATTCCACAAAGGGACGATCCCGTCAACGACGTTATGCTCTTCCCAGACTCCATGGCTTTACCCTTTATCTTGGGGCCTAGAAGGAGCAGGGGACAGAACAGGAAGATCCAAAAATCTCAGGAAAGGCATTTCAAAGGCACAAAGCGGCTTTAAAAGTCACTGGAATGGAGTGAAACCTCCTAGATTGGGGGCCTGTGGATGTTTAGTTTAGGGACTTCTGTCCTGTTATAAATTCTTTCTCGTGGCTTCTAGGCACCAGGCCTTGCACATATTAAGCATTCAATAAATACTTGATTTATTTGAATTTGATCCCAGAGAAAGCCTTTGCCCACCTACTTTTTCAGGAGGGGCACCTCCAAACCAAAATCCTCCTGTTAGGTGGGCTCTCCCCCAAAGAGCACGTTTAAGATGGCAGCTGCAAGCTCTCTGTAACCATGACGACAAGGGGATAACCTGGTGAGGTCACAGGGTATGAGAAGAGGATCAGGGGAGGAACCTGATCTGCAGTCGGGTCGAGAGGACTGGGGTACATTCCAGTCCTCCCCGCCATAGGACTTGAAGTTTCACAGCTTTCTGGCTGGGGCTGGGGATCTTAGTGACTGCCTAACAGAGAGACACCCACAGAAACTCTAAAAGAGGCCGAACAACCCAAAACTCAACTGAAAAAGAAACTCTCGGAGACCTCGAGGATAGAAATCTACGAGCAAGGTCTCCACTATCATTTGTCTATACAGAGATGCATTTGACTAGAATTTCCTTGGGGGCGGGGAGAATCCCTTTCCCTCTCCAGCTCACTGTACCTGACCCGTCATCATAACTTAGATAAATAGAATTATTATTATTATTACTATTACTATTCTTTACTCCTGGCGCATAGGGGTTAAGTACTCAAGGCTGGGGGCAGCCTCCCTGACCCTGGGGTCACCCCATCTTTGGGATCAGATCCCCATTGGACTTCCCCCTTCTTGGCACTCTGCTCCCGGCCAGGTTACTAACACCAATCTCCTTAACTCTGGTTCCTAATGAAGAACACCAGGGGGCAATAAATTATCATCATCATCATCATCATCATCGTGTTTGTTTAAAAAAAGAAAACACAAAGCTCAGGGGGAATCGAGGCGACAGCCTGGAAGCTTCGGGAAAACGGCAAATAGGATTGGGAAGCAGAAAGATTAGATGGCAACGAGTTAATGAGAAAATGATGTGAGGCCAGATGGAAGCTGTGAAGAACAGGGGCAGAGAAGAAAAAGTTGAGGAGGTCGGAGCATAGGAACTAGGCACTGGCAAAGGCCTGAGAGGAGTTTGGCTAAGACTCTTGACAAAGAGAGAAGAACTGAGGAGACATGCAAGGAGATAACCTAGGGGAACAGAGAGAGCCCCCAGAGTATAGCATGCAATAGGAGAGAGCGAGGGGCAACCAATGGGTCCACCGCGCCAAGAGAGCCTGGCAAGAGGACCCTGGAGCTGGAGACCTTCCTCTACCCAGCTCAGATCTCTAGCAGGTTGCTCTGCTCTGGGCTGCCTCCGTGGGCTTTTTCTGGGGGTGCAGGCGAAGTGGAAGATCGGGGCGGCTGATTGGCTTCTTCTTCCCCGACGCTGCGACCCTCCCCCAGCTCCTTAGGGCCACTTGGGGGCGGTCCCGGGCCTGGCTCCCCGTGGGTGCGCTGATGTTTGCTCAAGTGGTCGCTTCTGGTAAAGCGCTTGGAACAGAGCAGGCAGGTGAACTTCTTCTCCCGGGTGTGAGTGCGCACGTGGCGCTCCAGCTCGTCAGAGCGAGTGAACCTCTTGCCGCAGAAAAGCCAGTTGCAGACGAAAGGCCTCTCGCCAGTGTGCCAGCGCAAGTGGGCTTTCAGATGCGAAGCCTTGCCGTACACCTTGCCGCACCCAGGGATGTGGCAGCTGTGAATGGGCTTCTTCCTCAGCCCAGCCGCTGCTGCCCCGAGCCGCTCTAGCTCCTGACAGTTGGGGCAGTCGCAGGTAGAACGCCCTGCCCCACTGCCCGCATATCCACCGCTGCCCCCTGTGCCAGCACCCCGAGGGGGTTTGGCTGCACCACTCCCCTCCAGTTGCCCACTATTGCCAACCGCCTTGGGCTTATAGACATCTTGGGGTAGGACATGCTGGGGCCCTGGTTGCAAGAGGTGGGGCGCTGGGTAGGGAGCTGGGTTAAGGGGAGCAAAGTCAGATGGGTAAGTAGGCAGCTGGGGGTTCAGTGGAGGCTGGGCAGGGCCTGTGGACAGTGTCCCTTGCAGCCCATCACCCTGGCCCTGACCACCACCTAGCCAGTTGCCCCCAGGGTGCATGTCCCACCAAGGAGTAGGTGTGTTGCCTGGACCTGGTGAGATGCCTGCGTGGATGCCTGCCTTGTACCACGAGCCATAGGGATGAGTCATATCCAGGGAAGTGTAGACACTAGGCAGGCAGTCAGACGAGCTGTGCCCCTTAGGCACTAGGAGCCCAGGGTCTTGGGCACCGGTGGGCCCAGGAAATGAGTGAGGGAAGGGTGGGTAGTCATTTGCATAGCCAGAGGCTGGGGCCGGAGGACTGCCTGCAGGAGAGAGGAGTCCATTGGTGCTTGAGAAGGGAGCTGGGTAGGCGTCCCCCATGGTTTTGGGGGCTGAAAGGTCAGCGTATGGCTTCTTTGTGCCTCCTTTCCCCAGGGTTGTTGAGTCCCGCAGAGGGCTAGAGCCGCCAAATTTGCTGCAGGCTGCAGTCAGCATGGCCAGGGGACTGGAGCCATAGTGAGCTTCTTCCTGTAGAGAGAGGGGGGGGGGGGGAGAGAGAGGCACTGCTTAGGAGGGAGGAAGAGAGGATAGAGTGAAGGGCATAGCTATAGGTCTGAGACCAGCACAGAGGTTAGGGAGAGGCAGAGAGGAGAGGGTATAGAGGCAAGACTGGTATGCCAGTGAGGCCTGGCAAGTACAGCCGACAGGAAGAAGAGCCTCCTGTGGAATCAACAGGGGTGTACAAGTGTCTCTGAGGAAGAGCTGACATAAAAGAAGCAGCCAGCTGGCTGAGGTGAGATTAAAGGTCCTGACCTAGGAAAGTGGATCTGAAGCAGACAGAAACCCAGCTACGACCAGGGACTCCAAGAGGATTATAGCCTGGATGTATTGTAGCATACACCTATAACCCTAGCTCTCGGGAGACAGAGGCAAAGAAGATCAGAACCTCAGGTCATCCTCAGCTACATCACAAATTCCAAACACAAAGCAGGCTTGGTGTGATGGCAGGAGTTCAAGGCCAGCCTGGCCTACATGGTAAGTTCCAGAACTGCCAGAGCTATGTAGAGAGACCCTGACTCAAAAAACAAACAAACAAACAAACAAACAAACAAACAAACAAGCCTAGCTTCTCTGCAGGCTGAGCCCAGGAGTCTTTGAGACCAGCTTGGTGAGCACAGCAAAGACACCATCTTCCACACCTTCTCCACAGAAAGTGGTGTGGGACACAAAGAGAAGTGGTGCTGGGGACAATGTCCGGCCTCATTCCAGATTTTCCTGTCTTCACCTCAATTCTATTCCCTGTCTCTGTTTCAGCTCCTGACTAAGGAGCCGCTGTCTTCTCATCTCCCTGAGGTCAAGTCTACATGTCCCTAATGAGGGATCTCTTGGCATGCACTCTGAATCCGGGAAGCTCAAGGAAGGGACAGCAGAAGACACTGAGACATTGAGAGGGAACAGGGCCTCAGCCAAGCCGGGGGTTGTGGTGAGGCAAGAATGCCTTTTAAGCAGGCACTGGGCACCACCAGCTAGCGTCCCTTTGAGCAGTGAAAGAATACAGAGTCCTCGGGACTCCCCGCGACGGGGAGCTGGTTAAGACCCTGGACACAGCTTCAGTGTTCCCAAGGCGTAGTGCATGGGGTCGATCTGCACCTTCCCATCCCACTCAGTCCTGTGGACGGAGAAAAACATGAAAATGGGCTGGGGGTAGAGGGGCTAGAAACACAGAGGTAGATAGGCAGGGGTGGCACACATCTTTAGTCCCAGCACTCCGGAAGCAGAGGCAGGCAGATCTCTATGAGTTCAAGGTCAGCCTAGACTACAGAGCAAGTTCTAAGACAGCCAGGCCTCAACAGAGAAACATTGTCTCATAAATAAATAAATAAATAAATAAATAAATAAATAAATAAATAAATAAAAAGAAAGAAATAGCTCCTTAGTGCCTACCAAACTGCCATGACCAATCTGACCACCCTCAGGACCTCCTGGTACCCCCTGTAGGTTAGAATCAGAACCTCTTGTGAAGAAATACACTCCAGCATCCTTGGCTAGTATGTACAAGGTCCTGGGGTTCAACCAAATTGACTTATAAAAAAAAAGAGAAAGAATAAGACATCCTTCAAAAGCTTGATTTTGTGGGACCAGCGAGAAGGCCTGATGGGTAAAGGCATTTGCCACTAAACCTGGTGACCTGAAGTCAACCCCACAACCCACGTGCTAGAAGGAGAGAACTCCCACAAAGAAGTTGTCCTCAGACTTCTTCAGATGCTTTGACATGGCGTTCACAGAAATGTACCCTTACCATACACACTTCTTCTCTCTTCTCTCCTCTCTTTCTCTTTCTCTCTCTCTCTCCCCCCTTCCTCTCCCTCTATGTGTGTATGTGTGTTTACCAAACATCTTTTTTATTTTAAAGATTTATTTTTTTATTTATATGAGTACACTGCAGCTGTCTTCAGACACACACTAGAAGAGAGCATCAGATCCCATTACAGATGGTTGTGAGCCACCATGTGGTTGCTGGGAATTGAACTCAGGACCTCTGGCAGAGCAGTCAGTGCTCTTAACTGCTGAGCCATTTCTCCAGCCCCCCTAAACATCTTTTAAAAGCTAACCATTGGGGCTTGAGCGATGGCTTGGCAGTTAAGAGCACTTACTGTTCTTCCAGAGAGCTGGGTTTAGATTCCCAGCACCCATGTGGCAGCTCAAAGCCATGTGTCACTCCAGTTCCAAGTGATCCTACTCCCTCTTCTGGATCCACAGACCACACTAGGAGCACACATGATGTACGCACATGCATGTAGGCTAAACACCCACATACATAAAATAAAAACAAAAAAGGTGTGCACACCTTTGAGCACAGCACTGGGGAAGCAGAGGCAGGCAGATCTCTGAGTTCAAGGCCAGCCTGGTCTATACAGCGAGTTCTAGGACAGCCAGAGCTACAGGGAAACCCTGTGTCAGAAAGAAAGAGAGAGAAAGAGAGAGAGAGAGAGAGAGAGAGAGAGAGAGAGAGAGAGAGGAAGGAAGGAAGGAAGGAAGGAAGGAAGGAAGGAAGGAAAGAAAGAAAGAAAGAAAGAAAGAAAGAAAGAAAGAAAGAAAGAAAGAAAGAAAGAAAGAAAGAAAGTCAATTATATAATTGTCTGGTAAAAACATATGAAGGAGAAGAGAATCCAGGGCTCTCAGATATGTGATGCCAAGTCTTAGAGGTGACACTGGTGTCTCAAGGTTCCAGTGAAGGTATGTGTAATCACTATACTACACTCCTGCCCAATTCTCTGCTCTCTCGCTCTCTCTCTCTCTCTCTCTCTCTCTCGCTCTCTCTCTCTCTCTCTCTCTCTCTCTCTCTCTCTCTCTCTCTCTCTCTCATATCCTGCCAATCCTATGGGCTCCCAGTAAGAGCCACCAAAACCTTGTCCAACCCCTGAGCTTTCCCAGTAAGGCTTTCCCTGGACCCTCTAATGGTCCAAGCCAAGGGAGAGCTGGGGGGCGGGGGGAGGCAGGAATCGAACTTAGCATGAAGGAGAGGTAGCAACATGGGGGTTCAAAGACACAAGAGATCCAAAACCATGGGGCACAGAGTCCGCTGTGCCCGAGGAGGAACTGGCATGCAAAGCTCCGCAGAACAGAGCAAGAGGGACCCTAAGGGAGAGAAGCTTGCATGAAGAGGCAGAAATGGACAGGAAAGTTAAAAAACAAAAGGGAGGGAGAGCAAGGAAAGCAGAATAAACAAAGGAGAGGTGGTATGAGATCCTGGGCCAGAAAAGCTAAGGAAAACACAGGAGGTGAAGAAAGAGGGAGGAGGAGGAGGAGGACTGCGTAGCGTTCCCACCCAAGAGAAACCCACCATGGCAAAGGGCCCCAGAAAACCCCCGGACCAGACCAGGCCACTCCTCCCTCCTTCTCCCCTTAGCTGCTGCCCCCTCCCCCTCTGCCCAGCATGGCCCTGCTCAGCTCCAGCTCCGGTGGCTTCCCTGCGGTCGGTTTATTTTTAAAAACGCCGACGCGGTCCCCCGCCTGCCCGGCCCTCACACTGTGGCCACAAGGGCCTCAGCCAAGCCCAGGGACCCCACCCAGCTGTGGGGAGGGAGGGAGGGGTGAAAGAAGACAGCCAACCCTAGACTGACATGAGACCCCGACTTTGGGGAGCAAGGCCAACACGGCCCCTGGAGGCCAGAAAGAAAAACCAAAGTACTGGACAACTCCGGGAGCCAAGCACTGGAGGTTAAGTTCCTTCATACCCTCAGTTTCCTTTTCTGGCTGATTGCTCTCTCTGTGAGAACTGAGGAATAGGGTCCAGGGTTCTGAGCATGCGCTCCTGCCTATACCTGATCATATGTATTACCTTGTAGTACCCAGGATACCCACTTTCCCGTTTCCCAGTCCCTATTCTTGTTCCACCACCCTTTAAAATAATAGGCTTAGACCAGCATGGTGATTCCTGCCCGAAATTCCATCACTCAGAAGCAGAAGGACAGATCTCTGTGAGCTTGAGGCCTGCCTAGTCCAAATAGTCTAACCCTAACTCTATTCCGGAGTTCCAGGACAGACATAGCGAGACCTTGTCTCAAAAAATGAAAATAGCTGAGCTGGGCAGTACTGGCGCAGGCCTTTAATGCCAGTGCTCAGGAGGCAGAGGCAGGCAGCTCTCTGAGTTTGAGGCTAGCCTGGTCTACAGCGCAAGTTCCAGGACAGCCAGGGCTATACAGAGAAACCCTGTCTCAGAGGCTAGATGGAAGGAAGGAAGGGAGGGAGAGAGGGAGGGAGATGGGACTGCCACTACATAAGTTGAACACCCAAAGTCCCTGTTCCTAGCTCCCAGCTTTCTCCCCACTTTCTTCACTCACCCAGCTTTGCAGTTTGTTTTAAATTAGTTTCTTTTATCATATCATGCGTATCTTTTAGCATGCTAGGAATTGAGCCCAGGTCCCTTCCCTGCTGAGCAACCACCCTAGCACTGAGCACTGGGGGCTTATCAGTTTCTTGCCTAGTGTCCTTTTCTCCCCATCTCTCCCTCTTCCCTGATCCCCTTACCACCAACAGCTGCTGTCCTCTGAATCTCAAGCTCCTCCCACTGCTGGAGAACCTACTCATAGCAGGTAGAGAGATTCACAAGGCATTGGGGAGGAGATAAAGTACCCAGGACCCTAAAAACTAGGTAAAAGAAACAGACACTGCCGGGTAACCCAGCACTGGGGAGACAGAGCTAGGCAGATCTCTGAGTTTGAAGCCAGCCTTGTCTACATAGTAAGTTCCAGGACAGACAGGGCTATAAAGAAAGACCCTGTCTCAAAATAAATAAATAAATAAATACATACATAAATAGATAATAAATGATTAAAAGGAAGGAAAAAGGAAAGAAATGGAGAGAGTGGGGTGTCTTTATGTTGGTGGACCACAGGGAGTAGAGGAACCTGAAAACCTAGCATCCATGATACATCCCATTGCCAAATGCTTCCCCAAGCCTGTGTCTTTCCAGAAAGTCTCTGAACTGCCCCTCCCCCAGGCACGAGTGCCACGCTGGCAGGGCAGGCATGCTGTCCATATCATTGACACCATTACTGCCCTGGGCAGACCCAAGACTTATATGCACCTCTCTCCTCCTGCTTCCTCAAAACTATTGTTTAATGATAGCGCAACATAGTCTGTTGAGTAAAAATAATTAATAATAATAACAACAGTAATAGTAATGATGATGATGATAAAGGTTCAGCAGCTTCCCAGGAAAGTCTGCCCACTTGAATTTAATTCCCAGAATCCAAGGTGGAATTAGAAAACTGATTCCCAAACGTTTTCCTCTGGCCCACACACAGGAGCAGTGGCACACATGTGCCCATGGTCATACATTTACATAATAATAAATAAATTTAGAGTCTGATGGGGAAAGGGGCATGATAACAATCTGCAAACAATGCAGCTGAAAGTAGATCAATATTCCTGGGTTATCTGGTTATAGAGCATGTCCACCCACTGGCTTGTATGGCACTTCCTCAAACTCAGTCATCAAGTCCTTATCTCATAGCCTTACAGACACCATTTCTCATCTGGACTAAGTACTAAGATGATCCAGCTTGTGTGTGTGCATGCGCTCTTGTGCATATGTACATGCAGGTACACATACACACACACTCTCTCCTTCAGGTTGAACTAGTCAGCTTTCTGATGAGTCAATCAGCAAAGACTAGTCACTCCTGGGACCTGAGTGAGGGCACCCAGAACAGAGATTTTGTTGGTTTGTTTTTGAGACCGGGTTTCTCAATGTAGCTCTGGCTATCCTGGAATTCTCTATGTAGATCAGGCTGGCCTCAAGCTCACCTGCTTCTGCTCTGCCTCCCAAGTGTTGGGATTAAAGATTTGTGCCGCTACACTGGACTGAGATAAGGCCCCAAGAATAGGGACAATTTGAGGCTACCGGAGGGCACTGACATCCAAGGGGTATCATCTCACCCCTGATTCCTTCAGAGATACCCTGAAGGCAGCCTAGAGATGGTGACACGGAAACATTATGAGACGTGGAAGAACTCAGGCTCTGAGTGGCTTGAGTCCTTCCTTCCAACTCTGTGCCTTGGGTCCCCCAGGAGCCCCGACAAAGTACATGGCTTCTAAGACCCCAAACTCACACGGTACCCTGGTTATTTCATCTTCAGAAACAGGGAGGCAAGGGAAAGCTGCTGGGGTCCCAGCCTGGAGGGGAAGTGGCCCAGTCCTCCCTGGAGCCTCCCACTCCCAAAATAGAGTTTAGTTTGTCTTTGGCTGAAAGCTAAATATTTGTGAGCCGGGCAAGCGGCCTCAGACCCTGTCCCTCCTCCTTGCTTCCCCCTCAGTCCTGGGCTCAGTTCCCCTGGCCAGCCCCCCACATGCAGGACTGCCCTCCTCCTCTCCCACACACCAGCTAACAGACCAGGCTCTTTCCTCAACACAGACCTGACCAGATCTTGCTTAATGTGGGAGCCCTAGACATGGTACACCCCCAACCCAAAGAATAGTAGCTGAAGTCTTCTCCGTCCTCACTCAGACACCATCCGCTGTCAGCCTACCTGTTTTCCCTGCCCATCTCTTCTCCTTCCTGTCTCCAATGCCTTTTCACTTCCCACAGCCAGTGGCTTAGCTGACCTTCGTGGTCCTGGCTTTCTTCTTTGACTGCCCTCTGACCCCTGGCTATGTTCCCCTTCCTTGCTTGTACCCTCTGCTTGCCCCTCCCAGGACCCTACTCCTCTTCATGAGGAGGACCCTGGAAGTGACTAGCATTGCAGCTCCTGTCGATGTGAGCCGAGGGGGTGGGGTAGGCATGGATTAGGACCAGGAAGATTGTAGCTGGTTTCTTAAGGAAGGGAACAGTTACCTCAAGCAGAGAGGACGCCATCCTCGAGCTGGGGACCGGGTCCCAAGGAGTCAGGCAGATGGAGAGAACCGAGGAGCCAGTGGGAGAGGGAGAAGGGAGAGGGAGGGAGAATGGGAGAATGGGAGAGAAGAGATCTAAAGTTAGAAGGGACTGGGGGGTGGGGGTGGGGGGGCTGCTCTCTGTCTGTAGGGATCCACCCTCTAATTACAGCTTTCCCAGCGGAGAAGACTCCGGATCCAATGAGGAAGGCGAGAGAGGGAGGCAGAGGGTCCAAATTTCCTGCTCCATTTGCTGAGCTCCCCAAAGAAGGGATCTGGGAGGGAGAGAAGAAAAGGGGGTGCCCAGGGGACGGGTGGGAAACAGGAATATGGGCAAGTTGTCAGAGCTTCCTTGGGGGTGCTATGGGGAAAGGTGAAAAGGGCTGGTAGACCCGGGAGTCCTACATACCCCAGGAATCCAATAGGCATCTGTGGGCAGTCCCCCAGAACTGCCCAGTGTCTGTACCTGGGTAGGCTAGGGTTGGCTGTCCCGTCTCCTCTCAAGAGGTCTGGCTTGAAGATTACTGGCAATGGGTGGCCTGAGGGCGCTGGGAGGGATCTGCTCCTCTCTCAGGCCAGCTCACTCTTGTTCCCACTCAGATCCAATCCTACAATCCTACTCTTGACTCGGAGTCCTTGCTGCTACTCAGCGGCGCGGCAGCTTCTGTTGCTGCTGCTGCTGCTGCTGCTGCTGCTGCTGCTGCTGCTGCTGCTGCTACCACCGAGGCTGCCGCCGCTGCTGCCGCGCTGCTGAGGAAAGGAACAGGAGGGAAAAGGAACAAACCCCAAACCACTAATTAGAGATCTGGGGGGGGGGATGGGGGATTGGGGACGACACTCACACAGAAAGACTGGAACACACTGACATACACACTCATGAGCAAACACGGAGATGATGCATGCACACGTACTCTCTGCTACCCACATGGGGACTGTCACTATGATGAATGAACACAGACAAACTCATACAATGAACATGATCACACAATGGGGGCACCTACACTACCACCTACCTCCCCCCAAGCTGGTGATGGAGACTTATTGTTCATTTAGCCACCACTAGTTCAGGGTGGCAGTGTGCGTGTGTGTGTGTGTGTGTGTGTGTGTGTGTGTGTGTGTGTGTGCATTTGTGTCTGCATCTGTGTGAATGTGGATGTATGCATGTGTATTTGTGTGTGTGCATGCACATGTATGTGTATGTATGTGTGTATGTGCATGTGTGAGAGTGTGTATATTATGTATGTGTGTGCATGTGTGAGTGTGCATTTGTGTGTACGTGTATGCGTGTATATGTGTATGTGTGTGCATATATGTGAATGTATGTATATGTATGTGTGTTCGTGTATGTGTGTGTGCCTGTGTATATATGTGTATGTGTGTGCCTATGTATATATGTATGTGTGTATGTGTGAGTGTGCATTTGTGTGTATGTGTATGCATGCATGTATCTGTGTGTGCATATGTGTGAGTGTGTATATGTATGTGTAAGTGTGTGTATATGTATGTATGTGTGTGCATGTGTGTGTGCCTGTGTGGATATGTGAATGTGTGTGCCTGAGTGTATATGATGTGTATGGATGTGTGTATGTGTATGCATGTGTATATATATGTATGTTAGGTATGTGTGTGTGCATGTGTGTGTGTATATGTATGTATATATGTGTGTGCATATATGTGTTTGTGCCTGTGTATGTGTGTGCATGCATGATCATGTATTTGTGTGTATGTATGTGCGTGTGTATGTGTGTGTGTGTGTGTGTGTGTGTGTGTGTTTTGTGGGAGTAGGGGGATGATGTGCCAAGTGTGCTTTCTTCTACTGCAATGTCATTGTTTCAATTTCAATGAGTTACAATCTAGAGGCAGCCTGGAGAAAGTGGTAGAGAGTGGGAAAAGCTTGCTGTGGTTTGCAGAGCATACTGGATTTCACTGTTAGGGAATGAGACCTAGGCCCACCTCGGTTTGCAGGACAGAACCTGGAACCTGAGATGATTTAAGGCAAGCAGGACTGAGGGACAGAGCAACTCATTTATGCCCACACTTAGGCTCTTGGGATTAATTGCCCCCAAAGGGAATGCTCTAGCCTCTATCATTCCTTCTGAGTCACCAGGTGCCATCCCCGATGCCCTCTTGGCTAGGGATTTAATTTCCATTCTTCAATAAGTAGCTCCTCTCATAAATCATCTTGCTTCCCTGGGTGGGACCTCCTGCTCCCTTCTCAATGGCAGCAACTCCCTCGGTTCACTCCAGAGAGAACTATACTAGTGCTTAATCAGGACTTCCAACTGTGGCATGCAATCCCAATGAGAAAGAAAAGGAATCTCAATTGAGGTGGAGAGAGAAATCTAAAATAGTTAACTGATACCTTGGCCCTAGGATAAGTTCGTGGAAGAAGACTAGATAGCTAAGTGGTCCCACAGAGGGGAAGTCTGGGGAGGACGACTGCAGGGCAGCCCACCACCACCCTCTGTTCTCAGCCAGTCCTGCCTGACCCTGCCCACTCTTTACTCTCTAGCAATCCTCAATTTTTCTTTATGGGAGAAGAGTACCCACTTTCTTGTTCTTTTGACCTCAACGCTCTTCAAAGAAAAACTAGAGAGATGGAGGGTAGGCAGAGGCTCAGGGACATGGCACTTCAATCAGCAAACAGAAGCAGAGTTCAGGTAGGATCCAAGAGTTCCAGGTTCCAACTCCCGGAAGGCTGAGGATGTAACTCAGTGGCAGAATACATGGGATGAATTTAATCCTCTCTCTCTCTCTCTCTCTCTCTCTCTCTCTCTCTCACACACACACACACACACACACACACACACACTTCACAAAGAAACTCTGTGAGCCCAACATTCAAGGAAAGTATTGGAACCAGGTGGCTGTCAGGCAAAGGAGTGTGGCAGAAGAAAAGACAGAAAAGAGGACGCCCAGAGCAAGGGACACAAGTCCAAGAGAACCTGAAAGGTATTTGTTGTAAGAAAGGGAAGAGGAGCTGGGGTATGGTGGTGCATACTTTTAATCCCAGCATTTGGGAAGCAGAAGCAGGCAGATCTCCATGAGTTTGAGGCCAGCCTGGTCTACATGGCAATTTCCAGAACAGCCAAGGATACATAGTGAGACCCTGTCTCAGTAAATAAATAGATGATAGATAGATCAATAAAATAAAGTAAAATAAAATAAAAAAAAAAAGAAAGGTCAGGTGTGGTATTTTTATGTAGCCCTGGCTGAAATTTAATTCCTTTAATTCCAGCACTCAGGAGGCAGAGACAGGACGATCTCTGTGAGTTCGAGGCCAATATGGTCTAATGGTCTACACATTGAGTTCTAGAACAGCCAGGGTTACATAGAAAAACCCCATCCTAACGGAAAAAAACAAAATTTTAAAAACAAATTTTTAAAAGAAAAACGGAGCCGGGTGTGGTGGCGCACGCCTTTAATCACAGCACTCGGGAGGCAGAGGCAGTCGGATTTCTGAATTCGAGGCCAGCCTGGTCTACAAAGTGAGTTCCAGGACAGCCAGAGCTATACAGAGAAACCCTGTCTCAAAACACCTCCCCCCCCCAAAGAAAGAAAGAAGGAAAGAAAGAAAGAAAGAAAGAAAGAGAAAGGAGAAAAAAGAAACAATAACAAAAACAAAACAAAACAAAAAAAACCCAGACACCTGGCTTTGAAAAAGACAAAACAGAGAGCACAAAAGAAAAAGCAACAACAACAAAAACCACCTTAAAAGAAAAAGAAAACTCAGAGGAACAAAGATGGGACACAATGATTCAGAGGAACAAGGGGGGGGGGGAGCTGCAAAAGTGACCCGGTCCGGTCCGGAGGAGGTGGAAGGTAAAGCTGCCAGCAGGTGGGGGGCGGGGACGGAGTATAAATAGGGCATAATTGTGTCCGATGATTACACGGGCCACCCCACCCGTCTGCCCAAAAGGAAGTGCCCGTGGTGGGATGTTCCTATGACCTCGTAGTCTCCTCCATGGGGGGTGGGGTACGGAACGGGAGTCTGAGGCCAAAGTGTTAGCTGAATTTCTAGGGCTTTAGCTAAGAAACTTGGAAAGAAAAAATGGAAGCTTTCCAGAAATTACTGCATTACTAGCTGAACAGAGGATACGTGGGTCAGGAAACTGAGGCAGGAGGCAAATCTAGACCCTAGGGACATACAAAGTGAGGAAGGCAGTTGGCACTCAAACTCGATTGGACACGGAAGGGATGGATAAAGAGATGAAAGGAGAGACTTGAGATGGGTGAACTGAGGCGAGGGTCAGCCCTGCCGCTTCCTCGTGGGAAAGGATAGAAGCAGTCAAATCCGAACAATGTTAGAAAAAGAAACAGGAGAAGCAGGGTCCCAGGAAGATGTGAGAGCCAGAAATCTGGTGGAGGAAGAGTACACGGACAAGCCTCCTGGAGCCGGGCAAAGCGCTGCTTAAAGTTCAGAGATGCCACCTTCACCCAGTGCCTTTAGGCCCTGGTTTCTGAATTCTCTCACATGCCTATTAAACGATAGTATTGCAAGCCAGCTGTGGACCTGGTAGCCCTGGGTTCTGCTCCCCACCGCCTCTCCGGTGCCCTCAGGGGCTGGGGGCAGCAACAGAAATCCCTTACCAAGGACCTACCTCCACTCTCACAGGCCTCCTCAGCCCAGCCTCCCAGGGGGTGGGGCAGCCCAGGCAGAGGCGCCATGTGGCAGGGGCGGGTAGAGGCTGCGGCTCTGGCCCTTCCAGTATAAACCCCCTAGGCATCTGGTTTCTATCCACCACCCCCCACCACCCTGGGGGCCCCTCAGCCTCCGCCCATGGCCACCCAGACGCTGAGCTCTGAGATGGACGTCCCTTGAAGGGTGGATGGTGCCTTTCTGATCTTCCAATGCCAGCACTGGGCTGAACCGCAGGGACCACGGGGACCACTCCCTTCCCTCTCGCCCTCCCTTGAGAGATTCAGGGTGGGCTTCCCTCCGCTAGAGGGGCTGAATCTGGAACCTGCCTTCAGTTCTCTCTAAAGATTTGTTTATCTCTTCAGAAAGGTGGAGGGGGAACGAAACTCGGAAAGAATGGGACATTTTGTGCCCTGTTCCTTGCGGGGAGCTACCTTCTTCCACAAGCTCTCTGCCTGTGCCCACCTGTTTAGGCGGAGCTGTCTCTGAAATCGCTAATTCAAGGTGACCCCCTAGGTGCTTCCCTTGCGACTGTTATAGATTTGGTTGCTCAGAGAAACTCAGTAGAGAGAACCAGACAGGACCCATGAGATTGATACATAACCCCACATGACCCGATGAATAACATCCAGTCAGGTACACACACTAGCACACTTCCTGGAGAACACAGAACCCATTCACATCGTGTAATACACAGGCATCCACACTAACACACAACGTGATTCACGTCTGTACATTTGTATGTACAACACTTGACGATAAGGCTCCCTGATTCCTGTTCATACCAGTACACACCCATGCGCACAGATACAATGACCTTGATGCTCCCCTGTGAACCCACTCAAACTCCTGTCAGCACAGCATCTCCACATAGGCAAGTGATCCCATACTTGGGAGAATAGAGACAGGGGAATCAGAAGTTTAAATCTACCCTCAGCTACATAGTGAAGTCAAGGTTAGCCTGGGCTATCTGAGAAGGCGAACAAGCAAATCTAAGAACAGACACCAAGATGTTGCTCTTTTTCCATCCTACCAGGACAGGAGCAACCTTTGATCCTTTAGTACCCACACCCATAGAGTACAGAGACCCAGATGGCCTTAGCAGACTCCCCGGCCCTGGGGAACCCCAGGCATCCTTACCCCACCCACCTGCCCCCCTGCTCTGTGGCCCCGCTGACTCATCTCTCCCTCTGTGGAGCCTCCCCAACCACAGGGGCCTGGAAGAGAAGCTTGGAAAGTTGCACTCATGTCCCAAGCCCCTAGTCTGGCCACTGCCCGCCCCCAAGCACCCAGGCCCAACCCTCCCCTCCGATGGTGACTCCAATGACAGGCAATCTAGAGGGGTCAAGAAAGAAGAAGGCACCCAGAGATAGGAAAATGGGAAGACAAAAGGAGCCAGACGCAGGGTCTGAGACTATCATCTCCATTACGAGGAGGGAAAGGATCGTGAGTTCAAGGCCAGCCTGGATGACATGGTAAAAAACACATCTCAAGAAGAAAGGATGCCAGGTGCGCTGGCCTATGGTCGTAATCACAGCACTCAGGAAGCTGAGGCAGGAGGATTGCCACAAGTTCCAGACCATCCTAGGCTCCATACTGAGTTCTGGTCCAATATGAGTTAGGGTGACATCAGACTGAAAAACCAAAATAGACATAAGCCAGACAGTTCCATGGGAAAGGAAGGATACTTGCTGCTAAACGGATACCCTGAGTTTGAACCTCAGAACCCACATGGAAAGAACTGACTCCACGCGCGCACGCGCGTGTGTGTGTGTGTGTGTGTGTGTGTGTGTGTGTGTGTGCTGTTCCACATGCCCCTACCTTATAAAGAAATAAAGGATTTATTTAAAAACAAAACTGGGGGCTGGAGAGATGGCTCAGTGGTTAAGAGCACTGACTGCTCTTCCAGAGGTCCTGAGTTCAAATCCCCAGCAACCACATGGTGGCTCACAACCATCTGTAATGGGATCCGATGCCCTTCTCTGGTGTGTCTGAAGACAGCTACAATGTACTCATAGAAATAAAATAAATAAATAAATCTTTAAAAAACAAAACCACCACCACCAACAAAACCAACAAAACCCAAAAAAGACAAAGACAGGAAAACAGAACATAGACACCCAGTAGGGACACAGAGAAGAGCTGTGAAGAACAGCTGCTAACAACAGAAGAGCAGTAGCTGGAAACCAGAGAAACTTTCCCTGGGTCAAGGGAAGAACTCACTCGTAGGCTTGGGGCTTAGGAGTTGGACACAATCTAGTGCCCCAATCTAGCATTTTGATTTGACGTTGAGGAATCTGGAGCTCAGAGGCAAAGCTGATGGCACAGGAAGGGATAAGGGGGACAAACTCCATCCAGCTTGGAAAAGAAGTCCCCCGCCCCAACAAGTATGCATACACAATACAGGTTTCTCTGACTCCTGGCAGCCACAGGGCTCCAAGTCTTGGTTCTCTCCTTCTCTGAACCTCAGTTTCCTTGGTTGACATCTGAGCCCTGAAATGAAACTGCAGATTTGGGGGAAACAGCTCAGAATCAGAGAGAACGATGACAAGAGAGAGAAGAAGCAAGGACAGAGAGGACCAGGCTGGAAACAGGAGAACATGTGTGTACCCTGTGAACATGTGATGCTACCCTGGGAACATGTGTGTACCCTGTGAACATGTGATGCTACCCTGGGAACATGTGTGTACCCTGTGAACATGTGTGCACCCTGTGAACATGTGTGTACCCTGTGAACATGTGTGCACCCTGGGATCATGTGTGCACCCTGTGAACATGTGTGCACCCTGTGAACATGTGATGCTACCCTGAAAACATGTGTGCACCCTGTGAACATGTGATGCTACCCTATGAACATGTGTGTACCCTGGGAACATGTGTGTACCCTGGGAACATGTGTGTACCCTGGGATCATGTGATGCTACCCTGGTTGGGTTTCCACAGGCCAGTATTGAACAAAGACCCTCTCAGTCTCTGGGGAATGCCCTGGGTAACCCTTCTGCAGCACAGGTATTAAAACTTGGAACAACACAGAGACCCACATGGCCCCTGTGTGAGGACAATATACAAGTTCATGAAGTGTTCCATATTTTATTTTCAGAGAAAAAGTATGCCTCGAAATATGTCACATGAAATATATTAGCATCTTTAGTACTGGAGAGATGGCTCAGTGATAATGAACATACACTGCTCTTTTTTTTTTTTTTGGAGGGGGGTGTTTTGAGTCAGGGTTTCTCAGTATAGCCCTGACTGTCCTGGAACTCACTTTGTAGACCAGGCTGGCCTCGAACTCAGAAATCCGCCTGCCACTGCCTCTCGAGTGCTGGGATTAAAGGCATGTGCCACTGCGTCCAGCTGCTACATTCCAATCTTTAACTAACTTCCTCTCTCTCTCTCTCTCTCTCTCTCTCTCTCTCTCTCTCTCTCTCTCTCTCTCTCTCATGTCAGGGGATTAAACTCAGGATCTTCTACATGCTGAATAGGCAGAGCCCTGCTCTAGTTGCTCTAGTTGTTAGGATCACAGCTATATGAGAGATATAGGGTAAGTCTACAGAGAGTTGACTCACTCAGCAAACACCTACTTTATGCAGAGCACACAGAGCTAGGCACACAGGTCTGCAACCATAAACATGACTGATCCAGTTCTGTGCCTCACAAACTATCCTGTAACTAACAAAAAGAGGAAGCCTTTTAATTAAAGCAAGTAGTGTGTGCTACAGGAGACAGAATTGATCTAAGTCAGTAGTGGAAGGCTAGAAGAAAACCATATAAAGAAACCAAAAAAGCTGAAGGTGGTCCTAGCACTTAGGAGGCTGAGGTAGAGGGAGTGCGGTGCCATGAGTTTAAAACTAGCCAGAGCTACATAGTAAGATTCTACCAGAGGAAAGAAGGAAGAAAATGGAAGGAGACGAGGGAGGTATGAAGGAAGGAAGGAAGGAAGGAAGGAAGGAAGGAAGGAAGGAAGGGAAGAAGGAAGGAAGGAAGGAAGGAAGGCTCAAGGCTCAATAAAAATAAGACTTGGTCTGGCGGGGTGAGGTTGAACACACTGGCAATTACGACAATTGGGACAGAAGGCAGAAAGGCAAGAGAATTGTGAATTCCAGGTCAGGCAGCTATATCCCGACATTCCGTCCTCCAAGAAAACAACAACAAAATAGAAATATTGCAAATGCACATTGTTCCAGGGTAAGAAGAGTTAGCACCTCTGTGCATATGACTGGAGCATAGGGTGAAGGCTGAACCAGGCCTCGTGGAATGGGCCTGTATTCCCAGCTACTCCAGAGACTGCGGGCTACTCAAGAGCCCACGGCCAGCATAGGCAATTTAGTGAAGCTCTGCCACACACACAAAGGGGATGTGGGGGTTGGATTCTGTAGACAGTGGTAGAGTGTTTCACAAGCATAGATCCCAGGAGTTCCACCCCAGAACATGAGAGAGAAAGTGGGGGTGGGAAATGTCTCATCAGCTATGCAAGGTATGTGACCTTAATCCCCAGGACAACATATAGAAATGTTTGTATATTAAAAAGATAGCCCTGGCTGCAAAGATGAGCATGAAAGGGGGTCTTAGAGCCCGACAGTTCTGTGTCTGTCAGCCATTTAGTATGGTGCAAGCTTGGGCAAACTGTTTAACCTAGGATTCCTCTTCTGTAGAAAGGAGAAACAAGACAGTCATCTCTCAAGGTTGTTATAATGATTTGAAACTGTGCACAGTGCTCAGTGGGTAAAGATACCTGCCATCGTGCCAGGGGACCTGAATTCTATCCCTGTGACCTACAAGGTAAAAGGATAGCACTGACTCCTGACCTCCACCACATATGCATTGTGACACACACACACATACACACACACACACACACACACACACACTCAAAAGCAATTTGGTTTATTTGGTTTTTTGAGAAAGGGTTTCACTGTGAGCCCTGGCTGTCCTGGAACTCACTCTGTAGACCAGGTTGGCTTCAAACTCACAGAGATCTTCCTGCCTCTGCCTTTGAGCTCTGGGGCTAAAGGTATGGGCCACTACGGCCTGGCTAATTTTTTAAAACCCACAAAAATTAGAAATGTATGCTGGACCACCCACTCGATGCTAGACATCAATCACAGGGTCTCACACAAACTACATAAGCGCTCTACCACTAAACTACACCTATAACTACCACTGGACTACACCTATAATATAACTAAACTACACCTATAACTACTACCAGACTACACTTATAACTACTACCAGACTACACTTATAACTACCACTGGACTACACCTCTATCCCTTAACTATAAACAGTATCCACCGCTTAGTACTTGCTTCATACATGATACGTGTTAGTTCATCACAGGTTGCTGGAGGACAAAACTGGAGATGAGGATGGCAATTGGTGTCATCACACCAAGCCAGAGGTCAAAGTGTACGGGGTGGAAAGGAGAGCCAGCCTCACAGGAAAAATGAGCAGGCATGCAGGTTTTAAAGTTCAGTGCTGAGAATAGCTCTGGATAGTCAGTGGCTCTGCTCAGCATTGAGGAAGGGGCCAGTGCAGTATCTGAGCGTTTTCTCTCAGCATTCTAGCAGGAAGCCCCTGAATGGCTGGGGTGCCTCTAAAGAACTATTTTCCTACCCTTTGACACTCGCCCCTGCTTCTCCCATTCCGTCCTTTTCTCCTCTACTTAGAAACTTTCCCCGCTGCCCTTGTCAATGAGAGTCCGCCATCGCGCCCATCTCCACCCTCCTCCTCCATCTCAGTCAGACATCCCTCCCCTCCCCTGCATTTCAAAGCATCAAAGCACTGTTCGACTTTTTCCAAGAGGAGGCTCGAAGCAAGGCGTACAGTGAAAGTATAAGCCTCCAGCTAAAGCTGAGAAACAGAGCGGGCAGAGGGACAATGAACATAGTGAGGTCTGGGCTGGGGCATCTCCACCGCTTACGCTGGCCACCTGGGACCTCTTGCATGCCTCAGTGTCCCGGTGCTGCTGGCAGGCAAGGGGCGGGCCGGCTGGGGGCGGGGCGGGGCGCAGGCGGGGCCGGCCGGGCCAGGCGCCCGGGCAGGAGGCAGCTGCATATCTGCGGTCCCGACCACAATTGCTGGGAGTCGCGTCCCGGAGACTGGCGGCGCTGACTCTGCCCGCTGCGGCCGCCGCGCCGATTAGAGCCCGAGAGGGAGCGCCAACCCCGGGGAGGGGGGCGATGGCGGGGAAGCGCTGGTGCCCCTTGGCCTCCATCCTAGCCAACACCCCCAATGCCAAGTCGGGTCTTTCTCTGCCTCCCTTATAAACTTAGCCTCCCAGCCTTGGCTTTCTCCAAACTGGATCTAAAGCTAGTGCTTTGGGACCCTGCAACAACCTGAGGAAGTTGACATCCTGTTGACCTTTCCCTCTTCCCCAGCACCCAAAAAAGAGGACTCAGAACCTCAGGATAAGCGTTCTCGGGCAAAAGCAGATCGAAGAAGGAGCCTGAGACGCCAGAGGACAAGCATTCCGAGGCCAGAGCACCCCCTGCTGGCTGGCTCTGAGTCCCTGCCCCTCCCCCTCCAGCTGTGACCTCCAGCTGTGGTGGTTGGGAAGAGCTGGCTTCTTTGATCTAGAAGCGTGGCCACCCCCTCCAGGCGCCCCATTAACCTCCATTATCCCAATTAGGCATCCCTCCCAGTCCTGGACATGAGCTTCAAAGCCCCTTCAATGCGGAGAGGAGAGGGGCTGACTCTTTAGCCCCTCACCAAGCCAAGTCATTTTCAGGCAATACCCAGGTATCCTGGTCCCAGCTGGCATTCATGGTAGGTAATAGAACTATAAAAAGGATTCGAGAGAATAAAAAGGGAAAGGGACCCTATTTTCCAAGTTCCCAGTTTTGCATTAAATGATTGAGGTGGTAGCATCCAGGATCCTGGCTGACCTGAGATTCCCATCAACTTATTCAGCTTTATCCCATCCAGAGAGGAGCCAAGAGCCACCCTCCTCCATCCTTAATCCTATCGCAACACTCCCTCCCCTCCTCCTTCCTGTAACAATTTCCGCTGGGGGAGCCCAAGCCGGGTTCAGCACAGTGGCCGCTTCCTGGAACATTTTCCTGTATCCGAAACCGCGGCTCCCTCCCCAGGGACCCACTGATCAAGGCCAGATGGGAGCAGGGATGGGGGTGGAAGCAAAGGAGCCAGGCTCTCCCCATCACCCCCCTCCCAACACATTTGCACACCACAGGGAGCCCCTGCCCTGACACACAGACTGACATAGGCACACACCACATGCCACAGTCATACACTCATGGGCATTCGTGGCGACACAGGAACCACAGGCTGAGTCTTAGAAAGTCAACACACCCACAGATATCACCACATGCTATCTCCACCCCACCCCATCCCCGTCTAACTTCTTGGTCCTTTTTTGCTTCGTGAGGAGACTTTAGAGATCCAAAAATAACGGGATACCACCCTAGGAAGGTATTAGATTGCTTCTCTGAGGGCACCTCCTAGCTGGTTCCATTATAGAAATGCAGGGTATCCATCCACTAAGTTTATATATGACAGCCAAAATCAAAGAGAGCAAAGAGGAGCAGTTCTCTGATTCCTGAGGAAGAACAAACATTAGGCTGACTCTCAAGGACAGGCAGGAAATCAAGAAACCTCCCTGGTGACAGGCCTCTCTTCCTCCCTCTTTGCTGGTCCTCTGATATTTATTTACAAGGTTTCACTATGTAGCCCCTGGCCAACTCACAGAGATTGGCCTGCCTCTACTTCCTGGGTGCTGATATTAAAGGTGTGGAACTGGGGCTAAGATTTAAGAGCGCTGGCTGCTTCTTTCAGAGGACTCAAATTCAACTCCCAGCACACACATGGCAGTCTGTAACTCCAGTTCTAGGGAATCCGACACCCTCACACAGACATTCATGAAGGCAAAACGCTGATGCACATAAAATAAAAATAAATTATAAAAAAGAAAAAGCATGGGTCACCACGTGACATCATGGGTCTTGTTGTAGTTTTGTTTGTTTTGAGACAGTCTCAAACAAACTAGAACTCAATATGTAGACCAGGCTAGCATCAAACTCACAAGAGAGTCACCTGCCTCTGTCTCCCAAGTGCTGAGATCAAAGATGTGAACCACCACACAACATCCAGCTTTTCTGTTTGTTTTTGGTTGTTTGGGGGATTGTTTTGTTTTGATATAGAGCTTCCTGTGTATACTTGGCCTTGAACTTCTGATCCTACTGCCTCCATCTCTCAAATGCTGGGGTTACAGGTGTGTACTATCATGCCTCCCATCTGTTTGTCTCTTACCTGGCTGGGTATAGGTTGGTCTGTGGATAGAGTCTGGAACAGACACTCAGAAAAGCTGAGAATAGGGAAACATCGTCTCCTGTTTCTCAGAACATCTCATTGGTTCAGAGGAAGTATGAAGTATATGAAACTGGAAAGTTCCACAAGTCTAAGATATAGGTCACTGTGGAAGGATGGGAGGGATGAGTATATGGGCACAAGAAACATTAATCAGGATACCCCAAACTCATGACACTATTTGGTTCTGGTTTATGCTGGCTTCATTAATATGCTTGATTTTTTTGGGGGGGGTTGTTTTGTTTTGTTTTTCGGGATAGGGTTTCTCAGTATAGACCTGGGTGTCCTGGAACTCACTTTGTAGACCAGGCTGGCCTCGAACTCAGAAATCTGCCTGCCTCTGCCTCCCAAGGGCCGGGATTAAAGGTGTACGCCATCACCGCCCAGCCTGGCTTCATTAATATGTTAAACAAGAAAAAAAAACACATCAGTTCAGTGGTTACTACAAAGACATTTTATTAAATTCAAAGTGGCTATTCTTCATTAGAGACATCTAGAAAAGAAACTTTTTTTTTTAGATTTATTTATTTATTATATGTAAGTACACTGTAGCTGTCTTCAGACACTCCAGAAGAGGGAGTCAGATCTTGTTACAGATGGTTGTGAGCCACCATGTGGTTGCTGGGATTTGAACTCCGGAAGAGCGGTCGGGTGCTCTTACCCACTGAGCCAACTCACCAGCCCCTAGAAAAGAAACTTAACAAATGGTAGAGACTGTAGTTTTGAGGTCTTTCTTAGAGTTGAAAACATTCTCCTGGAGATGGCAATGCACTTTGATTTGAAAAACAAACAAACAAAAACATTATGGAGATATTCTGGTGGTACAGCCTATAATCTCAGGACTCAGGAGCTGAAGGCTGGAGGGTCAGGAATTCAAAGTCACCTTAAACTACGTGGAGCTCAGGGCAGTCAGAAGTGGTGTGAGAGAATGGGGGCAGTCAGGAGTTGTGTGAGAGAATGGGGGCAGTCAGGAGCGGTGTGAGAGAATGGGGGCAGTCAGGAGCGGTGTGAGAGAATGGGGGCAGTCAGGAGTGGTGTGAGAGAATGGGGGTGGGGGGAACCAGGTGTAAGGGCTCATGTCTTTAATTCCAGCATGCAGAGACAGGCAGAGCTCTGAGTTTGAGGACAGCCAGGGCTATACAGACAAAACCTGTCTCAATAAAACAAAAATAAAAAAATAAAAATAAAGCCGGGCAGCGGTGGCACACACCTTTAATCCCAGCATTCAGGAGGCAGAGGTAGGCGGATTTCTGAGTTTGAGGCCAGCCTGGTCTACAGAGTGAGTTCCAAGACAGCCAGAGCTACACAGAGAAACCCTGTCTCAAAAAAACAAAAATTGATTGATTAATTAATTAATTAATTAATTAAAAAGAAGAAAAAAGGAAGGAAACTGTGTCTGTTGAGAGGCAAACTCATAGACACGGGTACGACAGACTCAGCAAAACTCTGACAAGGTACAGAGAGCCAGCAAGCGTCCCTTTCAGGGAAGATGCAATGACACCATCAGTCCATTACAGCAAAAGCCTATAATTCCAGTGCTCATGAGGCTGAGGCAAGACTGAGATACACAATGAAATCCTATCTCAAAAACATCATCCAGGTTTTGGGGCACACACCTTAACCCAGCACCATGGAGGCAGAGGCTGGGCAATCTCCGAGTTTGAATGCATAGTGTGTTTCAGGCCATGAGGTCTCCATTGTGAGACCCTGTGATAAAAAGCAAAATAAAACCCTAACTAGCCGGGTGTGGAGGCACACGCCTTTAATCCCAGCACTTGGGAGGCAGAGGCAGGCAGATTTCTGAGTTCGAGGCCAGCCTGGTCTACAGAGTGAGTTCCAGGACAGCCAGGACTATACAGAGAAACCCTGTCTCAAAAAAAAAAAAAAAAAAAAAAAAAGTGGGGTTATTATTTTTTGTACTGTAGAATCCTAGGCAAGACCAATTCATATAATACGGAAATTTATTGATGAAATAGGGATTGTAGGCTAGAAATTATTAGAAATATTAGAAATATTCTTTGTTTCTGGGTGAGAGAAAGTCTGTATTGTATTCTGCCTTCATGGTGTAGTTCCCAATGGTATCCATTGGTGCTAAGCTTGAAAAACAGCGAAGGAGGGGTAATGTGTGTGTGTGTGGTATGTGTGTGTGTGTAAGAGAGAGAGGGGGGGGAGAGGGAGGGAGAGAGAAGGAGAGGGAGAGAAGGAGAGGGAAAGAAGGAGAGGGAGAGGGAGAGAGATTGATTATGTCAAGATGCACATGTGGAATTCAGGGTTCAATCTCTATTGGGATCTAACTCAGGTCTCCCAAAACCAGAAAAAAAAAA
The DNA here is from genome assembly GCF_000001635.26 of Mus musculus. Taxonomy (NCBI): domain Eukaryota; kingdom Metazoa; phylum Chordata; class Mammalia; order Rodentia; family Muridae; genus Mus; species Mus musculus. The sequence continues at coordinate 102,381,537 of NC_000081.6, forward strand.
TGGTGGCAAATGTGTGTATACACGGAAAAATGTGTGTATACACACAAAGAAATGTTAAAACAAGACAAAAAAAAAAAAAAAAAAAAAAAAAAACTTCCTGCGGTCCAGATCGATCAGCTCAGCGTGTAGGAACACCAGGAATGCCAAAGCATTCTGTGAAGGAGAATCCTAAGGAAGTCCTAGGGAATCGACAATGTTGCTCCTCACCAGCAGGTGGCAGCAGTGAGCTACTGAGACGCTGCCACTGTACACTTCGGCATCCTCTGGGCCTCCAGTCTACTGGGCAGCATAGGGGCACTTTTCTGTAGGAGACAATGACAGAATTATTGGTACTAAAGCAGAGGCTGGAGCTGGGAACCGTTTTTGGTAATGGTTCTAGCCCTTCTCACAGTCTTGGCTGAGAGACTCACTTGACAAAGGTCCAAAGGTATCTTGTTCCCTAGGCCAGAGTCCAAAGTTCCCATGTCCTACCCCACCTGCCTTCCTTACAAAGACATTTCTTGAGGCCCTTATTGTTATGTCAGGAGTTTCCTAGAAGTGTGACAGGGAGCATGTGTAAACTAGCGGAAGACACCTTGGTAAACAACTGCACTTGGCCGTGACTCTGGAAAGCAGTTTGAATACTGAGTAAGTACACCACCTTGGGAATCAGATAACCAGGGAGTTACCTTACTCTCTCGGACTCTTTGTCCTGAAGATGAGGGCATTTCCTTCAGAGATGAACAGCGGGCTGCAGCTCGGTGGTAGAGCCTAACTCACCTAGCATGCGGCAGCACTGGATTTGTTCCTGGTATCACCACGCACGTGTGAACACCCAGCTCAATATTGTAAACTTCCACAATACGGAAGCACTGCGTAGAGATTTGTTTCTTTTGTTTGTTTGTTTGGTTGGTTGGTTTTTTTTTTTTTTTTTTTTTCGAGACAGGGTTTCTCTGTATAGCCCTGGCTGTCCTAGAACTCACTCTGTAGACCCGGCTGCCCTCAAACTCAGAAAATAGAGATTTGAAGAAGCTGGATATAGGAGAACGGAGGCCACGCTTTCAGGCAGAAGCAGACAGATCTCTGTGAGTTTGAGGCCAGCCTTGTCTACGTAGATAGTTCCAAGATAGATGGGTCTGCGTAATAGACCCCGCAGAGAGAGAATGAGAAAGAGACACACACACAAAAAGGAGTGACTAAGATAAGTTGTTTAAAGAACAAAGATAGACACTCCCCTGCCTCACTATCAATGGGGACAAGGACAAGATTAGCTTCCCTGGTTGGAAGTCAGCTTGGTCTGGATTCTCTCCACACATCAGCAGGCATTTATCTATGGAGCATCTCCTTGAGTTTCTTTCCAGAGCTGAACAACTATACAGCTCAGCTGGTAGAATAATGACCTAGCATGTGGAATTCTACCCTGGGTTCCATCCCTAGGACCAATAAGCTTTAGTGAGATGGCACTTTCTTATGATTCCAGCACTCAGAGGGACTCAGGAGGACCAAGAGTTCAAAGTTAACCTGGATACAAGTAGAGTATAAGGCCAGATTGGGCTACCAGAGACCATATTCTTTTTTGTTTTGTTTTGTTTTTTTTGTTTTTTTGAGACAGGGTTTCTCTGTATAGCCCTGGCTGTCCTGGAACTCACTTTGTAGACCAGGCTGGCCTCGAACTCAGAAATCCACCTGCCTCTGCCTCCCGAGTGCTGGGATTAAAGGCGTGTGCCACCATGCCCGGCTCAGAGACCATATTCTTAGAAAAACAAAAATCGCAATAAGTGGAGTATGGTGGTACATGCTTTCAATTCCAGCATTCAAGGGGCAGAGGCAGGTGGATTTCTGTGACTTCAAGGCCAGCCTGGTCTTCATAGTAAGTTCTAGGCCATCCAGAGCTACATGGTGGGAACTTGTCTGGAAAAAAAAAAATCTAAATAAGACAAAGAAGAAAAACCTCATTTCTCATAGACAACCCTACATGCATGCATGTATCGTTCTTTTGGAGTGCCCCGTAACTATAACTATCGTGTTTAAAGGTCATATTAAGCTATCTTTATTAGGCCTCAATTTTGATTTTTTTTTTTTTTTTTTTTGGCTTTTTGACACAGGGTTTCTCTGTAGCCCTGGCTGTCCTGGAACTCACTTTGTAGACCAGGCTGGCCTCGAACTCAGAAATCTGCCTACCTCTGCCTCCTGAGTGCTGGGATTAAAGGCCTGCGCCACCACGCCCGGCTCCAACTTTGGTTTTTTAAAAAACAAAAATTACCACAAGAAAAAAATAAATCAAACTGGGTGTGGTGGCCTACACATAAACCCCAGGAAAGAGGAAGATAAAGGGAGAAAGGTTGGGGGTTCAAAATCATCCTCTGACACACAGTGAGATAAGAGAGGCCTTGCCACAAAAGTAAAGTAATCAGGGTAGGAATTGTGACACACATCTTTTTTATTTTTTCCCCCACTAAAACAATATCATTTCTCAGATAGCAGTTAAGAGTTAGCAAATTCCGCACAAGACCATAAGGAGATGTCAAAGATGTTAAGATTCAGCCGGGTGTTGTTAAAGTGATGGATGTGGATTTGTCTGCAGAGCCTAGAGTCTCCACTCTGCTGGAAGAAACAGGAGGAGGGGCTTCTGAAGACCGATGTCCAGGGTTTTTTTGGGGTTTTTTTTGCCATTATAGGGATCACAGGATGTTTTTCTTTGCTTCTCCCATTCCCTTTAGATCAGATGTTCAACAAGGTCATCCTCTGTCACATTTGCAGCCTGTTCCCTCCATGTGTATTCTTTGGTTGGTGGTCCAGTCCCTGGGGGAGAGCTCAGGGATTGGGGGGTGGGGGGTGGGTGACACACATCTTTAATCCCAGCACTTAGGAGGCAGAGGCAAGAAAATCTCTGTGAGTTTGAGGCCAGCTTGGTTTATACAATGAGTTCCAGGACAGCCAGAGGAACAAAATGAGACCCTGTGTCAAAAACAAACAAACAAAATGAGTTAATACTTTTAGCAAAGAGGAGGCTAGGGAGATCAGCCCTACCAGGGAGGTTAGATCCAATCTCTTCAGTTCCTTCCCACCTTCACGCCCCAGAACCCTTTGATCACTAAATAAATGAGACCAAAGGAAAAAAAGCACAAGGATGTTTCTGACAACTCCCTCTTTCGTGGAGAAGTCTAAGAGAAATGTGTGTCAAGGAACTAATTCTTCATCTCTAAGGGAACTAACTACATATCAAAATTATATGTTTGCATCTTTTTGAATAAATCCTTATTTTTATTTTATGTGTATGGGTGTTTCTCCTACATGTATGCCTGGTGCCCATGGAGGCTAAAAGCAGGTTTCAGATTCTCTCAAACTGGAATTAAAGATATTCATGAGGAGCAGTAATTAAAAAAACTAAATAAGGTGCTGGCGAGATGGCTCAGTGGTTAAGAGCGCCGACCGCTCTTCCAAAGGTCCCTAGTTCAAATCCCAGCAATCACCTGGTGGTTCACAACCATCCTTAATGCAATCTGATGCCCTTTTCTGGAGTATCTGAGGATATATAATAAGGATATAATAAGTAAATAAATAAATAAATAAATAAATAAATAAACAAACAAACTAAATAAGCCGGGCTTAGTAGCACATGCCTTTTATCCCAGCACTCAGGAGGCAGAGGCAGGCAGATTTCTGAGTTTGAGGCCAGCCTGGTCTACAGAGTGAGTTCCAGGACAGCACAGGGCTGCACAGAGAAACCCTGTCTCGAAAAACCAAAAAAAAAAAAAAAAAAACAACTCACTTTGCTTTTGTTTTTGTTATAAAGATTTATTTATTGTTATATCTAAGTACTGTAGCTGTCTTAGACACACCAGAAGAGGGCATCAGATCTCATTACAGATGGTTGTGAGACACCATGTGGTTGCTGGGATTTGAACTCAGGACCTTCGAAGAGCAGTCTTAACCGCAGAGCCATCTCTCCAGCCCTGGAACTCACTTTGTAACCTGGCTAGACCTCAAACCTGTTTCTGCATCCCAAGTACTGGGATTAAAAGATTACACCACCACCACCCAGCTGAATACTTTTCCTGAAATTTATTTTATTTGTGTGTGTGTGTGTGTGTGCGCACACACACACACATGCACAAACATGCATTTGCATAGGCCTGTGGAAGCCAGAGGCTAAAATTAGGTTTCTTTCTCTGTCTTCCTAATATTTTTCTGAGACAGAGTTTCTTGTGAACCTGAAACCCATTCTTTCAGTTCGACTAGGTCTTCAGTGAACCCCAGGGATCAGCCTGTCCCTGGCATTGGAGTTACAGGTGCCCTCTTCAATGCTTGGCTTCTATACACTGCTAGAGATCTGAATGCAGACCCCCATGTTTACACAGCAAGCACTTTTTAATCCACTAGGTCACATAACCAGTCTCTCAAATTGTTTGAAGTAACTTTGCAAGTTATATAGCTCTGCTATACTCATATCTATCCTTGACCACACGGGGACTTGGGGACATAGTTTGGACAAACTTGCCAGGCTAAGCTAAAACTTACTACGTAGCTCATTGTCTACTGGATCTTCTAACCCCACTGCCTCAGTCTCCCAAATTCTGGGATAGCAGACATATACTACCACACTCAGAAACAATCTCTGAGAATACTGGCAGGATTTTTTTGTTTGGTTGGTTGGTTTTGATGGAAGAAGGGTCTTAGATAGTCTCATGATGGCCTGGAACACACCATGCAGGATGTTATTTGAAAAAAAAAAAAAAAAAAAAAGGCTGGTGAGATGGCTTAGTGGTTAAGAGCACTGATTGCTCTCCCAGAGGTCCTGAGTTGAAATTTCAGCAACCACATGGTGGCTCACAACCATCTGTAATGAGATTGGATGCCCTCTGCCTCCCAATCACTTTGTAGACCAGGCTGACCTCAAACTCAAGAAATCTGACTGCCTCTGCCTCCCAAGTGCTGGGATTAAAGACCCACCACCGCCCGGCTTTCTCTCAGCACTGGGCAGGCAGAGGCAGGTGGATTTCGGAGTTTGAGGCCAGCCTGGTCTACAGGGTGAGTTCCAGGACAGCCAGGGCTATACAGAGAAACCCTGTCTCGAAAAACCAAAAAAAAAAAAGAGGAAGACATGATGAATATTTTTATTATAGAATAGGGAGAAAGCAGGCAGAGGGAAGAGTTCAGGTTCATCATGGCCAGCCGAGTAAACTGGGCCATGAAAGGAGAGAGGGAGAGGGAGAGCAAGAGAGGAACCACCTACTGAGAGGTGGCTATGGGCCAAGAACCCCGGGTAGCCAAAATGAGCTTTATGGGGATCAGGCTTGGTGAAAGGAAGAAAGGCCACACCCATGGGGCGGGGCTTCGGGTAGGGGGCGGGGTGGGTAGTGCTGGGCGGAGTCACAGGTACCAAGGGAGACAGTTTCTGAGTTTGAGATCTAAGAGTATTGAATTTCTGACCTGACTGACTGTACTTTCTGAGCGCGAGGATTCCGGGATCCAGTCAATCTTGCTTGCTCTTGTTTTCTTGTTCAGACAGAGCTGCACATAGCCTAAGCTGGCCTCAATGAGGAGGCGGGCCCAGCGCTGGAAGGAAAACCTCTATCTCATCCTCTTGCTTCTTGGTCCACAGGCTTGGACCACAGGCTTGGTTTGTCGTTGTTGTTTGACATATGTGAGAATTTGGTGGCATGTAAGTGCAGAATTACTGGTGTTTGCCTTCATACCTGGCTGGCTTTGAATTCATCACCTTCCTGCTTCAGCCTCCTGAGTGTTGAGATTACTGAGTCTACTTGTCATGTTTGAAGCAAAGAATTCAAGTCTAATACACACGGATGATGTGTCTGCCTTTCTTCCTTCCTTCCTTTCTTTTTCTCTTAAAGATTTTATTTATTTATTTATTTATTTATTTATTTTGAGACAGGGTTTCTTTTTTTTATTTTTTATTTTTTTGGTTTTTCGAGACAGGGTTTCTTGGTGTAGCCCTGGCTGTCCTGGCACTCACTTTGTAGACCAGGCTGTCCTGGAACTCAGAAATCCACCTGCCTCTGCTGGGATTAAAGACATGCGCCAGAACGCCGGGCTTCTGGCTTCTTCTTCTTCTTTTTTTTTTTTTAAAAGATTTATTTATTATATGTAAGTACACTGTAGCTGTTTTCAGACGCACCAGAAGAGGGCATCAGATCTCTGTTACAGGTGGTTGTGAGCCACCATGTGGTTGCTGGGATTTGAACTTCGGACCTTTGGAAGAGCAGTCGGGTGCTCTTACCCCCTGAGCCATCTCACCAGCCCCTCTTTTTTTTTTTTTTTAAGATTTATTTATTATTATACATAAATTCACTGTAGCTGACTTCAGACACACCAGAAGAGGGCATCAGACAGATCTCATTATTGGTGGTTGTGAGCCACCATGTGGTTGCTGGGAATAGAACTCAGGACCTCTGGAAGAGCAGTCAATGTTCTTAACTGCTGAGCCATCTCTCCAGCCCATAATGTTATTTTTAAATGTTTGCTTTCTATATGATAAGTATAATTTAAGAAATGGTAGCCGGAGCCTGGCGTGGTGGAGCACGCCTTTAATCCCAGCACTTGGGAGGCAGAGGCAGGCAGATTTCTGAGTTCGAGGCCAGCCTGGTCTACAAAGTGAGTTCCAGGACAGCCAGGGCTATACAGAGAAACCCTGTCTCAAAAACAAAAACAAAAAAAAAAAAAAAAAAAAAAAAAAGAAAAGAAAAGGAAAGAAAAGGAAAGAAAAGAAAAAGAAAAAGAAAAAGAAAAAGAAAAAGAAAAAGGGGGCTGAAAAAATGGCTCAGTGGTTAAGAGCACTGACTGCTCTTCTGGAGGCCCTTAGTTCAAATTCCAGCAACCACATGGTGGCTCACATCCACTCCTAATGAGGCCCTCTTCTGGGGTGTCCGAAAACAGATATAGTGTATTTATATATAATAAATAAATAAATTTTAAAAAAAGAAGAAAAAAAAAGAAGAAAATAACATTATTACAAACATCTCTGATGTGCCATACCACAGCCACCACAATGTATCATAAAGCAGGTACAAGATATTTTACATTATGTCTTATCTCCATAGTGATTGAGGTTACAAATTAATTAAGAGCCATTATTTTAGACTCCATTCTACTTTTCCAGCAGAGGTTCCCAAAGGATATAGGATCAGTTACTTTTCATTGCTGGGATAAAACACCATGACCAAAAGCAATTTATAAGAGAGAGAGATTACTTTGACTTAAAGCTCCCGAGGGAGCATCCTTGATGTCTGGGGAGGTGATGTGTGGGGAGACATCCCTGATGTCTGGGGAGGTGATGTCTGGGGAGGTGATGTCTGGGGAGGCATAAGGCAGGCATGGCAGCCAGAGCAGGACCACAGGACTCAGATTTCAACTGCACAAAGGAAGCAGAGATAGCAAACTGGAAGTAGGGCAAGACTCTTCTCATTAAATAAGAAACTTTGTTGTGGTTTAACTTTTGTTTCTATTTATGTGCACGGGCATTTTGCCTACATGTACTTTTTTCTGTCCACATCATGCAAGGGCAGTGTCCACAGAGGTCAGAAGATAAGGTCAAGACTGGAGTTACACAGGGTTGTGAATCACTAGGTGGGTGCTGGGAACTGAACCTGGATCCTCTGAGAGAACAGCAGGTGCTCCTAACTGCTGAGTCATCTCTTAGGCTCTTACTTAGTGGTTCAAAGAGAAATGTCACCCATAGGATAAGGATTAGTTGAACTCTCGGTCCTCGGTTGGTGGTGCTGTCTGGGGAGACTTAGGAATTGTGTGGCCTTGTTTGAAGATGTAGATCTCCTGTTGCTGGTGGAGTGGAGTTTTGAGAATTCATAGCCTCACCTTAGCTACATTTTTCTTCCTCTCTGCCTTTTGCTTTTATAAAAGATGTGTCCTCTCAGCGTCCTGCTTTGGCCACCATGCCTGTCTGGTTGTCATAATAGACTTCTCCTATCCCTCTGAATCAAGAAGCCAAAATAAACTTTCTTAAGTTGCCTTTGGACATGGCGTTACATAGCAACAGAAAAAGTAACCAATACAAACCATCACTAAAACAACAAACAAATCAAAAAGAAAAAAAAAAAAGAAAGAATAGAAAAATTTTACACTAAAACAAACTCCACTGCCTTTGATTCAGACAAATCAAGAAAGCCCAGCCTTAGCTGGGTGTGGTGGTGTATGCCTTTAATCCCAGCACTCGAGAGGCAGAGGCAAGTAGATCTGAGTTCGAGGCCAGCCTGGTCTACAAAGTGAGTTCCAGGACAGCCAGGGCTATACAGAGAAACCCCGTACAAGAAAGCCCAGCCTTTTCTTTAGTTCTTTAGAATACCTTTCTTTCTTTCTTTCTTTCTTTCTTTCTTTCTTTCTTTCTTTCTTTCTTTCTTTCTTTTTTAAGGATTTATTTATTTATTATATGTAAGTACACTGTAGCTGTCTTCAGACACTCCAGATAAGGGAGTCGGATCTCCTTATGGATGGTTGTGAGCCACCATGGGGTTGCTGGGATTTGAACTCAGAACCTTCAGAAGAGCAGTTGGGTGCTCTTACCGGCTGAGCCATCTCACCAGCCCCCTAGAATACCTTTCATTTTTTGACAACTCCATACATGTATATAAAATTTACTTCAGTATCCACCTCCAACTCTTTTCTCCTGATAAGTTATTCTCTGCCAGGAGAAATGAGCTAATTCAAGCCAAATTAAAGTAAATAAAGGCAGGTTTATTTGGAAGCTGCTCTCAGGCAGGTTGACTGGTTCCAAGGAAGGAAGCCAGGGAAGTTGCCATGGGGAAGGAAACAGAAGGGAAGGGGAAGAGGAAGAGTATGCAAGGGAGAGGGAAAAATGCAAAAAGAGAGGGAGAATGGGAGGGGGAACAGGAAGAGGAAGAGCATGTCACAGGCCAGGAAAAGCAAAATGCAAAGAGAGGGAGAGGAAGGGGGTGGGGGAGGGGGAGACAGACAGACAGACAGACAGTAGCCCTGGCTGTCCTGGAACTCACTTTGTAGACCAAGCTGCAGGCTGGCCTCCAACTCAGAAATCTGCCTGCCTCTGCCTCCCGAGTGCTGGGATTAAAGGCATGTGCCACCTCGCCCGACTATATATTTTTTTAAATGATGTCTGGATTATATAGGGAGCTCACTATTGATGCTGGTCAAGATCCTCCTCCCTCTACCTCCAATGTGCTGGAATTAAATGTGTATACCACCATGCCAATTTAAGAGCTTCTTTTTGTTGTTGTTTGGTTGGTTGGTTGGTTGGTTTGGTTTTGGTTCTCTGAGACAGGGTTTCTCTGTGTAGCCCTGGCTGTCCTGGAACTCACTCTGTAGACCAGGCTGGCCTCAAACTCAGAAATTTGCCTGCCTCTGCCTCCCAAGTGCTGGGATTCGAGGCGTGAGCCACCACTGCCTAGCTAGAAACAGCTTTTACAAAACACTATGCCAGTGGCTTTCTTCTACTTCTCTCTTCAAACCACCAAACTTTGAGGTAAAAGGCAAGAAAAGGCATGCCTTAGCACAACCCCCAAAGCTCATGAGACAAAGGAAGAGAGTGGCTGCAAACTGGCTAAATCCTAGCACAAGGAGAGGCAGGCCTTAGGTAGACTGGGCTGTAATAAGGAGGAGGAGTCAGTGGACATTTTAATTACTACTGTTCCAATCCAAAAATTCTAACCACCTCTTGCCAGGTGTGGTGCATGTATGTATATAATTCCAGCCTGAAAGTGGGAGCTTGGAGGTAGCTCAAGCAGGAGGATTAAGGAATGCAAGCCATTCCTGGTTGTTTAGCAAGACTGAGACTGCCGGTAGTGGTGGCGCACGCCGGTAGGATTTGCTGAAGGAGGCAGAGGCAGGAGGATCACGAGTTCGAGGCCAGCCTGGGCTACACATTTTGGGGCTGGTGAGATGGCTCAGTGGGTAAGAGCACCCGATTGCTCTTCCGAAGGTCCGGAGTTCAAATCCCAGCAACCACATGGTGGCTCACAACCATCCGTAACAAAATCTGACTCCCTCTTCTGGAGTGTCTGAAGACAGCGACAGTGTACCTATATATAATAAATAAAATAAAATCTTAAAAAATAAAAAAAAAAAAAAAAAAAAAAAAAAGACTGAGACTGTCCCCAGGTGTACACTTATATATATATATATTTATTTATTTCATGTATGTGAGTACACTGTTGCTCTCTTCAGACACACCAGAAGAGGGCATCAAATCCCATTACACATGGTTGTGAGCCATCATGTAGTTGCTGGGATTTGAACTCAGGACCTCTGGAAGAGCAGTCAGTGCTCTTAACCGCTGAACCATCTCTCCAGCCCGAGGTTTTATCTTTACACATGAGTATTTTGTCTGAGTGTATATGCAATATGTGCCTGATGCCTGCAAATGCCAGAGAGAGTTGAATCTCCTGAAACTAGAGTTATAGAGGGTTGTCAGCCACCAAGTCCACTGCAAAGGCAGCAGGTGCCCTTTCATTTATATATTTGTAAAGAGTTATTTCACGCCACTGGTGTTTTCCTGCATGTCTGTCTGTCTGAGGGACTTGGATCCCCTGGAACTGGAGATACAGACCATTGTTAGCTGCCATGTGGTTGCTCGGAATTGAACCCAGGTCCACTGGAAGACCAGATAGTGCTTTTAGCCACTGAGTTATCTCTCCAATTCCCAAATAGCAATTGCTCTTAACTGCTGAGCCATCTCTCTCTTCAGCCCCCACCATTTATTTATTTTATTTTGCAGACAGGGTTTCTCTGTGTAGCATTGGCTGTCTCAGAACTGGCTTTGTAAATTAGGCTGGCCTCAAACTCTGAGATCTGCCTCCCATTGCCTCCCCAGAGCTGGGATTAAAGGTGTGCCTCACCAGACCTGGCCCTTATTTTTTTATTTTAATTTTTAATTATGTATGTATGTGTCATATGTGTGCACATGCAGCAGTTAGCCAGTAGGCATTGGATTCTTATTACAGGTGCTAGTTACAAACTGCCAGATATGGGTGCTGGGGACTGAACTCCCAGGTCTTCTGGAAGAACAGGAAGTGCCCTGAGCCATTTCTCCAGCCTGCTTCCTTTCTCTCCCTTTATTTAGTTATTTTTTGTTTTGTTTTTGAGACAGTTTTTCTGTGTAGCCTTGGCTACCCTGGAATTTGCCCAATAGACCACGTTAGCCTTAACTCATACACTCACTCTGCTTGGGATTAAAGATGTGCCCCACCCCTGCCTGGCCCTTTCTCTTTATGCAGATCAGGCATTATGGGACTCAGGCTTGTCTCAGTTGCTGTATAACCCAGGATGTTTGGCCTGGTGCTTCTTCTCCTTTAGTCTCCCGAGGGCTGAGATCACAGTGGGTGCCTCCACTCTTGTTTTATTGGTTGTTTTGAGAGTGTTTCCTATCCTGGAATGTGTCACACAGATAAATTTGTCCTCAAACTGATAAGAACAGATGATAGAAACTGGACAGACAGTTTAGGGACAGGATCCTCAGCTCTTGTTCTTGTTCAGAAGCCAAAGATGCCAGAACTGCTTGGAGCCTCTAGATTCTCCTTTTGTTTCTTCTCTCTCTCTCTCTCTTTTGTTTTGTTTTCTAGACAGGGTTTCTCTGTATAGCCCTGGCTGTCCTGGAGCTCACTTTATAGACCAGGCTGGCCCAGAACTCAGAAATCCGCCTGCCTCTGCCTCCAGAGTGCTGGGATTAAAGGCAAGCACCACCATGCCCGGCTTTGTTATGTTATTCTTAATAGAGGTGCTATGAACATTTTGGCTCTTCACTAAACTGCTCTCTTAATTCTCATTCTCTTGGACTGGTGAAATGGCTCTGGTTAAGAGCACTGACTGCTCTTCCGAAGGTCCTGAGTTCAAATCCCAGCAACCACATGGTGGCTCACAACCATCCGTAATGAGATCTGACTCCCTCTTCTGGTGAGTCTGAAATCAGCTACAGGGTACTTACATATAATAAATAAATACTTTAAAAAAATCTCATTCTCTCTCTCTCCAATATGGTCCTGCAACTATTTAACTCAACCCTTCAAGGCCTAGAAATCAACAAGAGTAGACACAGGAAGCCCTTTATGCATGGTTTTTAGCCTTTAGCAACTAGTCCCAACTCTTGGGGGACAGGTATTAGGTCACTAGGCAGTGATTAGCAAGTAGTCTTGGAGACTATTGATAACAACACTTCCCTGGTGTTTAGTATTGTGCCCCACTTCCTGTTTCCCCAGTCACAGCAGAAAGGGAAGTGTCACAAGTGCCTGGGTGTGGGATTTAAATACCATATAAAAAGGCAGAGAGGGAAGAGGCTCAGGGGAAAGCTACTTCCTCCTGGTGGAAAGAATGGAATTTGAGTTTAACCTCTGCCCCTGGGTGGATCTGATCTGCTTCAAAGATTAGAACATTACAAAGGATTCTCTCCTTCTTTAAGAGTTAATCCAGCTGGGCCACCTGTCAATCACCTCTTCTGGAGTCCAAGGGCTTAGGAAAGTTGATTCATCTGTAGGAGAGGGAGGGTAATTACCCTTTTAATGAATAATCTACATATACTTCCCAGAAGCCCCACCCCAAAGCAGTTGATTACAGTTTTTGCAGGGAAGTTCTGCTAAGCCTGCTCATTTTCTCGGTTCCAACTCAGGAAGTTTAGTTTCTGGAAGCTGCCAGTATGGGGCTTTGCCACCAAGCCTGACAACAAAGCTAAGGGTCCCCACAGTAGGAAAGCGTCCACTTTCAAAATTTGTTCTCTCTCAAGAACTCTCAATATCTCCACACTTTTACCAAGCCTGGGCCTAAGGGCCTAGAATTTTGTTTTTATGTTTTACTTTTTCATTACTGTGGCACTTGTGTATCCACAACTGATCAGGCTGGAGATGTCTCAAAGATTAAGAGTGCTTGCTGATCAGGTCCCCAGTTTCCACATAGGAACACATGTAATATCTGTGTATATCACTTCCAGAGGATCCAATACACTTTTCTGGCTTCCCTGGGTACATATACATGTAGGCAAACACCCATACATGTAAAATAAAAAATATATCTTCAGCCTGGCAGTGGTGGCACACACCTTTAATTCCAGCACTTGGGAGGCAGAGGCAGGCGGATTTCTGAGTTCTAGGTCAGCCTGGTCTACAAAGTGAGTTCCAGGACAGCCAGGGCTATACAGAGAAACCCTGTCTCGAAAAACAAACAAACAAACAAACAAACAAACAACAAAGACAAACAAACAAAGTACTTAGAACCTATAAAGTGGAACCTGATTTTTTTTCCCCTCCCTGATAACAAATCTTACACTGATCTGCCTTCTCTGTCCTCTTAAATCCTAGGATTACAGGGTTGTTCCACCAGATCAGCCATTGAGTTGCTATGGGGTAAGTTTAGGATGTCTCATATGCTAGGCAGATGCTAACACTGAACTAAATCCCCAGCCTTTTATTTTCAATGACCTTATTCTTCTGGTCTCCATACTTGCTGTAAAGGGGATACTAATCTAAAGCCTTGCCTATATTCAAGCTGAATATTCTGCAAAGAGCTGCTTGCCAGGCTTCCTCCTATTGGGTCATACCAGGGCCAAGCAAGTCACACATGTAATAAAGTCTGATTCAGTTCTCAGGCAGCTGGAGGTGGCCTAGCCTGAGGGGGCGTCTGTAGCAGGCCACCGACCTATGAGCCAGATCTCAGCTTTGACTGCTCACTGACCTCTGCTGCCACTGGCCTGTGTGGACACATACGGGTTAGGTTCAGGACAGATGTTGCCCTTTGGCTCAGCACTGGCTGTTATCAGCCAGCCCAGTGAGGAGACCAAACCAAACACTCAGGACAGAGGGGGGAGTCAATAAAAACCTGTTCAGAAAGTCTGTCTTATACAGTGTGGCTTCCTCTTCAGCTCTGGGTTGCTAGCCCAGGGTAAATAATCCTCCTGCCTCAGACTACAAGTGTGGGACTTTGGATACACTGCCACACCTGACTTATATTTGCTTTTCTTTTAAGCACTGGTGACTGGGCTTCTAGCCTTCAGCTTGCTAGGAAAGCATTTCATTGCAGAGACATGTTCTTAGCCCTTTAAAATTTTAGGGGGAGAGGGTGGAGAGGAAGAGGGAGGGGAGGGGGTAGGGGAGGAGAGAGAAACTCTGGTGGCACATACCTTTAATCCCGGGAGTCACAACTCAGGGTTTGAGGCCAGCCTGGGATACAGAGTAAGTTTCCAGGGTAGCAAGGGCTGCGCAGAGAAATCTTCTTGAACAACAACAACAAAACAACAACCAACCAACCAAACAAACAAACAAGAAGAAAGAAGGGTCTCATGTATCCTAGGTTAGCCTTGAAATACTTTTTTTTGTTGTTTTTTGTGACAGGGTTTCACTGTGTAGCCCTGGCTGTCCTGGAACTCACTTTGTAGACCAGGCTGGCCTTGAACTCAGAAATCCACCTGCCTCTGCCTCCAGAGTGCTGGGATTAAAGGTGTGCGCCACTACATCCGGCTGAAATACTTTTTTTTTTTAATTGACTTTTTTTTTTTTTTTTTGAGACAGGGTCTCACCGCATAGACTTGGCTATCCTCAAACTCACCGAGATTTGCCTGCCTTAGCCTCCCAAACGCTGGGATTAAAGGCTTTTGGTGGTGGACCAGCAAGGGTTAGTGCTAAAGGTGATTTAAAGGATCATCTGTGAATGGCAAGATGGTTCTGTAGGTATCAGCCACTCTCCAAGGCAGACAGCATTACTTTGCTGCTCAGGACCTCTACAATACAGGACTGATTCCTCAGGTTGTCCTCCACATGCACTTGGTGGTGTGTACATGTTAGAAAGCACACATAGGAACAGGAAACAAACTACATGTAAGACAGAAAAACAAACAGGATAGGCAGAGTCAGAGGAACAGGATAAGGTAGGTTAACCCCGCCCCTGCAGCTACCTTTCCTCTTTCTTCAAGAGCTCCACACATCAGTTCCCTAGACCTCAGTCATTTACATTCTGCCTTCATAAATTCTACTGTAATTAGGTCCAGCTTGTTCTAAATAGTATGCTATCATTTTCCTTCATGCTAACAATAACCTCCAGTGTTGTGTGGTTCTTTTTCTCCTTAGTCATTGAATAAACACTCATGGTCCTTGTCTAGAGCTCTAGCTGCAAGCGTCCTCAAAGCCTGGGTAACAAGAGAATACCACAGCCAGGCATGGTGGCGCACACCTTTAGTCCCAGCACTTCGGAGGCAGAGGCAGGTGGATTTCTTAGTTCGAGGCCAGCCTGGTCTACAAAGTGAGTTCCAGGACAGCCAGGGCTACACAGAGAAACCCTGTCTGGGAGTGGGGGGTTGGGAGAGAGAGAGAATACCACATCCCAAAAAGAGAGGGGCACCAAAGATGGCTCAGTTTGTAAAGGTGCTTCCTCCCAACTCCAATTTGATCCCTGGAAGCCGCGTGGTGGAAGAGAACCTATTCTACTTGGGAACCTTAGCTTTCATGCAGACGCGAGTGCTCTAAATCAATTGATCAATCAATCAATCAATCAATAAACGTTAAAAGAAAGGTAAAGATAAATGGCCCTGCTGGGCAGTGGTGACACATATCTTTACTACCAGTACTTGGGAGGCAGAGGCAGGTGGATTTCTGAGTTTGAGGCCAGCCTGGTCTACAGAGTGAGTTCCAGGACAGCCAGGGCTACACAGAGAAACCCTGTCTAGAAAGAACAAAAACAAAAACAAAATAATAATAAATAAAAGCCACTCCTGCTGGTCCAACCCTAATATTCCCGGCATTCCTGGGAGGGCGAGGACTTGCTCAAGATAATCCTTTGATACATAAGCAAACAAAGGCCAGCTAGGACTGTTTCTGACCTGGTCTCTTACACCCTCAAATACATATGTTGTGTATACATTAAACACCATTTTTTTTTCTTTTTACAGTGTCAGAATTTATTGAATAACTACAAATTGATAGTTGCAGTGGTTTCAATGACTAACAGGACCTTGCAGCATAATCAATTCCAACCTATTACTTTGGTCATCTGGTCAAGGCAATGCAAGTTTTTATGCATATATATGTATGCATATATATTTGGTTTCTCTTTCTTTCTTCCTTTCTTTCTTTCTTTCTTTCTTTCTTTCTTTTTTTTTGGTTTTTTCAAGACAGGGTTTTTCTGTATAGCCCTGGCTTTCTTGGAACTCACTTTTAGACCAGGCTGGCCTTGAACTCAGAAATCCACCTGCCTCTGCCTTCGGAGTGCTGGAATTAAAGGTGTGTGCCACCACTGCCGGGCTATATATATTTTTTTGAAGCAAGGTTTCTCTCTTTGTGTAAGCCTAGCTTGCTATACAGACCAGGTAGAACCAAATTTAGAGATCAACCTATCTCTACTTTCCCAGTGTTGGAGTTAAAATTCCTCTGGAGTGATGGTCCAGCAGTTAAGAGCACTGCTCTTCCTAAGATCCTGAGTTCAAATCTCAGCAACCAAGCCGGGCGTGGTGGCACATGCCTTTGATCCCAGCACTCGGGAGGCAGAGGCAGGCGGATTTCTGAGTTCGAGGCCAGCCTGGTCTACAAAGTGTGTGCCAGGATAGCCAGGGCTACACAGAGAAACCCTGTCTCGAAAAAAGAAAAGAAAAGAAAAAAGTCCTGTGATTAAAATCTAACTACTAATATTAAGGCTCATGCCACAATTCACAGCCCAAATTTAGCTCTTCATATATATATTTGTAGTCAAGAGAATAAAGGCAAGTTAAACGTGGTCCTGCAGAGTTCATGAAATGTTCAGATGAAAATGCAAACTGGGGCTGGTTGAGGTGGCCACATCTTTAATCCTAATACTCTGCGGGAAGAGGCTGGTCAATCTCTCAGAGTTGTGGGAAGCTGACTCAAAAATGAAAACAAAAATAAATATGCAAGTGGAGAGGGGGTGGCTGGAGGTTAAAAGGACCTTATACTTTTACTGAATATATGTTTCTGGGGGTCCTGACACTCTTTTCTGGCTTCCATGGGGCCTTCACGTTCAGAAGCTCACAAGCACCAGATGTTGTGAGGCATACCTTTAAAGAAAAACCTAGGATTTATGAGTCAGAGCCAAGCCAAACTCTTAAGTTCAACTCCATCCTGGTCTACAAAGTGAGACCTATCTCATAAAATAAATCTTTTAAACTCGGCCATTGCAGAAATTAGGTCAGAGGAGAGTCTGGGTTGAGAGCAAAGGCTTAGTAGTTAGTCACTGAGATAAACTTTACTGTCTTTGACAGTAAGTCAGGCCTAGATGCAGACACAGAGGGATGGGGGCGGGGCTGGAATACAGCTGAAGCCCCAGGGACAGTAGGAGTTTCAGTCTGGGTGTTGGATGACACGTTTGTGGGATGAGTTCTCAAGGGGTTGGATTTCGACTACTTTTGGGGGCTCAGGTGAGGGAGTAAATCCTTGTCTTTAAAAACAAAAAGAAAGCTGGGTGGTGATGGTGCATACCGTTAATCCCAGTACTGGGGGTGGGGGTGGCAGAGGCATGCAAATACCTGAGTTCCGGGCCAAACTTGGACTTTTGCCAAGGCTTTACAGAGAAACCCTATCTCGAAAAACAAAACAACAACAACAACAAAAAAAAACCAAACAAAACTAAGTAAACCTACCCCCTCCCAAAATTCTATCTCTAGCTGTGGAATCACCCCATGCTTTAAGATAGGCTATGGACGCATTTAGCTTGCTCCTCAAAGTTCCACATATCTTACACAATCTTGTTTTCGTTTGTTTGTTTTTTTTCGGAAAGTCGGTCTTACTATGTAGCTTTGGTTGTCCTGGAACTAATGTATGTCAGGTTAGCCTTGGACTCAGGGATCTGCCTACCATTGCCTCCCCAGGGGTGGGATTAAAGGCTTAAACCACCACACCCGGCTCTTCTAATTCGGACGTAAGGGGATGTTGTTGTAGGTTACTGGTCTTGTAAATGAAGCCTCCTGGGGATCTCTAGGCCAGCATGGAGTTGTCACTCTGAGGACTTGGGTCAGTGGACGAAAAATCTTCCGGGCTGGAAGTTGGAGTTGCTCTTGCCCTGTCCCTCCCTCCTCGCCAGCACCTTTAAGGCGGAAATCGACATAGGGTTCCCGGACTTTTCCCCTACTGGGACCACCCACTAATCCAGCTCTACTCCCTGGAGTTCTTGGAATCTTCCGGAAGAAGGGAAGTCTGGTGTCAAGCATCTGCGAACTTCAGCTGCCAGCAGCAGTCCGGCGGAGGGAGGGATCTGCAGCTGGGGCAACCAGATGACCCTGCCCTAGGCGGAAATAAAGTGCAAGCCCCGCCCCAGTCACCCCGCGGTGGGACCCCAGGCAGTAAACCCCACCCCATTCCTCTGGCAACTCCTGGTCCTGACGTGTTGTTTACGGATCCAGATCCCGCCGTGGTGTCCCAGGAGAAGGGGAAGCACACTAGCTCCTGGCCCGCGCCCCAGGACCTTTCTCTGCTAGGGGTGGGCGCTTGGGTGGTTACCCTTGCTCTCAGCTCTGGATTTTTCGAGAGGAATACGTGTTGTTTTAACCAGGAGAGGCGGGACAGAGAAACCGCCCCAATTTTGGTTAAAAGTGGAACTAAAAAAAAAAAAAAAAAAGCCTGCCAGGCAGGACCCATCACCTTCCGGGTGCAGGCCTGGGTGAAAGACAGCATTGAGTGGTGCTTCCCTCCTAGGTGTGAGCTCGGTACTCCGGGGAAGAAAACGCTTTGATTATGTAACCGCCCCAACTATAGTCCCCGAGCAGTCAGATTTAGAAAATACTTTTAGAAAATAATTTGCCCTGTTCCCGGTTCAGGCCATCGCCTTCCCTTTCTTCTAATTACCTGTTTGAAGTAACCCAGTCAGCGAGCTACCTCATAATATATATATTTAAGTTCTCAAGAATGCAGATAGTAGCCGGGCATGGTGACGGCACGCCTTTAATCCCAGCATTTAGGAGGCAGAGGCAAG
The DNA here is from genome assembly GCF_000001635.26 of Mus musculus. NCBI lineage: Eukaryota > Metazoa > Chordata > Mammalia > Rodentia > Muridae > Mus > Mus musculus. The sequence goes on from NC_000081.6 coordinate 102,400,416, forward strand.
CGGATCTCTTAGTTCTAGACCATTCGGGTCTACAGAGTGAGTTCCAGGACAGCAAGGGCTACACAAAGAAACCCTGTCTCGAAACAAAACAAAACAAAACAAAACAAACAAACAAACAAAATGCAGCTAGTAACCGGTGTCGTGAAACGGTTTTAACCCCAGCTAGGTAGAGGTAAGATCTCCGTATGTTCAAGGTCGGTGAGGTCTACAAAACTAGCTCTAGGACAGTCAAGACCTGTTCCTTGCAACCCTTGTTTCGTTCCCCACCCCCAAGTGCGGATGGACTAGGAATTAACGTAACTTGTCTTCTGGACTGTACCTCAAGCCTTCCTATTTGTTTTTAGAGACAAGGTCTCTTTATGTAGCCCGTGCCAGCAATGGACATTCTCTCCTCAGCAGCTACAACCTTTCAATTGCAGACTGCAATGCCTGCCAACACAACCACCTCCTGCCTTTTGTTTGTTTTTTGAGACAGGGTTCCATGTACCCATCCCCTATTGCTTCAGAGACCATCTGTGGGGTTTATATTAGGACAGTCTTATTACAGGCTCTTCTCAGAAGAGGCAATATGTATTTGTGGTTATACCACAGTTCAGCTACAGAGAAAAAAAAAACAAACAAACTTAAAATTGTGTGGAGTTTGTTTTTATTTCATTGTGCGGATTTAGGTGGCCTGGGACTTGCTTTTAGACCAGGCTGGGTTTGAATTCACTGAGATCAGGTTACTTCTGCCTCCTAGGGCAGGGATTACAGGATTAAAGGTGTTTCTACCACAACCACTCCTGGGGCTTTAATTTTTTTAAGGCCTGTATTTGGGGAAAATAGCCAGGAACTCTAGATCCTTGTACTTCTGACTCACAGGTAAATGACATCATGGAAGGCTTACACACTCCTGTGGCTCTAACCCAGGGGTCTTACTCTATAAGAGTAGGCTGGTCTTGAACCGTCTCAGCTACCTGTTTTCTTGACCTTGACTACCAACACTCCCTCATCTGGTGTTTCTTCTTAGCTAGGCAGGCCATCAGTATCACCATAGCCGCCAGCTGATTGCAGTACTGAATGCCTGGCTATCACTAGGCACCACTCATTGTTGATGCTAGCAGGAGTCACAGTGCTTGTCTGGTTAGGAAACAAAGATAGCCAACTTACAATGGGTCTTTTAAAATAATGATTACAAACACTGTCTGCATCCAGTTCTAGGGTTCTCATAAGTTTCCTAGATTTTCATACTGAAAAGCCTGGTTTGCTTCAATTCTTTTTGCTTTTTTAGGCATTTATCTCTGCCCACCCACACACACCCTCTCTTTTCTTTTCTTTTTTTTTGGGGGTGGGGGTGGGGGTATTTTTCGAGACAGGGTTTCTCTGTGTAGCCCTGGCTGTCCTGGAACTCACTCTGACCAGGCTGTCCTCAAACTCAGAAATTCGCCTGCCTCTGCCTCCCAAGGGCTGGGATTAAAGGCGTGTGCCACCACGCCCAGCTCCCCTTCTCTTTTCTTGTTGGGCTGTTTTCTCTCTTGTTGGGTTTGACCCAAGGTTTCATTAGCCTGATTTGCTTCAAGCATACCATGTTGCCCAGGTTGGCTCCAACTCTGTCTCTTGTGTCTCTCTTTTGGTTTTTGGAACGTGGTCTCCCTGTGAAGGTTTGATGGCCTAGAGTCAGCAATGTAGGTCAGGCTAGCCTTGAACTTGTAACCCACTACTTATTTTTTCTGTCTCTGACTCATAAAAGCTACCATTACAAGGATCCATCATTACCTGACTGCCAAAGCTCTTTAAACCATGGGTGTACGCACCAATGCGTGCGCTAGTGAGATCATATATTCTAACATTACAGAGTTAGAAGCAGGTGGGCACACATTCTGGCAAAGCCTGGGCTATAGAGTAAGACCTTTGTCTCAAAGGAAAGAAAACAAGTTAGAATAAGGATCACCATTTGTTTCTCTCCACCCCTTAAGTGAGTGAGTTAGGTGTGGTCTGGTGCTGACTATCCTAGGCAGCTGTCAGAATCATCAGAGCTTGCCTTACAGGGATGAGTAATGTAGTCTTTTCCTTCCAGGAAGTTCTTCCCAGTCCTGAAGCTTTCTTCTCTCCAGTCTCTTCCCTTCTTTTCTTTTTCTTTCTTTTTCTTTTTTAAATTCATGTCCAGCCAAATCGCTGTTGCCTTTTTTTTTTTTTAAGATTTATTTATTTATTTATTATATGTAAGTCCACTGTAGCTGTCTTCAGACACTCCAGAAGAGGGTGTCAGATCTTGTTACAGATGGTTGTGAGCCACCATGTGGTTGCTGGGATTTGAACTCCAGACCTTCGGAAGAGCAGTTGGGTGCTCTTACCCACTGAGCCATCTCACCAGCCCCTTCCCTTATTTTCTTAATTACTTTAAATTACATTTATTTATTTTGGGAAGAACACAAGCCACGGTGTATGTATGTATGTAGGTCAGAGAGGAGCTTTTGGAATGTACATTTAATTTGTGGAGGATACAGGGCAGTGTGCGTGTGTGAGCTTGTGTGTGTGTGTATGTGTGTAGGTGAGAGGGCAGACTTTGAGAGTTGCGAGTTCTCTTATTGAGTGGACCCTGAGACTGAGCTCTTGTATTCAGGTTTGTCTGGCAAGATTTATCCTGAAAACCATCTCTGCTGTCCAGATTTTATTTGTTATTTGTTTTTGTTGTTGTTATTGAAATACTTTATTCAGAGGCTTGGGGGAAAATTGTAAAAGTCCTGGCTGTTTGCTGTCCTGGGCAGGGCAGATCTTAGAGATCTCTCAGTTGCTAAGAGCCTTTGTTACTTGTTTTAATTATTATTATTATTTTTATTTATTACGTATTTTCCTCAATTACATTTCCAATGCTATCCCAAAAGTCCCCCATACCCTCCCTGTTTGAATTATTTTAAGTGTGTGCCTTTCAATCTAAAAGTTCAGGAGGCAGTGGGGCAGTGGTGGCTCATGTCTTTAATCCCAGCACTTGGGAGGCAGAGGCAGGCAGATTTCTGAGTTCGAGGCCAGCCTGGTCTACAGAGTGGGTTCCTATTATGACAGCCAGGGCTACGCAGAGAAACCCTGTCTAGAAACAAAGCAAAACAAAATAAAACAAAAAAACCCAAAGAACATACAGGAGGCAGACACCAGCAGATTTCTGTGAGTTTAAGGCCAGCCTCATCTACAGAGTAAGTTCCAGGACAGTCAGTGCTACACAGAAAAACCCTGTCTCAAAAAAACAAAAAAAATATTAATTCACATATGTGTATACTTGGACTCAAAGTCTTTGTAGTCCAGGGTACTTTTGAATTTGATTTCAATTAAGTCCTAATTTCAGCCACTACCCAGTACGATGTTGGTGTTGCAGTGTGTTTTTAAAACACTGGTACCTTTAAAAATAAAACACTTAGAGGCCACAAATCCCTGAATGCATAAAGGTGCTTTCTGCTGAACAACTGGAGCAAAAAAGAAAGCCTACTCCACAATCCCATTCCATACTAATAAAGAAAGCCCCTCCCTACTGAGGCGTGGGGACACTTGGAATCCCCAAGCTGGAAGGGAGTCAGGGAGATTGTTGGTTCCAGGCTAGCCTGGGCTACATAATAAGATCCTGTTTCCTGTTCTTGAAAGACCAGGTTAAAAAAAAAAAAAAAGATGGTGATAGCCCATGCCTTTAATCTCAGCCAGTACTCAGGAGGCAGAAGCAAGTAGATCTCTGTGAATTTGAGGCCAGCTTGGTCTACAGAGTGATTTCTAGATAGCCAGGGCTACACAGAGAAATACTGTTTACCCTGGCCACACCCTCACCCCCCCTCACCCCCCCCCAAAAAAAAAGAAAAAGGGAAAGAAAAAAAAAAAAAGATTTCATAGAGGACTTTATTTTGGTAGTTCAGGTTTTCCTCCATGTTTCCGAAACCTGATTGCTTCAGCCTCCCAAGTACAGAATTACAGGAATTGTCACCATATGAGGCTATATAGGACTTTTTAGGACAAAACTTATTATTTATTAGCTTTGTAATCTTGGGCATGTTACTTCTCAAATTAATTTTTCTCCACTTAATATTTCTGATGCTGAATATCTTTCTTTCTTTCTTTCTTTCTTTTTTTTTTTTTTTGGTTTTTCGAGACAGGGTTTCTCTGTGTAGCCCTGGCTGTCCTGGCGCTCACTTTGTAGACCAGGCTGGCCTCGAACTCAGAAATCCAATCTGCCTGCCTCTGCTTTCCATTGCCCGGGTGAATATTTTTCTTAACGTCTTAATTTTCGTTGTTGTTTTGAAACATTGTTGGTCTGCACAGCCCTAGCTGTCCTGAAACTCAGTATGTAGATCAGGTTGGCATCAAACTTAGAAGAGATCCTCCTGCCTCTGCCTCCAGAGTTGGGTCCTAAAAGTGTGTACTACCATGCCTTACATTGAGTTTGTCATAATCAGTGCTAAATGCCTATTTAACTGGGACAACCAGGTATCTCAGCTGTCACTTCACATTTCCAAGGCCATCTCCAAAGGAGCAGAGAGCCTCGGTTCCTATCTTTAAAGTGTTTCCCTTTTTTTACAGGAGCATCCAGCCCGTAAAGTAGGACACATTAAGTGATTAACTGTATTAGTTCCAAGTACTAAACGTGGTGACACCAGTCAGTGACAAAGTTTAAATGAGGAGAAAGAAGGCGAAATGGAGGCCAGAGATTGAGGTGCCTAAGGCAAAATCTTTAACCTTTGTGATTGCAAAAGGAAGTAACTAGGTTAGCGTGCTTTCTACTAAGAGGGAAAATGGAAGTAGTTTATGAGAGCTTGGCTTCACGAAGTTCCCCAGCGTGCGTTACTCTGAAAGCTGAGTTGGTTTAGCAGGTCTGGGGCAGCTTAAGAAAATGGCGCTTGCTACATCTTCCCGAAAGACTTCCATATTGGTCAGCTCAGTCGACTTGGGTTTTCGCGTGCCGTCACCAAGCTGTCGTCCCGCCCGCCGCCGCAGGGCTTCCACCCACGGCCAGGGGGAGCCGCCCGCCCATCCCGGCAGGGGTGACATTCGAGGGGTGCTGTGTAGGAGCGGGGAAGGGACAACCCGAACAGTCTCGGGCGACGCGACACTCTCGCCCTCACGCGTCTCGACTCTGACACTTGTGGAGGGCTCCACTCAAGCGCACACCCTAACGAGGGAAGGAAGCCTCCCGAGGAGGGCCAACATGGCGACCAACTCCTTTTGGCACAGCCCGGTTCCCTCCTCAGGATGGGCGGCCCTGTAACGACCATTGGCCAAAGCTAGAGGCGGTGCCATGCTGCCTTCGCTGCCTCATTGGCTTGAGTATCGGAGGAGGAAGCCTGTTCTCCTCTCCCCATTCCAAGTTCCAGCCTCCACCTTCTCCTCGGCGCGTAATTGGCTGTTCGTTCACGTCAATACGCGTCCTGTTCCGGCTCTTTTCAGTTATCGTCCAATCAGAACTTTCTTAACTGCCCGCCTGAATTCTGATTGGTTTAGGAAGCTTGCTCCTATCCCATTCCGGCCTATTTCTTACTCTTCCCCCTACACGGACTTTGCCCAGGCATGCCCAGGATTCTGGTTGGTCGTTGTCCTGTCTTTCTTACTTAAGCTCTTCCTATCCCTACCGCTCACGGAGCCCGCCTGGAGGTTGACTGGTTTCTCTGCAAGTCCATCGTCATCTCATCCCGCCCACCACCACTTCCTGAGTTTCTAATTGGTTGCTAAAACTGAGAGGGCGGCCTTTCTGGGCGGAAACCAAGTACGCAACTTGCTCTTACACGCCTCAGCGAGAGAGCGAGTCCTACCATTGGGTAGGCAGCCCGCCTTTCCTCTGCAAGGCCCTCCTTTCACCCTCCCTCATTGGGCGGGGCAGTAGATAAGGGGCGGGGATTAGGCCGGGCTTGTGGTGCGCTGCTCCCTCCTCCTTACCCCCCCCTCCCTGTCCGGTCCGGGTTCGCTTGCCTCGTCAGCGTCCGCGTTTTTCCCGGCCCCCCCCAACCCCCCCGTACAGGACCCCCTTGAGCTCGCCCCTCAGCTGCCACCATGAGCGGTAAGGATGAGTCCACTCCGAGCCTAGGGGTGGGAGGGGAGTGAGGGGGCGCGCGCGAGGACCGACCGGGCGGTCCCCGCTGTGAGGGGGGGCGGGCGGGAGGCGGCGGCGGCGGCCTTGGTCCCGCCCGGGGCGGAGGGAAGGGAGGGAGAAGGGGCAGTGGCGGGGCCTCGGAGGAGGAGGGGGATGGGCTACCCGCCCCGGGGGAGGGGGCAGCGTGGCCTCGCCCGCCCCCTGCCCGCCCCGGCCACGAGGGACGGGCCTTACCCCCCACTACCCGGCCGGCCGCCTGAGGCTCCTCCCGTCGGGGGCTGGCGCCGCGGGGGCGGCCCGACCAGTGCAGGCCCCGCCTGGGCCAACCGCCTCCCCGGTCCGCCCGCCCTCCGGTCGCAGCCTGCCCCGGGCCCTCCCCCGCACCCCCGTAAATTTCCCTTCCCCCATCCGACCCGCCCTTGCCACGCCTCTATCCCCGAAACCGCCCCTTCCTTCTTTGGACCGCCTCCTCAGCCCCAAACCTGGGTTCTAATCCCTAGACCCTTACCTGTCCTCTCAGATGTTTCCTCACCTTCTCTTAGGATTTACTCTTTCTCAGTCCCTTCCTGTTATTGTTTACACTAGATCTTTCTTCATCTCTTATAGTCCTAATTTTAGCACACTTTCCATCCACCCACATGTTGGGTCTCCTTTTCCTTCCAGGATGCATTTTTTTTTTTTTTCTTTTTTGAGATAGGTTCTATGTGGTATTCGTAGTAACTCGAAGTTACTATTGCAGCCCTCAGACTTTTAGCTGTCTAGGTGCCTCTTCCTCTTGAGTGCTGGGATTAAGAGTGCTATCAACCCTAAGGAGCAACTCTTTATTTCTGAGACACTGAAATTCCAAATTCCCTTTCTCAAAAGGGCTATTTGTATTGGGATCAGTTCTTACTCTGTAGGCCTGGAAGACCTAGAACTGGTGAACCACCTGGCTCATCCTTCCAAGTCTTGGGATTATAGGTGTGAGTCACCATGCCTAGCTTCCAAAGCAATTTTTGAGTCATTTCTGGGGTTAATTTGTGCATAGGAAAATAGTGGCCTGTCTTGGGCACCATTAAGCTATGTGTCTATGGCTTTGGCATCCCAATTTACTATGTAGCTGAGGATTTCTTTGAACTTTTGCCTCCACTTCCAAATTCTGGGATTTTAGGCTTACCACCATATTTAGACCTATCTGGCTAAGATCTTTTTAAAAACTGTTCTGTCAGTCATTGCTGACGGTCAAATCCTTAATTTTAAATCTTATGTTGTTTTTAACACACCCCCCCCTACACACACACATACACTTAATTTATTTCTTTTGTAATTATTTTTAGACCAAGATCACTCCATGGATGAAGTGACAGCTGTGGTGAAGATTGAAAAAGATGTTGGTGGCAATAATGGGGGTAGCGGCAATGGTGGCGGTGCCGCCTTTTCTCAGACTCGAAGCAGCAGCACAGGCAGTAGCAGCAGCAGTGGTGGCGGAGGAGGGCAGGTGAGTGATCAAGGATGGGGAATGTGTTGAAAGGGTATAAATATTCTTAGAAACTTCCTTAACCAAAAATTCTGGGAAGAAAAATACAGTAGGGAAGTACACTCAGAAAGATAGGTGATCTAGAGGGTCCCCAGATACGAAAGTTGGAACAGTATACAGAAAGTGAGCATTTTGTTTCTGGTTTTTGCTCTATATTCCTGCATTGTTGCTGTTTTGTCTGTTGAATACTGCCCCCTAGGCCAGCTATTGGGTGCCACTAACTCCTTTCCTCTCTTCTGGCCAGGAATCCCAGCCATCTCCTTTGGCTCTGCTGGCAGCAACCTGCAGCAGAATTGAGTCACCCAATGAGAACAGCAACAACTCCCAGGGTCCGAGTCAGTCAGGGGGCACAGGTGAACTTGACCTCACAGCCGCACAACTTTCACAGGGTGCCAATGGCTGGCAGATCATCTCTTCCTCCTCTGGGGCTACCCCTACCTCAAAGGAACAGAGTGGCAACAGTACCAATGGCAGCGAGTCTTCCAAGAACCGCACAGTCTCTGGTGGGCAGTATGTTGTGGCTGCTACCCCCAACTTACAGAACCAGCAAGTTCTGACAGGTCTCCCTGGAGTAATGCCTAATATTCAGTATCAAGTAATCCCACAGTTCCAGACTGTTGATGGGCAGCAGCTGCAGTTTGCTGCCACTGGGGCCCAAGTGCAGCAGGATGGTTCTGGTCAAATACAGATCATACCAGGTGCAAACCAACAGATCATCCCAAATAGAGGAAGTGGGGGCAACATTATTGCTGCTATGCCAAATCTACTCCAGCAGGCTGTCCCCCTTCAAGGCCTTGCTAATAATGTGCTCTCAGGACAGACTCAGTATGTGACCAATGTACCAGTGGCCCTGAATGGGAACATCACCTTGCTACCTGTCAACAGCGTTTCTGCAGCTACCCTGACTCCCAGCTCTCAGGCAGGCACTATCAGCAGCTCTGGATCCCAGGAGAGCAGCTCACAGCCTGTCACCTCAGGGACTGCCATCAGTTCTGCCAGCTTGGTGTCATCACAAGCTAGTTCCAGCTCCTTTTTTACCAATGCCAATAGTTATTCAACAACTACTACCACCAGCAACATGGGAATTATGAACTTTACCAGCAGTGGCTCATCAGGGACTAGTTCTCAAGGCCAGACGCCCCAGAGGGTTGGTGGGCTACAAGGGTCTGATTCTCTGAACATCCAGCAGAACCAGACATCAGGAGGCTCGCTGCAAGGAAGTCAGCAGAAAGAGGGAGAGCAAAGTCAGCAGACACAGCAACAACAAATCCTTATTCAGCCTCAGCTAGTTCAAGGAGGACAAGCTCTTCAGGCCCTTCAAGCAGCACCATTGTCCGGACAGACCTTCACAACTCAAGCTATTTCCCAGGAAACCCTTCAGAACCTCCAGCTTCAGGCTGTTCAAAACTCTGGTCCCATCATCATTCGGACACCAACCGTGGGGCCCAATGGACAGGTCAGTTGGCAGACCCTTCAGCTGCAGAATCTTCAAGTTCAGAACCCACAAGCCCAGACAATCACCTTGGCCCCTATGCAGGGTGTTTCCTTGGGGCAGACTAGCAGCAGTAATACCACCCTAACACCCATTGCCTCAGCTGCCTCCATTCCTGCTGGCACAGTCACTGTGAATGCTGCTCAACTCTCCTCCATGCCAGGCCTCCAGACCATTAACCTCAGTGCATTGGGTACTTCAGGGATCCAGGTGCACCAGCTTCCAGGCCTGCCTTTGGCTATAGCAAACACCCCAGGTAAGACATCCTTCCTTTGCATTTATCACAAACTAATACTTCCCTGGTACTATTGAATCTAAAGGGGGAAATAGAACTTTCTGAGATGTTTACTCAAGGCTAAACACCCAAGCAAGTGTAAGATGTTTTTTAGTTAAGACATTTGGAACTTAATCAATAGAAATATGTTCTGATGAGAAAGGAGCACTTCTGAGTGATCCTGTGGTCTCTACTTCCTAGTGTCTTGGTACCACAAACTAAGGCTTGGCGTGCTTTCTGCATAGGGTCCAGTATTAAATATTTTATGCCTTAGTGATCCATGTGGATTCTCAGTCATATATTTCGTGTTCTTTTTGGTTTTCCCTTCATCCAGCAATGATAGGGATTGAACATGGCCTTCTGAATCTTCTGTACACTCGTTGTTAGATCTCTGACCCCTTGGTTTGCAATTGGTTTTCAGAAACACCCTTTTAAGAAAGTAAAAATGGATCCTGATGATGTGATGGTTCATGCCTTTAATCCTAGCACTCATGAGGCAGAGACAGGTGGGTCTGTGTGACCTCGTGGCCAGCCTGATCTAAGTAGTAGTTCCTGGACAGTCAGGACTAAGTAGGGATACCTTGTCTCAAAATAAAGATTGTAAAACAGAGACTGGAGAGATGGATGGTTTAGCAGTTAAAGTGGCTGCTCTCCTAAAGGACCTAGATTGAATTCCCAGCACCCATGTGGTATCTGACAACTGTGACTCCAGTCCAAGGAGATCCAACTCCTCCTTCTTCTAGCCTACTTGTCATTGTATGAATGTGGCACACAGTCATATATTTAGGTAATACACATAAAATAAAAATAAAATCTAAGATAACTAGAATGTGAAACCAAGACTAGGATTGATGCTAAGCAGTAAAATGCTTATTTAGCACGAGTCTAGACTGTGGATCCATGTTCAGCACCATATGAGAAATTATTTTTTGAGACAGGGTTTTTCTGAGTAGCTCTCTTGTTCTGGAACTAACTCTATAGACCTGCCTGCCTCTGCCTCCCCAATGCTGGGATTTTAGGCTTGCACCAATGTGCTGTGCTTTTCTTTGTCCTTTAAGGATCAGGAGGTTTATTTTGGTTGGCAGTTTTATCTGATTAAAAGTATTAAATATACTCCCATCTTGGTGGAGAAGGCATTACAACTGAGGTAGTATCTGCTTCTCAAGTGTCAGGAGCAGGAGGCAGCAAGCAGTTCCTTAACATTTTGGTTCAGGAACCTAGTTCTGGCCAAGTAGGTTACAGATTGTGATGATTCAACTTGAACAGTTTTCTCATGAGTTGAACTGAGGGAAAAATGGCTTAATGGATTTCAGAAAGATCTTTTCTTTCTTGCTTTTTTTCCCTAAAATGTTATTTATATGTATGTGTTTATATCTGTATATTTATGCAGTTTGGATGGGTGGGTGCCCCTGGAGTCTGGAAGAGGTCATCTGATTTCCTGAGGCTGGAATTCCAGGTGTTTGTGAGCCACCTGAAATAAATGGGTGCTGGGAACCATACTCTTGCTCTCTGAAAGAGCAGCTAGTGCCTTTAACCACTGAGTCATCTCTCCAGCCTCAGAAAGATTTTTTTTTTTTTTTTTTTTTTTTTTTTTGGGTTTTTTGAGACAGGGTTTCTCTGTATAGTCCTGCCTGTCCTGGAACTCATTCTGTAGACCAGGCTGGCCTCGAACTCAGAACAGAAAGTTTGTTTGTTTGTTTGGAGACAGGGTTTCTCTGTATAGCCCTGGCTGTCCTGGAACTCACTTTGTAGACCAGGCTGGCCTCGAACTCAGAAATCCACCTGCCTCTGCCTCCCGAGTGCTGGGATTAAAGGCATGCGCCACCACGCCTGCTTAGAAAGATTTTTAACAAGATGAGTTTCTGGTTTTTGTTTTGGGTGGTCATGTTTTGGGTGGTCATGTTTTGGGTTTTTTATTGTTTTGTTTGTTCATTTGTTTGAGGCAGGAATTTTTTTTTTTCTTTCAAGACAAGGTTTCTCTGTGTACCCCTGACTGTCCTGGAACTCAGTCTGTAGATCAGACTGGCCTTGAATTTAGAAATCCTCCTGCTCAGATTTGAGGCAGGATCTTACTAAGAGACCCTGGCTAACCTGGAGCTCCCTATGTAGACCACGCCAACCTTGAACTCAGAGATCTGCGTGTCTGTCTCCTAGTGCTGGAATTAAGAGGTGTGCAATTGCATATCTAATTTTCCTAGTTGGTCTTTAACACCCTACCTTCCGTAAGCATTGAATATATAGATACAGTGACCTCTTCTTGTAATCCCACAACTTGGGAGGTTGTACTGGAGAATCGTGAGTTCAGAGGCTGTCTAGTTGCTACTTAGTAGTGGCTCATGCCTTTAATCCTAGTATGTGGGAGGTAGAGGCAGGTAGATTTTTTGAGTTTGAGGCTTATCTGATTTATAGAGTTCCAGGACAGCCAGGGCCACACAGAGAAACCCTGTTTCCAAACGCCCCACCCCAACCATAAACTTACCAAAAAAAAATCAAAGGCTAAGAAACCTTAGCTGCTAGCTATATTGGGAGGCCTTGGCTCAAAAACAAAACAAAAACTACCCTGCTAAAACCAACAATAAGATTTTAGAGAGCCAAAAGTCAGAACCATAAAAGTGAAGGCATTTTTAGAATTTGTCAATTTATAAGGCTGCTTATTCTCTGCCCTTGTAATCTCAGCACCTAAGGGAAGCCAAGGCAAGAGGATCAGTGCTGGTTTGAGCTATGTAGTGACCCCCAAAATAAGTTTTTAAAAAATTACCATGTAGGTCAACATGGAACTATTATATTTTGGTGATGAGGCACAGATTCATACTCTGTACCCAAGGATAACCTGATTACAATGGTACCAGCTAGAAATTTGGATTTTTTTTTTTTTTTTTTTTTCCATACAGGGTTTCTCTGTATAGCCCTGGCTGTCCTGGAGCTCACTTTGTAGACCAGGCTGGCCTCAAACTCAGAAATCCACCTGCCTCTGCCTCCCGAGTGCTGGGATCAAAGGCATGCGCCACCACTCCCGCCCGGCCATTTTGATTTCTGAAAGGTTTGTAACTTAGGATCTAGAAAACAGTTGTGAAGCATTTCCATTGCTCAATCGTGTTTGGGGGAAGTTTGCCATTTAATATATCTAGTGGTCAGGACAACTTTGTAGAATTGATTCTCTTCCACCAGTATGTGGGCTTCACGTGTTGAGCTGGTCCAGGTTTGCTCAGCATTTTGACCTAGAAAGCACATTTTGTAAAATAAGAATGTTTTCTTGATTAATATGTTTTTGAAGATACATGTAGTTCATTTTTAAATTTTTTTGTTTTTTTGTTTTTTGTTTTTGAGACAGGGTTTCTCTGTGTAGCTCTGGCTGTCCTGGAACTCACTCTGTAGACCAGGCTGGCCTCGAACTCAGAAATCCGCCTGCCTCTGCATCCCAAGTGCTGGAATTAAAGGCGCACGCCACCACCCGGCTAATTGTTCAAATTTTATCTTTAAAAAATGTTATAGTTCCCTAGAGACTTAGACTTCCTGGTTGTTACAGAATATCTTATTTTACCCTCTTTTCTGATACAGGATTAGGTATGTATTAGAAAACCCAAACATTAACAATACTTTCATCCTTTTCACAGTACAGTATAAAAGAAAATCCATTTCGTTTTTTTTTTTTTTTAGTATTTTGTTTTTTTCGAGACAGGGTTTCTCTGTATAGCCCTGGCTGTCTTGGAACTCACTCTGTAGACCAGGCTGGCCTCTAACTCAGAAATCCTCCTGCCTCTGCCTCCCAAGTTCTAGGATCAAAAATGCTTTAAAAAAAGAAAGAAAGGAAGGAAGGAAGGAAGGAAGGAAGGAAGAAAGAAAGAGCGAGCGAGCGAGCGAGCTGGGCTGTAGTGGATCAGGACTTTAATCCCAGCAGGGGCAAGTAGATCTCTGAGTTCTATGAAAGCCAGGGGCTACAAAGGGAAGCCTTGTCTGGAAAAATCAAACACCATAAGAGGGAAGGAAGCCTGGCAGTGGTGGTGCACACCTTTGATCCCAGCACTTGGGAGGCAGAGGCAGGTGGATTTCTGAGGCCAGCCTTGTCTACAGAGTGAGCTCCAGGACAGCCAGGGCTACACAGAGGAAATCCTGTCTCAAAAAAAAAAAAAAAAAAAAGGGAATGAGGGGGAGGGGAAGAGAACTATAATAGTGTTTCATGCTCATTCTGGTTACATTATTTTTAAAGTCATATTTTAAAAAAATGCTTTGGATTTTCTATTGACTTTTTTTTTTAATTCTTATGTTAAATATATAAGCCAAGGCATTAATGTAGAACCTAGATAAAACCCCTACTTCTGTGTCCCATACTTTTCAGGCTTTGCCCCTGCTGGGTGGTAGTGAGGGAAGGGACCACTCTGTTAACTGAGGTTAGTTTCCAAAAGTGAAATGATAGGTAAGTTCCTAGAGTTGTTTTTGTTTGCTTTTAAATAACCCAAAGCCTTTTTCTTTTTTTTAATACCTTTTCCTTTTTATGAGAACTTACGCTCTCATTTTGTAGTCTTAAACTTCACATCTCTTCCTCCTCAGTCAATTCTTGAAACTTGCCTTGGGTGTGCATGGGGCAGCTTTGAATCATAGAATGTGGTTGGCTTCTTGGGAGTTCTAATAGTGCAGAGCTGGGTTTGGCATGAGAATAGAACAGATAATCTTGATGTCTACAATTCACTCATGAAAACTTCAGGCACTAAAAATAAAAATTCTACATCTGCTAAGTTTCATTGGGGTCAGGAACATGTTTTGTCTCACAGTTGAGTTGAATGTGATACTGGCATTGGTTTGCCAGCAGTCTAGCTGAGATTGGGCTCAGATTGCTTAGACCTAATTTGTTAAAAAGCTATGTGTGTGTGTGGTTTTGTTTTGTTTTGTTTGTTTTTTTTTTTTTTTGGTTTTTTGGAGACAGGGTTTCTCTGTGTAGTCCTGGCTGTCCTGGAACGCACTCTGTAGACCAGGCTGGCCTCGAACTCAGAAATCCTCCTGCCTCTGCCTCCCGAGTGTTGGGATTAAAGGCATGCCCCACCACCGCTCAGCAAAAGTTGTGTTTTTGACTAGTGCATGTGAGCATCACTTTAGAAATCATAAAATGTTTATGAAATTAAAATATAAATACAAAAATTTTTTTAAAGTATTTTTCCCTCCGGAGATTAAGTTTTTTGTTGTTTAGACTGGTTTGAGACTATGGGCTGGCTGCAAATTTATGGTAATCCTCCTGTTTCAACCAATGAGTGTTTACAGATATGAGCATCCACATTTATCCAGAATTAGCATTTTGTGCAAAAGCTCATATGAGAGACATTTCAGTTTTAAGATAATGTAGTTTATCAAATGACTCCTGTTACTATATTTTTTATCTAACACACTTGTTTATTGAAGTGACAGTGTTTTTTTTTGTTTGTTTGTTTTTGTTTTTATCTTTATTGTATATAAGTACACTGAGCTGTCTTCAGACACTTCAGAAGAGGGAGTCAGATCTCATTACAGATGGTTGCGAGCCACCATGTGGTTGCTGGGATTTGAACTTCGGACCTTCGGAAGAGCAATCGGGTGCTCTTACCCACTGAGCCATCTCACCAGCCCCAACAGTGTTTTTTAATTGATGACTTCTGTTTAAAGAGAAAAATTTTAAATATGAGTACTTTTATTGCTTTGAAATGCAGTAAGATATGAAAAGACAGTCTTCATTTCAATTGTTCCTATCTGTTCATTCCAATTGCTTTGTCTAAATGACATCATTGTTAAATCATGCTGCTTTATGCATGCAGTGTGGCCATTTTAACTCAGTTAAGTAACCAGATACAATATGATAGCACTATCCAAAGCACTTGGGAGACTGGAGGATTTGGAATTCAAAATCATTTTCAGCTGTGTTGACAGTAAATTTGAGACTAGCCCTTATTTTCAATAATGGCAAAACTTAAAACTCAAAACAAAAAACCAAAATTCCCTGAATAAAGCCGGGCGGTGGTGGTGCATGCCTTTTATCCCAGCCCTTGGGAGGCAGAGGCAGGTGGATTTCTGAGTTCGAGGCCAGCCTGGTCTACAAAGTGAGTTCCAGGACAGCCAGAGCTATACAAAGAAACCCTGTCTCGAAAAAAACAAACAAACAAAACAAAAAACAAAACAAAACAAAAATCCCTGAATAGAATTTTTCCCCTTTTGAAGACCTGAAAATACCTCTGGTTTCCTTTTTATTCTCTTTTCTCCCCATCTATCTCCAGGGTGTTATATAACCCAGGTTGACCTCTAGCTCATTTTCAACTCCTGTTTTTTTTTTTTTTTTTTGGGGGGGGTGGTTTCCGAGACAGGGTTTCTCTGTATAGCCCTGGCTGTCCTGGAACCCTAACCCAGGCTGGCTTCAAACTCAGAAATCCGCCTGTCTCTGCCTCAGGAGTGCTGGGATTAAATGTGTGTGCCACCACACCCGGCTTGTTTTGTTTTTTTAAACAGGAAATACCTAGGTCACAACAAAGATTTGCTCCTTTTTTTAAAAATTTATTTTTAGTATTCTATGTGTATGAGTATTTTGCATGCATGTTCATATGTGTACCACATATGTACTTGGTGTTTGAGGAGGTGGTAAGCCTTCATTTAGATTCTGGTCTTTTAAAACAGCAAGAGCCCTTAACCATTGAATCATCTCTCCAGCCCCCCAAAATTTGCTCTTTTCTTTTCTTTCTTTTTTTTTTTTTTTTTTTTGGTTTTTTGAGACAGGGTTTCTCTGTATAGCCCTGGCTTTTCTGGAACTCACTTTGTAGACCAGGCTGGCCTCGAACTCAGAAATCTACCTGCCTCTGCCTCCTGAGTGCTGGGATTAAAGGCGTGTGCCACCACACCCAGCTGCTTTTATTAAAAAAAGATTTATTTATTATTATACATAAGTACACTGTAGCTGACTTCAGACACACCAGAAGAGGGTGTCAGATCTTATTTCGGGTGGTTGTGAGCCACCATGTGGTTGCTGGGATTTGAACTCAAGACCTTAGGAAGAACAGTCAGTGCTCTTACCCGCTGAGCCATCTTGCCAGCTCCAAAATTTGCGCCCCCCCCCCCCCCCCCAAGACAGGGTTTCTCTGTGTAGCCCTGGCTGTCCTGGATCTCACTCTGTAAAACAGGTTGGCCTTGAACTAAGAAATCCGCCTGCCTTTGCCTCCCGAGTGCTGGGATTAAAGGCGTGTGCTACCAAGCCCAGTCAAAATTGATTTTTAATCAATGAGGCAACTTAATAGCTGTCTGGGGGTGGCACACACCTTTAATATAGTACTTGGGAAACTGGTAAATCTCTGAGTTTGAGGTTAGCCTGGTCTGAGGTAGGATGGGGGTAAAGGAAGGGAGAATAATAAGGAACTTATTTTAAAGTTCCTACCTTTCTTCCCTTAGCCCTCCTCTTCCTACATACTATTGAACATGAAAATCCAATAGAGATGCCTCTGTTTTGTTTAAGGAGTCCTCTTTCTTTTTGTTGTTTTTTTTTGTTTTTTTGAAACATGGTCTTTATATAGCTCTGGCTGTCCTGAACTCACTCTGTAGACTTAACTCAGAGATCTGCTTACCTCTGCCTCCCTATCCTTTGGATTAAAAGCATGTATCCAATGTGATCTGTTTTCTTGACTCTTTTCTCTGTCTCTGTCTAATGGGTAGAGGTGTTTTGCCTGTATGTCTGTACACTTATTACATGCCTGGTGCCCAATGCAGAGGAGGAATTCAAATCCCCCAGAACTAGAGTTATAGATATTGTGACTGACCATGTGGGAGCTGGAAATTGAACCAAGATCCTCTGGGAGAGTAGCTAGTATTCTTAAGCACGGAGCAGTCTCTCCAGCCTTTGACTCTTTTATATTTTATTTTATTTCTTTGACATAGGGTTTTATAATGTCTAGACTAACCTCAAACTCATTATATAGCCATCTTTATCTCTGTCAGCCTTATTGCCTTGAGAGAGAGTCTCTGTCTGAACTGGAAGTTTACATTTTCAGCTAGGTTGGCTGGTGAATCATTGAATTATCAGGTTCTGCCTATCTCTGTTCCTGCTAATTCTGGATCTATAAACATGTGCTGTTATATATAGCTTTTCATATGGTGCTAGGGATTTGAACTCATGTACTCATGTTTATACCACAATCTCTCTTTTTCCGAGACAGGGTTTCTCTGTATAGCTCTGGCTGTCCTGGAACTCACTCTGTAGACCAGGCTGGCCTTGAACTCAGAAATCCCCCTGCCTCTGCCTCCTGAGTGCTGGGATTAAAGGCGTGAGCCACCATGCCTGGCACAATCTCTTTTTTTTTTTTTTACCCACTGAGCTGGCTCCCTAGCTCTAGGACCTGAGTTTGTAAGTGCCCAAAGTTCTGCCCAATTTATGCAGTACTGAGGATCAAATTCAGGACTTCATGTATGCTGTGTACGTTCTCTACAGACCAACCTCTGACTACCTTTCTTATTTTTTTCCCTGAGAAGCTATTATTAACAAACTTTTGGGCTGCAGAGATGGCTCAGTGGTTAATAGCAGTGATTTTTCTTCCAAAGGTGTCCTGAGTTCAATTTCCAACAACTATTTGGTGGCTTAGAACCACCTGTAATGGGATCTGATGCCCTCTTCTGGTATGTCTGAAGACAGCTATAGTGTACTCATATACATAAAATAAGTAAAGGTTTTTGTTTTGTTTTGTTTTTGTTTTTTTGAGACAGGGTTTCTCTGTGTAGCTCTGGCTGTCCTGGAACTCACTCTGTAGACCAGGCTGGCCTCATAAGTAAAGCTTTAAACAAACAAACAAACCAAACAAATAAACTTTTATTGTTTTTCACCAGTTTTCTAAGTGATTCTGGATATTGCCTTCAGGTCTCCTTTTCCTAATTTTTGAGGCTATCTTATAGTTATATCTCAAGATGTAACAAATATGACCTTGAACTTCTGATCCTGCTGCCTCTTTCTCCCAAGTGTATATGACAACAGTTTATAGGTTTATATTACCATATTGAATATTTTTTTGTTTTTGAGACTGGATTTCGTGATAGCCCAGGCTGTCTTCTAATTCATGGACATTCTATTTCACCCTCCTGAGTGCTGAAATTGGAAGCATTTTATGTTTGTTTTGTTTTGTTATTTTGAGACAGGATTTCTCTGTGTAGCTCTGTTTGTGTTGGAACTGACTCTGTAGACCAGGCTGACTTCTGACTTAGAGATCAGTCTGCTTCTGCCTCTTGAGTGCTGGGATTAAAGGTATGTGCTACCACGCCTGACTCCTCTTTTTCTTTTTGGTTTTTCGAGACAGGGTTTCTCTGTATAGCCCTGGCTGTCCTGGAACTCACTTTGTAGACCAGGCTGGCCTCAAACTCAGAAATCTGCTTGCCTCTGCCTCCCGAGTGCTGGGATTAAAGGCGTGCGCCACCATGGCCGGCTTCGGCTTTTCTTTTTTAATATTTGAGAGTGTATATGTGTGTGTAACATGTGCCTATGTGGGTGTGCATGTAATTTCAGGAAAGCCAGAGCAGTTATTGAGTGTCCTCCAATTACTCTCTGGCTTACTCCTTTGAGATCGGCCTCCCCAAATCTTTTTTGAGGGGCCTGTAACTGTAATGTATTTGTCTAGCATACCCCAACTCTGTGTTGGTGTGTAGGAATATGGAGAAGCCAGAAGTGACATCAGGTGACTTCTTTAGATCCTTCACTGTATTATTCATTCATTCATTTAGGTTATTCTTATGTGCTTGTGTGAGTGTCTTACCTGTATGTTTGTGTGCACCATATTTGTGCCTTGAACTTGAGTTTAGAAGAGAGTGTCATCAGATCCCCGGGCACCAGAGTTTCAAATGGTTGTGAGCTTTCTTGTACAAGAGTGGCAAGTGCAACCCCGTCTTTGTTGATTGTTGAGCTGTGTGTGTGTGTGTCTGTGTGTATCAAACCATTTTAATCAATGTGTGTGTGTGTGTGTGTGTGTGTGTGTGTGTGTGTGTGTGTGTATCAAACCATTTTAATCAAAGAGGTTTGAGGTAGATGCTGGAAATTAATTTGGCTTCCTTGGCAGGCAGTCTCTGACCCTCTGTCCACTAAAAGTCTTTAGTGAGGACTTTTTCTGAAGGAATTAGTAATATATCATGATGCCTCTGATGAAGGCAGGGTATATTACAAGAGCCAATTAAATACTCTTCAGAAATACTGAGCTCAGCATGCCCTAAGAATGTACCTAGAGAAAAGAATTACAGCTTATGAATGGGAAAATGACAAGTTTCTTGTTACAGTTTGGAAGTTCAGTTTAGAAGTATTTTTTTTTTTTTTAAAGAAATACTCTGCATCCCATTTTTTTTTAAGATTTATTTATTTTTATTATATGTAAGTACACTGTAGCTGTCTTCAGACACTCCAGAAGAGGGAGTCAGATCTCATTACAGATGGTTGTGAGCCACCATGTGGTTGCTGGGATTTGAACTTTGGACCTTTGGAAGAGCAGTCGGGTGCTCTTACCCACTGAGCCATCTCACCAGCCTAGTTTAGAAGTATTTTAACTCAAAAAAAAACAAAAACAAAAAACAAAAAAAAATTAAGTTTCAGTTCTTTTATTTCTTTTTTTTTTCATTTATTTTTAAAGATTTAATTATTTTGGGGGTTGGAGCCATGGTTCAGCTGTTAAGAGCATTGGCTGCTTTTCCAGAGGTTCAATTCCCAGCACCCACATTGCAGCTCCCATACGGGCTATCTGACACCCTAACATGTACATACATCCAGGCAAAACACCATTGAACATTAAAAAAAAGCAAAAAAAAAAAAATAATAATTATTTTATTTTGTATGTCTTAGCACCATGTGCCCACAGAAGCCAAATTGGAGTTAAAGATGATTGTGAGAAATCATGTAGGTACTTGGAATCCAGCCTGAGTCCTCTGAAAGAGTAGGCAGTTTTGTTTTTTTTAAAGAATAAAACCATCTCTTTAACCCCTAAGTTTGGTTCTTTAAGCCTCCATGTTGTAGCTGCAGGTTCGCAATGAAACCTAGAATAGTTCACTTGAATACTTCTGTTTGTGTACTTATTTTTTGAGACAGGATTTTATGTAGCCCATACTTGGCTTCAGTGGTTATCTTCCTGCCTTAGTCTCTTGAGTGCTGGAAATAGTTCACTTTGTTTGTTTTGAGGCAGGGTGTCTCTGTAGCCCTGGCTGTCCTAAAACTCCCTATATAGACAAGGCTGGTCTTGAACTCATAAATCTGTCTGCCTTCTGCCTTCCCAGTGCTGGGATTCAAGGCATACACCACCACACCTAGCTTTGAGTACCATTTTTACTTCTATAAATTTATTGTGCTTCTGCTGTGAGAGAGAATGAATTGACACTGAAAGTACACAATAGCCAGGAATGGCACATGCTTATCATCCTTGCAGTTGGGAAGTTAAGGCAGGTTTTTGTCTTACTTTGTTTTGTTTATGACCCTATCTGTGTGACTCATTGAATTCCTGCCAGCTGCACTTTTTGAGTGCTGGAATTATAGACAATCAGCATCATGAACTACATTTTTTCTCTTTTTTGTTTGCTTGTTTGTTGTTGTTGTGTTTTTTTTTTGTTGTTGTTGTTGTTTTTAAAGACCGGTTTTTCTCTGAAGCCCTGGATTTCCTGGAAACTCAACTCTACCAAGCTGGCCAAAAACTCAGATCTACCTGCTTCTGCCTCTGGAGTACTGTAATAAAAAGTGTGCCATCAGCTTTTTTTGCCTTTATATTCATGATAAATGACAAAACTCAAGTCTTAGTTAGGGAATATTAACAAAACTAAAATTAATATTTAGATTTGATGGAAAGACTTTCAAAATATCTTCTGTTTCTAGTATCTGAGCAGTCCCTTTTTCTCTTAAAGGTCTGGTAGGTTTAAAACGCTGTCTCATTTAGTCACAGTGACATCTACTGGTGAAAGCCATTAACACCGCTTTGCTGATTACTTAGCTCTAAGGAAAGCTACCCATTTCTTTGAGGTAGTTTTTTGTTTTGTTTTGTTTTTAAAGATTTATTTATTTATTTTATTATATGAGTACACTGCAGCTGTACAGATGGTTGTGAGCCTTCCTGTGGTTGTTGGGGATTGAATTTTTAGGACCTCTACTCGCTCTGCTCTGGTCAACCACATTCGCTCTGGTTGGCACCACTTGCGTGCTTTGGTCCAAAGATGCATTTATTATTATACATAAGTACACAGTAGTTGACTTCTGACTCACCAGAGGAGGATGTCAGATCTCATTATAAGTGGTTGTGAAGCCTAGCAGTGGTGGAGCACGCCTTTAATCCCAGCACTTGGGAGGCAGAAACAGGCAGATTTCTGAGTTGGAGGCCAGCTTCCAGGACAGCCAGGGCTACACAGAGAAACCCTGTCTTGAAAAAAAAAAACCAAAAACCAAAAACCAAACCAGAACAAAACAAAAAAAACAAGTGGTTGTGAGCCACCATGTAGTTGCTGGGATTTGAACTCAGCACCTTTGGGAGAACAGTCAGTGCTCTTACCCTCTGAGCCTTCTCTAACCATACCTAGGCAGTTTTTCAGTTTTTTTAAAAAAAAAAGTAATATACCAAAGAGAATGTTACAGTCTAAATGTTTTTTTGTTTTATTCTTTTTTTTAATATTTTTAAATTATTATGTATTTTCCTCAATTACATTTAGAATGCTATCCCAAAAGTCCCCCATACCCTACCCCCTAAATGTTTTAACTACAGAGAAATTACAGAAGATACAAGGGGAAAAGTAAGGCTTCCCATCATGCTTATGAACTCAGCTTTTTTTGTTGTTCATGTGCTTGACAAGATCTCACTTTATAGCTCAGATTGGTTTTGATTTCACTATCCTGCACCTGCCTGGTAGTGCTGAGATGACAGCCATGTTCTACTATTCCTAGCATGGATTTTCTTAGTTGTAAGCTTAAAATTTATTTTATGTGTATGGGTGTTTTGCCTGACTGTGTTTGTACACCCATGTTTATGTACATGGGTGCTGAGTACCAGAGGAGTCCAGGAGAGTATCATCAGTGTGCCATCAGCTTTTGCCTTTATATTAATGATAAATGTCAAAACTCAAGCCTTAGTTAGGGAACATTAACAAAACTAAAATTAATATTTAGATTTGATGGAAAGACTACCCTGGAACTAAAGTTATAAATGGTTGTGAAGTGCCATGAGTGTGCCGGGAATCAAAACCAGGTCCTCTGAGCAGCCAATAATCTGAGCTAGTTCCCAACTCTCCTAATGCTGCAGCCCTTTATGATAGTTCCTCATGTTGTGGTGATCTCCCAATCATAAAACTATTTTCAATTCTTAATAACTGTAATTTTGCTACTATTATGAATCATAATGTAAGTATCTTTTTATCTGATGGTCTTAGGCAATCCCTGTAAAGGGACTCCAGATTGAGTTGTCTTTCCTGCTCATGGTGAACTTTTTTTTTTTTATCCCGGGACTGGACATGCTTTTTTTTTTTTTTTTTTTTTTTTGGTTTTTCGAGACAGGGTTTCTCTGTGTAGCCTTGGCTGTCCTGGAACTCACTTTGTAGACCAGGCTGGCCTCCAACTCAGAAATCTGCCTGCCTCTGCCTCCCAAGTGCTGGGACTAAAGGCGTGTGCCACCACCGCCAGGCTTGGACATGCTTTTAATACTGGTATGAGGGAGGCAGAAGCTGGTGAATCACTAAGTTCCAGGCCTCCATATTGAAATCTTGTGTTTCTGTGTTGGTGTGTGTATATAAATGTGTATGTGTATGTGTGTGTGTGTGTGAGAGAGAGAGAGAGATAAACATGAAGGGAGGAAGTAAAAAAATTATGTGTACTTGTACGTCTACCTCTGTGTGTGTGTGTGTGTGTTTGTGTGTGTGTGTGTGTGTGTGTGTGTGTAAGCCAGAAGGTGTTGGATACCCAGGAGCTGAAGTTACAGACTAAGGACTATAAGATTGTTAAGAGACCTATTATAAGAACTAGGTCCTGGGGCTGGAGAGTTGGCTCAGAGGTTAAGAACACTAGTTTCCCTTCCAGAGGTCCTGAGTTCAATTCCCAGCAACCACATGGTGGCCTCACAACCATCTGTAATGGGATCTGGTGCCCTCTTCTGGTGTGTCTTTCTTTTCTTTTTTTTTTTTTTTTTTTTTCTTTTTCTCAAGACAGGGTTTCTCTGTGTAGCCCTGGCTGTCCTGGAACTCACTCTGTAGACCAGGTTGGCCTCAAACTCAGAAATCTGCCTGCCTCTGCCTCCCAGGTGCTGGGATTAAAGGCACTTGTAGACAAGTCTGTAGGTTTCTTGATTAATACTTGATATGGGAGGACCCAGCACAGTGGGAGCTGGGTATGGTGTAAGCAGGATGACGAAGCCTTGGAGATTAAGTCAATCTTGCCTCTTGGTTCTTGCCTCATTCTGCCCTGTCAGGATGGAGTATGGCCTAAGAGTTGTAAGATGAAGTGAACCCTTTAATTTCCAAGTTTGTTTGTTTTTTTGTTTTGTTTTTTTGTTTTTGTCGTGTTTTTCACAGCAAGATGAGAGATGGGAATCTAGAAGCCTAATTGGAGTTTTTAGAAATATATAGAAACTAGCTTTTTGAATGGTAGAATACTTGTCTATTGTGTGGAGGCCCTCGGATCAGTTCTAGAAGGTGTTTTGTTTTTGCTTTACAGTTCTTGATGTTCATGATGTCTTCATCATACTTTAGTAATTCCCAAGATTTTTTTTTTTCTCCCCAAAGAATAAGGTTTTGACTCTTAGTGATCTTGGAAGGTTGTGGCTTTAGCCACACTTCTTTACTTAGAAGAAACTGAAAAGATGTTTAACATCCATAGTTGTTTCAGAAATTGATGCTAGAGGCAACAGTTGGGTTTGGCCAAGACTGTCATTACACTGTGCCTCTGGTTTCCTATCTACTTTCATCACAGGAAGGCCAATCTTTAATTTATCTCATTGCTTAACTAGTAGTACCATGTTTTAAGAGTAAACTGTTCTAAAACTATTATTAAAAGGGGTGGAGAAAAGATTCCAGAATGATATTGATGTCATTTTGGCTTCGTATTTGGCATGAGTATCACTCTTTAGCCAAGGTCATCCTGGAACTGCTATGTAAACTTAAACCTGTAGTCCCTTGGCAGTCTTTCAGGTACTTATTCAGGAGGTTGAGTCAGAAGATTGCTTGAACCTAGGACTTCAAGGTCATCCTGGGCAAATATAGCATGACCTTATGTCAGATTAAAGTAAGAGAGAGAGAGACGGGACTGGAGAGATGGCTCAGCAGTTAAGAGCACTGTCTGTGTCCTGAGTTAAGTTCCTAGCAACCACATGGTGGCTCACAACCTTATGTAATGGGATCTGATGCCCTCTTCTGGTGTGCATGAAGAGAGCAGTGGTGTACTCATATACATAAAATAAATAAATCTCAGAGAGAGACAGAGACACACACACAGATCTTGAAGAAATGGTGTGTTATGAGCTAGTGAGATGGCTCAGCAGGTAAAGGCACTTGCTGTCAAGGCTGACAGCCTGAGGTTGGTTACTGGAACCCATGTGGTAGAAAGAAAGCCGATTGCCAAAAGTTGTCCTTTGATTTAGACAAGCATCCTACACATATCACTCATGGAAGAACTGTAGTTAAAAGTTAGAGCCGGGCAGTTGGTGGCACACGCTTTTTTTGTTTTGTTTTGTTTTTTGTTTTTTTGAGACAGGGTTTCTCTGTATAGCCCTGGCTGTCCTGGAACTCACTGTATAGACCAGGCTGGCCTCGAACTCAGAAATCCACCTGCCTCTTCCTCCTGAGTGCTGGGATTAAAAGTGTGCTCCACGGGAAAAAAAAAAAAAAGAGCCAGTCGTGGCTGACTCTGTTGTGAAATTTCGGTAGCTATTTAGTCCTGCCTTTTCACCTTTCTCCTTGTCTTTTTATTTCAGGTGATCATGGAACTCAACTTGGTCTTCATGGATCTGGTGGTGATGGGATACATGATGAGACAGCAGGTGGAGAAGGAGAGAATAGCTCTGATCTCCAACCCCAAGCTGGACGCAGGACTCGTCGGGAAGCATGTACATGCCCCTATTGCAAAGACAGTGAGGGAAGGTGAGTTCATTTTCTTGATTATAGAATTTTTCTTTTACTTTTTTTTTCTTTCTTATAAAAATATGAGGAAAAAATGATAGGAGAGGACTGGAGAGATGGTTCAGTGGTTAAGAGCACTGACAGTTCTTCCAGAGGTCCTGAGTTCAATTCCCAGCAACCACATGATGGCTCACAACCATCTGTAATGGTATCCCAAGTTGTCTTCTGTTGTGTCTGAAGAGAAAGAGAGTGACAGTTGTAGTCACACGTGTCTGTAATCCCATGTTTTGTGACAGACTTTTCCTGAGGAGGTATAATAAGTACATGTGTCTTTTTTTTTTTTTTTTTTAGTTTTTTGAGACATGGTTTCTCTGTATAGCCCTGGCTGTCCTGGAACTCACTTTGTAGACCAGGCTGGCCTCCAACTAAGAAATCCACCTGCTTCTGCCTGTCAAGTGCTGGGATTAAAGGTGTGCCACCACACCTGGCACATGTGTCTATTTAACCCCACATAGGGAGTATATAAATAAAATGAGGGTTTTGAGATAAAGTTAAGAACAGGACTATGACTTCTCCAAGGTGTAGTTGAGGGGAAGGTTTTTATTGTAGATAAAGAGGTAGGGTACAGCCGGGCTTGGTGGTGCACACCTTTAATCCCAGTACTCGGGAGGCGGAGGCAGGGAAATTTCTGAGTTGGAGCTCAACC